>NC_088247.1:20529713-20855963 GCF_036013445.1 Caloenas nicobarica | reverse complement strand
GTGCTGGATTGCATTGTACCTGGGTGTGGAGCAATCATACTATGTCACTGCTCAAAACCAGCGCTTTTTCCTAGGGAATGACTGAAAAATGTTCTATGCCACAAAAACACTTTTCTTATAGTCTAAATATAAGGAAGATATGGCAAAACATAGGCATTGGTGTATTTTATAGTGTGTAGATAAGAGCACTGATTAACACCTTAGGTTTTCAATTCTCGCCTGAATAGTGATTAGTGATAACACTAATTTGCATACTTTTTGCAAGCTATGAGGTCTTGAATGCTACCTGTTTCATTTTCACCATCCACAAAATCCCATTTATGAAAACAAAACAAAACCAAACCAAACCAAAAACCAGATAAATTATTGATTTGTAGTTAGGGCTTTAGTCTATCAACAGACAGTAAAAACATCTCAAGAAAATTAAAAATGTAATTTTGCCTAGTGTTATTGCTAATGCCAGAGGGAGAGAATTTAACCAATAGAAAATTAACAGTGCATTTTTTCGAGCAATACAAACACAACTGCTTTCTCCCCTTCCCTCCCCTCAGTTAATTTGTAAACACACATATATAAAATGTGTCCGTTCTCAATAGAATAATTATACACTCACAAGGCAGCATCTTTTACTACTTTATTTTTACCCTCCCTTTTTTTTTTAATACCTAGAATATAACATAACTTTCTCAAAAAAATAATTTCAGACTTTTTTATAAGCAACAAGTTCTACATATTTTATCAGGAAAAAAGATAAGACTTTTTTGAAGGCTATTAAAAAGACAAAAGCATTTTTGGAATATTGGAACTTAGAGGCACAGAAAAGCAAGATAGGAAATGCAGTAGTTGCGCAGCTAGTGGCTGAACTGAGCAATGAAGATTCATTCAGGAAATATAAAGAGGTTTTTAAAATGTCTATATGTAAATGGATTTCCTATCACATTTTTCAACATTTAGGAAAAAAAAAAAGTTCATTCAGATTTTCCCAATTTTCAGTGACAACTATTATAGTTATAAGTTATAAGTTATAAGCAGGAAAAACCATCTCTCTCTCATCATAGAATCGATGCTCATAAATTGTAAAATATAAGACTTAAGTTGTGCCCTGTTGAGTTCTTGGGTCCAAATCTATTGGGTCCAAATCTATTGGGTCCAAATCACTTCTGTAAATACTCCTCTCCTAAACTTCCCTATTAACATTGAAGGTTTCTGGCATGCTGCAGGCAGCACCTTTAAGATCCAATTTTTACAACAAAATGCTACCTACAGAGTCAGCAGAGAATAAGCAGAAGGTTCATAGGTGAGGTCTGTCCAGAAGGAACTATTTTTTCTCTCAATAAGAAAAATTGTGCAGTTTTGCAGCCTTTTAGCACTGACACTCAGAGATAAGTTGCCTTTGGTGTGATGGTTTCTCTGAACCTTCTCGATTGTGACAAGTTCTCCAACAGGCTACACGTGAGCTTGCTGGTATCCACAGCACAGCTCACATTATCTTCTACAGATCCTGACAAACATATTCTTACTCATTTACATGGCATGGTTATTAGTTCTCCCACTGATCTTACTGGAGTCTGATTTTGGCCCTTACACTTGAAACTGTACAAAGAAATATGTGACAAATACTTTATTTCTAACGAACTAAGAAATAAGAAAAAAAATAATCTTGCTCTAGCATTTTTAACTGCACTGCAAAAAGGTCAGAGCTCTGTATCCTTGGGCATCTTCTTCAGGAAATGTTATAACAGTATGTCAAAAGTATGTTGGGCTCCATTCACCAAGTAAAGAAGATGCATCGAGCATGTGCTGTCTCTAGGAAACTTAGACATCTTTTCGACAATCCCCTTTGCTGAGCTAAATTCCGCCATACTGTTGGCAGACAAATAAGAGGAATGCCCAAAAGCAAGAGTATGTCACATGAGCAAGGATTATTTGACCTCAGAGGCAATAACATTAGCAACTTCCAGGATAGTGTTTGTGAATGTGAGACTGCTCCTATCTGTCTATAGGGGACCTCTTCTGCTTGATCTTCCTGGCTAGGTGGCCCATAGCAGACCTCAGCTATAATGTCTCCTGTCCCTGGCCTCACTTTAATCCTGACCCATAAGCCCTCATCAGCTCCTCGTCCATCCCCAGGTAGAACTCCACGCACTCCAGCCAGTCATTGACATAGAGAGTGACAACCCCTCCTCATCTCCTCTGCCTGTCCTTCCTAAAGAGCCTGTGTCTTTCCGTTCCACCCCTCCAGTCATGGGTGCCATCCCACTGTGTCTCCATGATGCCGATGAGATCGTAGTCCTGCAGGTGTGCGCGTGTCTTTAACTCCACTTGTTTATTCCCCGTGCTACGTGTGTTTGCATAGAGACATTTAAGTTCGACCTCCAATGAAGCTGACTTACTGGCTGGAGTGGCTGGAATTCCTTTGTGCATCTCTTCAGGTGCCCTCCTGTGTACCTGTGATCCTTCCTCAGGCTTTGGGCATCTATTGCTTGCACTGAGATCAAACTGGTAGGAGTGCAATTGATCAAGGTTCCCCTCCCCTGGCACCTTTAGTTTAAAGCCCTCTTCACCAGCTTGGCAAGCCTATGACTGAAAATGCTCTTCCCCTTCTCTGACAGATGGACCCCATCAGCCCCCAGTAGACCAGGACTGTCAAAGCAAGTCTCATGGCCTAAGTAGCTGAACCTAAATAAATGTGCTATTCTGATTTAAATGAGCTGGGGTACTGGATTGCTGTGTTTTAATTTGAGAAATGCACATAAGAGTCACCAGCCAGAGCCTGTCCACTGGCACATCTGTCTCCTCTCTTATCTTGTTTAGATGTGACAAATTAGAGGAAACCATTGGCAAGGACAACTATAGAGTCATCCAACTTTTTAGTATGAGTCAGACTTCATCTGGGTACAAACGGTTTAACCTTAAAATATTTTTGGCCTAAACAGGTATAAAACACACATTTAGACACTTTAATTCAATATCTAGAGAAATGTATTCTGATTAATTTAAAAAATGTCTTACATGTTCTAAGATAAATTGAAGAATATACTTTTTTTCTTAAATAAAGTGAAAATATCTAGTTGTACCAGGCACAGACTTACTGCAGTACTGTAAGATTATGAGTAGGGTATACTAGGGTGACTTAGTCTCTATTTTAGCATTGCTGATAACTGATGGTCACACAATGAGACTGCTCATGATGCTTTGCAGTTTGGGCATTAACATCAAAACTACATTCAGTTCTGCACATAAGGATTTCTGTTAAGTATGTTTGCAGCCTGTGTTCTCAATGGAGAGATGCAAGAAGACATGCAATTCCTAACCTTCCCCCACCCCGTTCCCCTCACACTTTTAAAAGATGGGCATTCATCCCTGAACTTTTTCAGAAGTGAATGCTCTTCTCAGAATTCCCCCTCACAGGATTACGACAGGTTCAGTTTCTTTCGTCTTTAAAGCGAATGGCTCCCACAGAGCAATTCCCAGTTTCTTCTGAATTCAGCAGGAGCTGTAAGAGCTCAGGGAGGCAGTAATACAGTTCAAAACTCAGCAGGAGTCTTGGACTCTAAAAGAGTCAAATAGACTCTTCAAAATGCAGCCCTTCCTGGTTTCCAGCTCCTGCTGAGTGCTATGAAAGGCCACCTCTTGCTAAGCTGGAAGCCATTACTCCCATCTTTCTGTTATCTCAAACTTGGCTCAAAGGTATTTCAAAACTTACCTTCACTACTGCCACAGCACATTTCTTGTGGATAGATTTCTCCAGATAGGAATAGGAACAAGGCTTGCAAAATATTGTACACATTGGTCTTTGCACTCATATTTAACAATAACTTTCTAAACTATATAGCTCTAAAGCCAGTAAGTGATCCCAGAGTATGCAGCATAATATAATTAGGAAGGAAGGAAGAAAGGGAGGAAGGGAGGAAGGATCATAGTATCATAGTTTGAAAGAAACAATGTAGGTGTTTTGGTGGTGGATCTAATACAATATAATATTCTAATCTCAACCAGGAATCAATTCACCAGAAAAGAGCAACTCTTTCTTTTGACACGGGAAGGGGATTTCAAAACTAATTTTATTCTTATGTTATTGCTGTTGGAAGAAATTGTATGGCACCACTGCAGCCATTACTCCCATCTCTTTGTTAGTGTATCAAAAGGAAATGTTCAGCTATAGGGTTGAAGGAAAATTTGATGAAATGAATAGTAAGATGGAAACTCATGCTCTAAAAGGCTCAGAGCTACTTTCAAAATGTGGGATATAATCCAAATTTTCTCACAAACTGCATGCAAATTCACAAGCAAACTCACTCACATGAATAATCCATCTACTGCTGATGTCACTTGCATCAGGATCAGTAAGTAGTACTTTCACCAAAGTGTATCATATGTAATGTTCAATGAGATCGGAGACATTGAAATGCTAAGTGTGATTTGTAAATCAAATCCAGATGGTATGATGGCATAATACAAATGGGGTTTGTATCCTGAACTTCTATCATGTCTTCTATAATCTATCTGTCATAAAGGCAAGTGTTTGATAATCGAATACGATGCCATCCATTAAAGATCAGACTAAACTCCAAGTTTTTCACATAGATCCATTTTGTTGTTTCCAAATGCCGTAAAATTCCTTTTCAACAGGTGGCTTATAGTGAAACACTGGAAGATATTGTCTATACCATTCTTAAAGACATTCAGAGTCTCAAAAAGTACATCTATCAGAAATAGCATCATTGATACTGTGCTAAAACAGAATTAGGCTCTAGACCGAGCATTAGGTAACCTTCTGAGAACTCTTCAGCTCTTCAGTTCTCTTCTTACATCTAAGGCAGCTTCTTATATCTATAGAAAATGATGTAACAGTCAGGACCTCCACATGTGATTTAGAACAGCTGTGCAAAGTATTTTCTGCTAAGTAAAAGAAAGTCTCATTTACTGTGTGTATGAGACACGGACATACAAGCATGCTTTATGGTGACAGAACTTTAATAAATTCAAGTTCATTGTCGAATCTTTTCCCTACCCCTTCAAAACACCTTTCCCAAGATATTTCCGTTTCCAGGAGTTTCTCTATTTTCCTTTCTGCATTCAACAGAAGCTTATGTTTCCTAAGAACCATTTCCAGCACCAGAAAGTTCAAAACCGCTTTGCTTCTACTGGTCAGTAGTTGTTTTCTTGCAAGTCCTTCAGCTTCAATGCCAAATCAATTCAAGTCCTTGCTCAGTGGGATTCTAGAGTATGGAACAAAGTCTACTTTAGGAAGTTGTGAACTGGGACATTTTTCTTGCAAGATCATATTAGCACCAGAAAAATGAAAAACTTGTTTCTCAGTAACTACCTAAAATTTTTTTCCAGGTTGTATCAGTAAAAATACCCCCTTCTAAGAAAAAAAGAGAGTTTTGCTTTATGCCTTTATTGCATGTCTTCTGCAACAAACGTTTAGGAAGATATTAAAAATTTCCACTCAAAGTCTTAATCAAAACAGACCATAATAGACCTGTCTAAAAAGTAACACCAAACTAGGCTCTCTGTTTTCACAATAAGATGACTTAAAGTTATTCGAAGTTTTTATTTCAGAACGTACTATGTTTAACAGCAATTCTGAGAAACTGAAATCATACTGTCAATAGGACAACTGTTTGGTCATAAGCTTCCTTTTCTTATGAGATATTAAGGAGAACAGCCATTGCTCTGTGATCTTATTTCATTAATGCACAGAGAATTAACATACATCATTTGTGCAAAATAGATTTGGATAGATCCCTGTGCATCTATAGGAAAACATTTCTTAAAGACTTGATCCTGCAAATAGATCAGCATAATTTTATTTCAGGTATATAGAAAGTTTCACAGTCCATGGTGCAAGGTCAAGAACTAAATGACTAAAAGAGAAAGATAAACTCACGTTTGATTGCAAAAACTAAAGAAGACGACCTCAATTTATCTCATTGTTTGTTTGTTTGATAAGAAATATAAAACATCGAAGTTCAGGGTTAAAATACACATAGAAACATTTTCAGCTTACAAAGTATTGATAAAACAGCACACTAGCAATGATTATTTCATATTGAATTATTTTAAGAAACTATTGTAATGAAAGATCATTCTCACCCCCAAGCTGTATTTTTGTGATAAAATAATCCCTAGTTGATACCTTAAACAGACAGTGAGAAAGGTGTATTTTTTAAATGTTGGTTTACATTAATGTTTATGGTGTGTCTTTAATTACATACTTTTCTTTAATGTTATTTGAAAATTTGTACTTCTATCTGGCCATGTTTCTGAAGAACAGATAAAAGCATCACCATAAAAAACCAAGAAAATCAATTTCTATCTCACTGTGACTATAGCTTAACTACTGCCTGAAAAGCAAGAAAATGTTTCTGATTTTTGTACAAGAACTAAAGACTTACACAAAGTTACTTTATTGAAGAAGTATGATGCAACTTAATGTATGGCTTACTGAATTGACTTACTTATATAAATCTTATTTGCACTTTTTTAATACTCATAGTATCAATTAATAAAATTTAGCAGCCACTCTTAGCTCTAACGCCATAATCTCTTTCCTGAATATTTATATCTACCTCACCGATGTAAAATCCACTTATCTACCAAAATATACAAGAACTGAAGAAAGTCAGTTGAGTTTCTGGGCTACAGAGATAATAGAGATAACAGAAGTAACAATGTTCCAAAGAGAGTAAAGACCTATTGATGCCCATAAACCTGTTTTGCTAGACATCACAAGTATAGACTCGAAAATAATCCAGGTTATTCCCATTTGCATATGTTAGCAAGATAGGAGGAAACATTGTGTTATAACAACACAGAGCTGCAAAATAACATTGTGTAAATCCAAAATCAGTGTGTATATACCCTTGGGCAACTGAGAAGAATAAGACTCTGCAATGAACAATTAGCAGTTTACCACAATCTGTTGATAAAAGACAGTGCAACCACAAAAAAGTTAATTTCACTGTGATTCACAAATTTGTGTCAAAATCTGACTCTAACATGCTCTGCTTTGTTTGTGTTGTTAGTCCATCATCACAAGTGGCTTCAAAAGCCTGGTCCTTATCCTACTGTTCCTCCCTGGAGAGTCTCTGCCAGGTGTCAGCACTCAACACCAGTATCAGGCGAGGGGTTCCTGCTCCCTACGGACCCAGAAGGAGTATCATAACTTCTAAAAAGCATTTTTTCCGAACAAAGGTGAGACAATGTTGCCAATCATTTTTATGTTTTCTTTGGTGTAGAGCTGTTTTTAGGAAAATATATGTAAAGTAAAAAAATGAAAAATTGTGTGCCAACATTTAAGCAATTGAAGATGAGGGGCAACTGACTTAGAGCCATAGGAGGTAATTGTTGAACGCTTTGTCTACCACCAGCTACACTCCCTACACTGGTTGATATAAAATCCTCTCTGATTTTATTTCCATCAGAATTTCAAAGCTACGTGAAATGAGATGTTCAGGTTTTGGGGATTTTTCCCCCATATTGAACTAACCATTTCTTCCACCTTGCAATGAAAAAAAAAATACAGCAAATAAAACCATTTTTTAAATCCCACTGAAAAGGAACCATCAAAAATATATTACCACCTCTGAGTGAAGGGTTAGTAGTCCCACTAAGGGGATGTAGTAGTTTTGTAGATGTAGTAGTTTATAGGAACGATATGCATGTCTGGGAATTCTGGTCCTGATCAGAAACCATAGTCTAGAAACAAATTATTGCCAGCATTAAGTTTCAATCAATGAACTAGAAAAGAAGGAGTTCTGCTTCAGTGTTGTATATCCGAGTTAAAATCCTTCCCAGGCTAGTCTTGCCTCTGTATAGCACATGTACAATCCCATCCTCACAGCTGTACTTAAAAAGCATTTGAGCCAACACTGTTTTATGACTTGTCTTAGTCCACATTCAACTATCTGTTCACCACCTGCACACAGCCTGTCAGAGGAATTTTTGATTAAAGTGGAAAACCGAGCTCATTAAAAAAAAAAAAAAAAGACCTATAAGATGTATGCAATATCCCTTGAAGCGTGTTTTTATGAAGATCATGTTGTCAGTATTCCTTAAGCTACATCTCTCCCTTATTGCTTGAAAGTCCAGATGGTGGCCTATTTGAAACATCTGACACCTGGAAAAATGGAGGGGTAGCATCACTTTTAGTATGCCCTTTTCGTCACTAATGCTATGTCTTAATCAGACTGCGTTAAACGGTTTATTGTTCATTAGAGGGCCCTACTCTTCTCAGTTGCGCAGAGGTATATATGTAGTAGTTTCACTGATGTTCAGTTTACAGAGGTGCAGGTTAGAAATGTAGAACTTAGTCTTTAAAAGCTTTTCCTTCTCTGAAATGTGTAAGCAAATTAGAAGCAGACATTTTGCTGTTTTCTGGAGATAATATCACATCTCTCATTTTTGCAGTTCAAGTCAAATGAAAGCTTAAATAAATGTCAATAAAATTTTGGACAAGTGCTATGTAGTTTCCAATTAATAAATGTGGTTTGTACTAAAATACCATAAGACTGTTGAGGGTGCAATTCAATTATTGTCTGTTCAGTATAATTTTCTGCTTCTACATGATTTGAAGGCTTTTCCCTCTTTAATATAAACTATAACATTTTAGGCAATGAATTTTAAAATCCAAAAGTACTACCTGCTTTTTCAAATAGGTGTAGTAAACTAGCAAAAAGGACAAATTTTTAATTTCTTGGCAAAAAACAAGTATTCTCATTCCCTGTAGCTGAAAGATGGCTAATGGGGATTATAAAACTCCAGCATCTTTTCTGGCTGCTTCTGGAAGGAATGCAGTATTTGTGACAGCTGGGAATATCTGCTGGCATGCCCTGTGATATATAGCACCATGAAACAGCAGAACACTCTCTAATGGCCTTATTGACAAATACAGATTCCAAAACTGTGCTGCCTAGTAAGGAAAACACTGGCTGAGCTTTAATTACATCAATATGCTGTATTCAATGTGGAAAACAAATCTTAAAGAATGGTTTTTTTAAGGACACAATTGTACTGACATATACAAATGGAAATACTTACACATTTTAAGAATCATCCATCTCAAGGAATTACTGCAGTGGCCTTTAACATCTGGAAAACTGAATCACAGGTAAAAATAGGTTTTGTTCCATACATTTGCTGCTTGCTTCAACAAGTCACTGCTGGGCTGTTATTTCTAGAGCACTATCGCTATTAATACCATTGACACTACTGATTGGAAAGTGCCTGTACCTTTTGTTTGCAGGTGACTGCTGATGAGGTAGTCTCGAGCACACACTCACTCTGTGGTGGTAGGGCTGGCAGGATTGTATATAAGCAGTAGGCAAGAGCACAGCTCCCACAGTACAGCAGCCAGAGGTGCAGCTGGGGTGAGATACAGCTCACTTGACTGCAGTGCCAGTATAGATGGATACAAACTCTTCAGAAAGGACAGGATGAGAAAACAAGAATGGGGTAGCAGTTGCCCTCGATGTGAAGGAGCAGTTCAGAATTACAGACCTTTTGTATGGAACTAGCTGAGTGACAGCTTGTGGGTCAAATCAGAGGAGAGGCCAGTGAGGACGATGTTTTAGAGGGAATGTATTAGAGACCACCCGATCAATGTGGGGAAATGTATGAAGTCTTTTTTAAACAACTCAGCCTGGAGAATAGAAAGCTTTGGGAGAGTCCTTATAGCAGCCTCCCAGTAGCTACAAAGTAGTCAGCCAGATAGACAAAGACTCTTCACAGAGCCTATTGTATATGCTGAAAGGATGCAAGACAATGAGCCCAAGTTGAAAGGAGAGGTTCAGACTGGATATAAAGAGAAATATTTTCCCCAGAAGGACAGCCCAACATCTGAGAAGGTTGCTCAGAGAGACCGTGCAGTCTTCATCTTGGAAGTCTGCAAGACCATACTGGATAAGGCCCCACCCCAAGAAACCTGCTTTGACTTTATAGGTGGCCTTGCTTTTACCAGAAGGTTGAACTAGAAACCTTCTGTGGTCTCTTTCACCCTGAGTTACTCCATGATGCTGTGAAAATGGTCTGTTTCTTCAACTCCATCTATTTCATAATTGTGAAAGCCTTTGCAGTAATGCTCAATAGGAATATGGTACAAAGGATACTCATTATACCCCTTCTATATCATACTTGTCAATGTAGGAGACTAGATAATAGAAAACAGAGCAGCTCTGAAGGCACAATTACTATAGATTTTATTACCAGGAAGTCCAGAAGAGTCTTTTCAGAATCCAGAAAAGAAATATGAAAGATATAGAGTGGTCCAGAGCTCCAGGATTTGCAGGGTTTACCTCAAATGAACCGCCAACAGTGAGTGTGAAGTTCATCCAGAACCTGGAAGTGCACAGATTTTAGAGGCCAATACACTGTGGTGAAGAAGGCCTTTAATAATTCATGCCAGCAACACATGTAGCTTTTCAAGTCTGATTCAAAGGTCGCTGGTCTTAACTGAAGTCTTAGATACAGCTCGTTAATTGGAGTCTTTGATTTTCATGGTCACACATTAAATTCCAGCACTTTTACTGGTCTAAAGGAAGGCATAGGAGAAGAGGTAATACAAATCATCTAGTTAAACTATATAAAATTTATAAATAGTGACAGTTTTCCACTTAAGTAAAAAGATGGCAGAAGCACTTATAGAAATAAAATCATAATGGAATGCAGATCTGTTTACAAAATCTCAGGAAATCACAGAGGAAAGCCAAGTTCATGTTTATGCTTTTCAGTTTGTAACACCCTAAAAAACAACAAAAACCACTGTTAGGCACTTAGGACTATAATTTAAAATCGTGTTTTAAATAAAACAATAAACTAGAAGCTATTCATTGACCATAAACCATAAAACTAGGCAAGAAAGTTAAAGAAGGAAAAGTATTCAAAGTGCTAGGAAAACATAGGGCCAGAATTGTCTCTGGGAATAGTAACAAACGTGATGATCTGTAGTTTCACCAGGAACACTTTCTCTGTTATTTTTACTGAGATAGAAAGTACAACAAATCCTAACTCCAATGTACTTCATGCCATCCCTGACATTAAGAGACTCTTGCTGTCCCAAAGCGCTTACAGTCTGAGACAATGTGTGACCCTGGATGGAAGAGCTCTGAGTAGAGAGGTGGGAAATGGCAATGTAATAGCAAGCTGGCACTGTTCGTTACATATCGTCCCTAACACACTTGATATTTGATGTGATTTCTAAGAATTAGATTGTGTGGTCTTTGCTTGCATACTAGTTCAAGATTTAGCCCTAAATAGTTTATTTTTTAAAGCCCCCAGCCCAAGTGATAGAAAGCAAAGGTAAACACATAGGAAAGATTGTAGCTGTTATACTACAATATCTTTGCAATGCACTCTGGAGCACTCAGAAATAATAGTCTGAATGTTGTGTAACATTATGCCTTCTCATAAGGTACCAATATGTTTACTGAAAGGCACTGAACCCTATTATTGGAACAGAAAGATCAAAACCTTTTTTGGGGGTGTAGAAACTGCAAAACAAATCAAAGTCATTGCCTTTTTTCCCCAGTTTCACTGCATTTGCCATTTATCTACCTGCAAAGAAAATGCAACTCAGAAATACAAAAAGAATTCTCCTGTTCCCACAGAGAGTTTCAAAAGAGAACTTGCTTTTAAAATGTAAATCAACCACTGTGTTAACATGAAGAGAAAAACAGGTGAAGGGAGGCAAACACCAAAAAAAAAGGATATAAAATAAATAAAATGTATCTTAGTATCTTATTATTAGCTAAGACAGAATGCAAAGGGATCAGCAGATGTGCAAATATGCAGAATACAAATTCTCCAGCACTGTTCTAGGGAATACAAAGATATGCCTGGTATTTCTGAAAAAAAAAAAAAAGTATTAATAAATCAAATATCTCAAGTTATGTAAATGTAATTTGTGAATCTGGGAACCTGTCGATTGATATCCATATAATGTATGCAATAAAACAATCCATATATTTATGGCTGTAATTGGGGATAGAAACAGGGAAGAAATATTTACTCAGACCACAGCACAAAGCAGTTCTGGGTCATGAACATTAAAAGTGCATATGGCTGTGATTTTTAGAAATGACCGTAATAGAGGCATAACTACCATTAATTTTAATGAGTACTGAATTTCTTAATGATGCTATACAGCTTTTAAAATCTTATTTATCTTTTTCTTGACATCTCTGACAGTTCAAAACAAAGCCACAGAGGTAACTTGAAGAGTTTGCCAAGTAAGAAATTATCCTCAATGAATTGTGTTCCTTTCTATCCCCAATTTTTAAAAGATATTAGTGAGATTATTTGTTTCAAGATTTGACGATTTAGGGGAAACTCTCCTCTTGAACAGCATGAACAGGAAGGTAACAGAGGCAGTGAGAATCTCTGGAAAGAACAAGTGAAGGCATCCTGTCTGTGGCAGCAACAGAAACATTGACAAATGGCTAATATCAACAAGCTATCACAGATGTAAGTGCCTACAATTCCATGACCAGATCTATGCTTGTTATAATGTTACAAATGACTGAGAAAAATGTATCTGAACACTTGGAGCACACACAGAAAAGCTGAAAGCACCCCCAGTCCTCCATGGGCTAGAGCTGCAGTTCATGTGAATTAGCACAACTCCACAGAACCCAAAAGAGCTTCTTCAGCATACCCAGCAAAACAGCGCCAGTATGAAAATCAGAGTCAATAACTAGGAAGGTCATGATATACACAAGACCCACAAACAACCTGTGTTTGTAGCACAGGACACATAGATACAGAAAGCAGTGCATATGTTTTCTTAAGGAGCGCTCACTCAGCCTGTCTAACCTTCGTGCCTAAGGTTAGCGTCCATCTGTGGTCAGCAGAGAGCAATGAGCTCCTCCAGAAGTCAATTCAGGTTACGTAAGAGGTCTTCTGCCCTAACCTGAACTCTGGAGGTGCATCCTCCTCCTCTGTGTGGCTACACACAGGTGCTACTGCAACAATCCTCCTGCCCCAGATTCCCAAAGTCATGTTCTGTGACTCCCTGCCTTTCCTTGATGGAGAGCACAGATGTTGGCAAAACAAGCAGTTGCCCAACACAATTTCCTTAAACTCAGCAGCTATTCACCCTAATCCTTCAGAGCACTACTGCACAGTATTCAGCTGAGAAAATTCCAGAGAGTCGGCAATCTCCTTTTGTCTTTCCTCCCACAGATTTTAAGCCATACTAATAGGTCTTTCCTACTTTTTTATACCATACAAAAAGCCAAAGCAGACTAAATTCACAGAAGGTTTCTTGAAGAAGGATGTAAGTTTTACATTTGAAATAAAAAAATAAAATGGTTGGAGAAGAGTAAATGGAAGGTATGTGGAGGAGGGATAAAGAGAAGGGAAGACTATTAAAAGGTTTGCAAAGGTCTGAATGAGTATGTGAATCTATTGATGCTAATTCAAACAGAACTGCTTGAAGTTTGTCCCAGTGTAGCTGGGATGGGATATGGTGGTTGTCAGCAAATGCATGATCAGAATGTTACAGGCTCCTTCGCATGACAAAGAAGAGAGAAAGGTGACAGTAAGGAGATAATCCAAAATGTAGCATGGGATAAACCATGTTAGCTGCAGCTGGAAAGAAAATAAATGGTCTGGTCAATTGAAAGCTATAAAGTAAAAGGACTTTTGCTCATTTCTATTAAAAACTTATTCAGGTGAAAAAATCTACTTATTTTTCTCAAATATAAAAGATGCTAATATTTCAGAAGAATCACAGTAGGCAGTGGTGCATATTGTAAATACTTACCTGTTTATTTATTAATTCTATTAGTAGAAAGAGGAATGTCCTAGCCTATTTAAAATGACAAGATTTTGGAGAATCAGTGTCTTATGGACACAGGGCAAAGAAAATGTTTTTCATTTTCTTTTTATTTGTTGTCATTGTTGTTGTTTTTAAGTAGTGGCAGTATCACAGTTCCCATTAAAATTACCATACTCTTAAAAATGACCCTCTCTCCATAATTGTGCAGGAAAGAGGCAATTATTGGTTACAAAAATACTTCTGAACACTCATACTTTATATGATCAATTGATTTGCTAACAAGATATTTTGCCAACACCCATGGGTTTTTTTTTTCAAATCCTTATTCAAAATTCTTTCTGCTTTTGTTTGTTTCACAGAAAGCTAAAAAAAAAAAATTAAAAATTTACAAACAGCCAAAGACATGAACCTGTAAATTTCCAGTATTAAGTTTCCCAAGCAAGTTTTAATTCCTTCTCCCATCCTGCAAGTGTAAAATACCTCAGAACAGAGCTGGATAAACAGCTTATCCCTGTGTCATTGTGGATATACTTATGTTAGCTTTGACTTTAAATAATTATAATTATGTGTTTATCTTTACTTTGAGCATTATTTAAAATAAATTCTCCATAGCAAGCTACCCAAGAAACACCTTTCTGTTATCCTTGATGAATATTGAGGTTGGCATTACCACATAGGTTCTCTATTCACTCACGCGATTAATTTCATATCAACAATTCTCATTGCTTCTGTACAAAAACAACAGGTTTCTGCATCACTAAAGATTTTTCTCTGCTTTCATGTATTATATCAAACCTTCATACTCAGATTTTAGTGAGACTGACTGTTCCAAATTACTACAAAGCACAGTTTTGCATACTTATGTACAACTATATGCCAGACTTCTCTTCAGATCTTGTAAGGGATGTTCAAAGTCGGTCTCTAAGGTATAGAAAAATGAATTTACTAACAACTTCTGCCATCCACTCTTGTATGATGCTCTGAGTTTGTGAAACTCAACCACAGTTATCAGGCAGATCTTCCTGTAAATTTTTCTTACAGTAAGAACACCTGCAACAGAAAAAGAAGCCCTTAGTACTGATGGTAGGTGTGATTAGAGCAATTACAAGAGCAACACCACCAGAAAAAACCTCTCAGAGTCAGATACAACAGAAAAAGCTAACGTGGATATGTTGCTTCTCTGTAGCTGAAATATTTTCTGGGAAATTTACATCCAGAATTTCTTGGATGGCAATGTGATAATAACAGAGGAAAAGTACTGAATACCTTCCTTCCTCTCCTGCAGTTTTTGGCCATTCATAAACAACACAAGACCACATTTGTGTGTTACTTCTTTTTACTTTGCAGTTGACTGTTTCTGTTCATCTTCTGACTTTCTTGAAGAGAACAGTTATTTTACACATTCTCAGAGATCTCATAGAACCATTGAGCTTGCAAAGGAGCAACATCATTTTCCTGCCTTTCTGGAAATAGACACTTTTGCAAATGAAAGCGAAGTCCTGATAGCTTTTCTGTCTCACTGTTACCTTAATTTCCTTGGAGCACTTGAAAGAACTCATCTCACATCAAATAGACTTTAGCTATTTTAAAGTTACTCTTATAGTCTAAACTAAGCTCTGTGTGCGGTCTCTCGGCAACTAAGACACATGGTTTTTGGGGAAATTAATTGCCCACCAGAGGAGGATATTTCTAAAGTGAGCATAGGAAGTATGATTAAGTATGACTAAATTAGACAAGATGCTTAACCTTAGATGCTGAAGTTAATCTTACCAGCAACCAAATAACACAGTCAGACAGCATGTACTGAATATTAAATATTGTCTTTAGAGCATTACATTCTATAGCACCTTTGAAAAAGAGAGAGTTGGCCAACACAGATGTGTCTCAGAAAGCATTTCTAGAATCTGGACTCTGAGATAACACCATCATGCCAAACCCTTTTAGTGCTCTAGAAAGCAGCACAAGAAGCCACCAAACTGAGTTTGACTGGAAACTCCAAAGTCATATGGTGAGTCTTGAAGAGGAATTAGGTGTGTAATATCTACTAAGCCAAAACTGAATGCTGCCTTCTGATGAGGCCAGGAAGAGCATGGAAGGAGAGCAGTACTATAAGTGCTTAGCTACTCACAGAAAATTAACTCGAGAAAGAGTTAAATAATGAATGTTATACTTGTCCTCCACACGAAGTGAATCTTTCTGCTGGCATAGCTATTCCAGTATGTGTGGGGAACTCTGCTTCTGTTTTCCTGGTGAAATGAGCCCAGTTTCTTTTCATTTTAAATTACCAAGCTCAAGCTGAACTGCCATGAAAATTTCACAAATGTCTGACTGTTTTGAAACATTTCTCATTGTCATTTTAGGGGAATTCTTAAAATAGGATACCTGTGTTTATATATAAGTTTATAAATAAAATACTTAAAAAGAAGTAGTTTCAGGCTGAATAGCCTGTGCAGTAGACACACAAGTGCTTTGTGATTGATAGTGCTTAGTAATGACAATGGATGGCAAATAGCGATTTAGACATGCAGCTCCTGTTGTTGTCATTAAGAAATGTATATCAAATTCTAACACATTGTGCTCAAGAATATTCTCAAAGAATCAGACATTCTCTTTCCAGACTAGTTTGTAATAGAATTGACTTTCATACCTGGCTCAAACAAAAAAGACCACTTGGAAATGAGAACAATTGCAGTGTCACTCAGGTTGATTTGATTACATTCATTATCCAACTTTTTCTAGTGGACATTTTTATTTTTCATTTCTGCTTCTCCACCACACCCCCTTGTCTTCTGTTGTATGATGTTCTTACCAACCATTCAAGTACAACTGATAACACACACACAAAAAACAAATTCTCCCCTGGCACCTCTCTGTCTGAAAAGTATTTATTAGAAGAAGTTCAGAGAAAGACAGGCAAGGCTTTTACTAAGTCTGAGTAACAGATCTAGTGAGGAATAATGTAAAAGAGGCAATGCACACAAAAACCAAGCATATTTTACAAATATTTGAAGGTATAAATAAGCAGATAATAGAAGGAGCATTGGAAGTATTTAACAATTATGACCTTCATTATGTTTTGATAGGTAATAAATTAGATGATTTCACAAGTCTTTTTATTTATATCTTGTAAATTACTGAAATAGATGAGGCCTTCTATGGGCAGCTGAGCGCGGCCTCACACTCACAGGCTCTGGTTGTTATGGGGGATTTTAACTACCCTGATGTTTGCTGGAAGGACTACTCAGCCAGCCAGCCTCGGTCTAGGAGGTTCCTCCAGTGCATTGATGATAACTTTCTGATGCAAATGGTGGAGGAGCCGACTAGGAGAGGTGCGCTGCTGGATCTCGTCCTCGCTAACAAGGAGGGTCTGGTTGAAGCAGTAAAGGCGGAGGGCTGCCTTGGCTGCAGCGACCATGAGATGGTGGAGTTCAGAATCTCATGTAGCGGGAGCAGAATACCAAGTAGAATTGCAACCCTGGACTTCAGCAGGGCCAGCTTTGGCCTGTTCAAACAATTGCTGGGGGAAATCCCGTGGACAAGGCTGCTTGAAGGTAAAGGGGCCCAAGACAGGTGGTTAGCATTTAGGGACTGCTTCTACCAAGCTCAAGATCAGTGCATCCCAACGCGCAGGAAGTCAAGGAGGGGAGCCAGGAGACCTGCGTGGTTAAACAGGGAACTGCTGGGCAAACTCAGGTGGAAGAGGAGGGTTTACAAATCATGGAAGGAGGGGCTGGCCACTTGGGAAGAATATAAGGCTGTTGTTAGAGGATGTAGGGAGGCAACTAGGAAAGCTAAGGCCTCCTTAGAGTTAAACCTGGCAAGAGGGGTCAAGGACAACAGAAAGAGCTTCTTCAAATACATGACAGATAAAACTAACACCAGAGGCAATGTAGGTCCACTGATGAATGGGGTGGGTGTCCTGGTGACAGAAGATACAGAGAAGACAGAATTACTGAATGCCTTCTTTGTCTCTGTCTACTCTGCCGGAGGCTGTCCTGAGGAGCCCCGTACCCCTGAGGCCCCAGAGGAAGGCAGGGCAATGGAGGAGTTTGCCTTAGTTGATGAGGACTGGGTTAGGGAGCAATTAAGCAATCTGGACATCCATAAATCCATGGGTCCAGATGGGATGCACCCGCGGGTGCTGAGGGAGCTGGCTGAAGTCATTGCTGGACCACTCTCCATCATCTTTGCCAAGTCTTGGGAAACGGGAGAGGTGCCTGAGGACTGGAGGAAAGCAAATGTCACTCCAGTCTTCAAAAAGGGCAAGAAGGAGGACCCGGGCAACTATAGACCGGTCAGCCTCACCTCCATCCCTGGGAAAGTGATGGAACACTTTATCCTTGGTGCCATCTTAAGACATATCAAGGATAAGAGGGTCATCAGGGGTAGCCAGCATGGCTTCACTAAGGGGAAGTCGTGCTTGACCAACCTCATAGCCTTTTATGAAGACATAACAAGGTGGATTGATGAAGGCAGAGCGGTGGATGTGGTCTACCTTGACTTCAGTAAAGCATTTGACACCGTCTCCCACAGCATCCTCATGGCTAAACTGAAGAAGTGTGGACTGGACGATAGGGTAGTGAGGTGGACTGCAAACTGGCTGAAGGAAAGAAGCCAGAGAGTTGTGGTCAATGGGGCGGAGTCTGGTTGGAGGCCGGTATCTAGTGGAGTCCCTCAAGGGTCGGTATTGGGACCAGTATTATTCAATATATTCATCAACGACTTGGATGAGAGAATTGAGTGTACTATCAGCAAGTTTGCTGATGACACCAAGCTGGGAGGAGTGGCTGACACACCAGAAGGCTGTGCTGCCATCCAGCGAGATCTGGACAGGCTGGAGAGTTGGGCAGGGAAAAATTTAATGAAACATAACAAGGGAAAATGTAGAGTCTTATGTCTGGGCAGGAACAACCCGAGGTTCCAGTATAGGTTGGGGAATGACCTATTAGAGAGCAGTGTAGGGGAAAGGGACCTGGAGGTCCTGGTGGACAGCAGGATGACCATGAGCCAGCACTGTGCCCTTGTGGCCAAGAAGGCCAATGGCATCCTGGGGTGGATTAGAAAAGGGGGGGTTAGTAGGTCGAGAGAGGTTCTCCTTCCCCTCTACTCTGCCCGCCCTGGTGAGACCTCATCTGGAATATTGTGTCCAGTTCTGGGCCCCTCAGTTCAAGAAGGACAGGGAACTGCTGGAGAGAGTCCAGCGCAGGGCAACAAAGATGATTAAGGGAGTGGAGCATCTCCCTTACGAGGAAAGGCTGAGGGAGCTGGGTCTCTTTAGCTTGGAGAAGAGGAGACTGAGGGATGAACTCATTAATGTTTATAAATATATAAAGGGTGGATGTCACGAGGATGGAGCCAGGCTCTTCTCGGTGACAACCAACAGTAAGACAAGGGGTAATGGGTTCAAGCTGGAACACAAGAGGTTCCACTTAAATTTGAGAAGAAACTTCTTCTCAGTGAGGGTGACAGAACACTGGAACAGGCTGTCCAGGGAGGTTGTGGAGCCTCCTTCTCTGGAGACATTCAAAACCCACCTGGACGCCTTCCTGTGTAACCTCATCTGGGTGTTCCTGCTCTGGCAGGGGGATTGGATTAGATGACCTTTTGAGGTCCCTTCCAATCCCTAACTTTCTGTATTCTGTGATTCTGTGATAACAGAACCAATAGACTCAAAAAGTCTAAATATCATCAGTGTAAATGTGTGATCTTTTCTACTTTGAATTTCATCCGTGTTTGACACCCATAATAGACTGCTAACACATTATTCACTGCTACGTGCAGAATCCTGATAAATACATTCATAGCATTATCAGAAATTTTAGGCCTGTTGGCAGTGGACTAAATTTATCATTTTCTTACCCTATTTTTGTCCTTGACTTCATGTACCTCTTTTTTTCAAATCCTACAACTTTTCTGTTTTTCTTATATGTCCCTGTAGATTCCTCTGATTTTGAAGTCTACACATCCATAAAATGTAAAAAAGCATAATAATCATGGAAATATAATTTATTAGTACTAAATTTTATATATATACATAGGAAAATTAGTATCAAATATAAGATTAACTTTCATATTTTTACTCAAACTATGACTTTTCAGTTGGGTATCTGTTGAGGTTTTGATTGCAGGGTGACAATAAAATCGTGGCAGATGTATTGTTAACCCTCTCTCCTGCCCCTCTTCCCCTTTGGCCCCTCCCTCTCCCCCCTTCCCACTAAGGACAGGCGATTGGGAGGAAAAGAAGGACAGAGAGAAGAGTGTTGGAAAAATTAATAATGTTTTACTAATGCTACTAATAAAAATAGAGAAAATAATACAAAATATACAAAACCAATCTTGAAAGTCCCAGCAACTGCTCCGGCTGATGTGGGGCCGGCATCCAAAGTCCTGGACTGGACTCTGCAGCCAACCGGAGCTGGATTCAGTCTGTCACTCGGCCTCAGTTCGCAGGGATGACTCGCAAGGTCCTCTCCTAATGTCAGCCATAAGGAAAAGGGAACGAGATCCTCATGATCTCCCACTTTTATATGAAGTACCACATGAATGGGATGGAATACTTAGTTGGTCAGTTTCAGTTCACTACTTCTCGTTGCCTCTCTTGCAGGATGTATATCCATCATCATCAGTCCAGCGACCTTGCATACCATTGCTATGTCTACCAAAACATGTATCTAGCTTTCAGGAAAACTGCAGTTAGTAAGAAGACTTTAGCTGACAGGGAAAAATTCACTAAAAGAGAAACTTGTTTATAACAAAACCAAGACAGTATTATTATGCTAAAAGTTACTTTAGAAAACATTAGTTGAGAAACTAATGAAAGAAAGTATTGCACATTGTATATTTTAACAAAAAAAAAACTTCATGACTTTTTAAATGTAGAAGAGATTGCTTACACAAATATAACATGGAAACCAGCAAGGACTCCTTTCAACCTAGTCCTTTTAGAAAAGACCTGTTTTCAAAGGCTGTCACATGATTCTGTTCTCATTCTAGAGCTTCCTTAAGCTGCTTGTGTAATGATAGATTAATATTAGTGGATTATCTCTTGTAAATATCGAAATCTAAACATGTTTATGTAGTAAAACACATAGGGATTGTCTTCAGCATAATTATTAGCCTGAATTCAGTATATTTGAGTGACTGCAGACTTTGTGTGTGCAAATTCCACCAAAAAAAAAAGAAAAAAAAAAAGTGGATGAATCCGAAAACTGTGTAAGAAGAAAAACTAATTCCATTAAGGTTATTAAAGCAAATTAAATTTAATTTGAGATAATTATAGGCAAAAACTTTTAGCACTCTGCAAAACCGATTCATTAGTTACAAGAAACATAAAATTGAGTTTAGACAAAAGGTTAGTGCAGTAAATTAATAAAGCAAATGTAAAGTAACCATGAAATATACATGACAGGGCCCTGAGGCCACCACCAGCCCTGGTTTTTCCTGACACGCATCCATGGGGGTCCCCCCACTCTGCCCTTGACTCAGGACCCCATTTCAGTCCCTCACCTTCTTCTGCTGTTAGAGGGTGCAAATGTGGGAAAAGACCTTAAATTCTATGTTTTAAAGACTACAGTACAATTTCATAATTCAATACAAACAATTTTTTTGTTTCATACTGTAACAATGCAGCGGTTTCAGAAAACTTAATGATCAACCTGAGCTGTAGAGCTATTGTTCTTTATCATAAAGCTTTGTTGAGTCAACACCAAGGTTTCATTAGTTGTTGGTATTCAAAGATGGCCATACAATGATAATGTAACTTTTTTCATTACAAGAGAATTTTGCGTGGACAAATTGCTGATGTTTATAGTTAGAAGCACTATCATGTGTTTCTAATCAGTGTTTTCATACCCTTTAATACACCAAAGGACTTCTGCAAGCAGCTTATCAAGGCTGGACTAACCTCACTGAAAATCCACTCGCACTGGAAATAGTGATAAATAACCATCTACTACAATCACTTATTCCTCTGAGTGGACATTTGGAAGCTTTTCATCTAACTTGTCTTTGGATATCTACTGCAAAGATACCTACCTGTGACCTTCCCCCTCTATGATCTTTTCATAATAAGTAGAAAGAAATAGACACTGTAGGGAATGATTCATATGACCTACTTTAAGCATCTACTTTGGGAGGAGATTAATGACACCCTAGAGGTGTCAATCTCTCCTTTGATTATAAAGAGAGTTTTAGATCACTAGCCACACATACAAAGAAATGTCTAGATTTGGCCAGATGAATCTCACCCTCAGTGACATGACTGAATAGGGTCTGAGCCAGGCAAGCTTTCTCTGAACACAGCATAGAACTGGCAGTAGCAGAACTGTAAACCATCAATGACCTTGAGGCACCCTGTTATTCGAATCCAGCTTAAAAAAAAAAAAGGATAGTGGTATCTTTACAGTGTTGACTGCATTTTTAACCTTTTCTGTCAGATTAAAAAATATATATGAGATTTATCACAAAGCATAATCCACATTTTTTCTTTGATCATATTTTCAAAAGAGCTGCACTCATAAATCATATAGATGTTGTATTATGTACTGGTTTATTACAGTAACTATTTTTATTCTTGTTTTTTCTTTATAATGAGTGTTGCAAAGTTTTTTGATGTTGTTTATGGTGTCTTGTGTCTCTACATGTCATTTCACAGATTACAAACTTTTCACTGTCTAATACTTTGTTGAATGCAAAACACGTTTTATTCTGTACAGTTGCAGTTTCCACTGAGTACATATTACAACCAATTATTCCTCATTACTGTTTAGCTGTCTACTTATGTCAGACCTCATTACTGTGTCTTAGAGTCAGAATTCTGGTACCCACGAGTTTAAAATATTTGAATACAAAGTAGGAAGCCTACAGATCAACAATCTTTAGTTTATTTTTAGTATGCCACTTTCATTAGATTGACATTTTAAAAGAACTTGACTCCAGGACCTTGATTTCCTCGCTCTTGGATAGTTGGATCCTAGTGTCGTGAAATAAAGTATCATGTTTACTGAAACTTTATGCAATTATCTTGGTGTGTCAAGAAAATAATTCATCAGATTAAAGCAAATGAGACTTTTATAGGTTAGTGGATAAGAACAAAAATAATCCTGATCATGGTAAAAAAATGCTATTTTGTGTCTTACACTTTACAACTATATAAAATATTGCAGTAAAAAGTATCCTGCGAATTTACACTGAATTATTGTAGAACAGTAGGGATCCAAATGTCATGTAGGTGGTCATGTAACTAAGAGGTTAGGGAACCAAGTTCAAAACTTCTTTTTAATCTAACCTACTATCAGAGATTCTTGCAATTTCTGAGTGTCGTCATTTTCAACACTCTCAATTTAAAAGAACCTCGAAGTCTGCTTCTGGCCATGCCCAAGAATACCCCAGTCAGTGTCCTGCTGTGCAATTAATCAGCAAGGGGAGGACCCAGGCAAAGCACAAGGGCATTAGCAGTACCACTTAGAGCAGGAGTGTCAAACTCATTTTCACCGGGCGCTACATCAGCCTCACACCCCTGACTTAGAGTGATTTTAGAACCTGATGCAAAGGAGTAATCCTAATAAAACTGAGATTTCACTAAAAAAGTAAATTGCACTAACATCTGTAGCCTCCTAAGAAGTCTGGGATTCGCAAAGAAGACATCCTTTCACATGAATTCACTGAAAGAGTTCTTCCAGAAGCTGTTCTCAGGGTATGCATAAAAAGATGTTGACATCTTTCTGATTTGTACAATACACACTGACTCAAAAACAGGCCTGGAAGACATAATACTGGCTTCAAGCTCTTGTTATAGAACTAGTTAAAGCATTTATCCAACAATGAAAAGTTATTGTCCAAGTTATCTTTAAATGCATGCTCCATATTCCAGGAGAGCGCCAGGTTGTACAGGTCAGGCCAAGAAGGCAGCACAGCACATCTATTGAATCTGGGCAAACCACACAGTTCACAGCACAGGAGACAAATCAGGCAAAAAAATCATCTGGCTTTTGTGGTCAAATAGGTATAATCTACTGTGACAGAAGGGGCTAGGGCTGGATTTATTAACTATTCATTAGCTCAGTGCCACATAACACAAAGACACTTAGTTTATAACTTCATATATTTTGACCACAGAGATGTATAGACATCAGTATATGCATCGAGCTAAAGATACAGAAATCATATAAAAATTGTTTCAAAGTTTAAATTTAGTAACTACCTATGTTTATGACTGTGTGTGCATATGTGGATGTATACACACATGTGTAAGTACATGTGATACAGGTATTATATAGAGAGAAGAAAGAAATTCACCTCTGTGGAGATCTAAACCAAGGAATCTCAATGCAGTTGCTGTGTGTTGATTAGCTCATTGATTACTGCACTTTGACAGGGTGATCCTAGCAATGTTCCCTCTGGAGGAAAAACGCTCCTCCACATTATTCACTGGTGGGAAGGAATAGAAGTTTACTTCATTACCTATCTTGTGAATAAAGCCCTGGATATAAAATATTAGCTCTTCACAAATTGTTACAACAAATTATTTATCTCTAAAGCATGGTCAATGGGGCAGAGTCTTCGTGGTCAATGGGGCGGAGTCTAGTTGGAGGCTTGTATCTAGTGGAGTGCCTCAAGGGTCATTTCTGGGGCCAGTATTATTCAATATATTCATCAATGACTTGGATGAGGGAATTGAGTGCACTATCAGCAAGTTTGCTGATGACACCAAGCTGGGAGGAGTGGCTGACACACCAGAGGGCTGTGCTGCCATCCAGCGAGATCTGGACAGGCTGGAGAGTTGGACAGGGAAAAATTTAATGAAACATAACAAGGGAAAATGTAGAGTCTTGCATCTGGGCAGGAACAAACTCAGGTTCCAGTACAGGTTGGGGAATGACCTATTAGAGAGCAGTGTAGGGGAAAGGGACCTGGAGGTCCTGGTAGACAGCAGGATGACCATGAGCCAGCGCTGTGCCCTTGCGGCCAAGAAGGCCAATGGCATCCTGGGGTGGATTAGAAGGGGGGCGGTTAGTAGGTTGAGAGAGGTTCTCCTCTCTCTCTACTCTGCCCTGGTGAGACCTCATCTGGAATATTGTGTCCAGTTCTGGGCCCCTCAGTTCAAGAAGGACAGGGAACTGCTGGAGAGAGTCCAGCGCAGGGCAACAAAGATGATTAAGGGAGTGGAGCATCTCCCTTATGAGGAAAGGCTGAGGGAGCTGGGTCTCTTTAGCTTGGAGAAGAGGAGACTGAGGGGTGACCTCATCAATGTTTATAAATATATAAAGGGTGGGTGTCACGAGGATGGAGCCAGGTTCTTCTCGGTGACAACCAATGGTAAGACAAGGGGTAATGGGTTCAAACTGGAACACAAGAGGTTCCACTTAAATATGGGAAGAAACTTCTTCTCAGTGAGGGTGACAGAACACTGGAACAGGCTGCCCAGGGAGGTTGTGGAGTCTCCTTCTCTGGAGACATTCAAAACCCACCTGGACGCCTTCCTGTGTAACCTCATCTGGGTGTTCCTGCTCTGGCAGGGGGATTGGATTAGATGATCTTTTGAGGTCCCTTCCAATCCCTAACATTCTGTGAATCTGTGATAGCTCAGAATTTTAACACTCAAGATCATCAGCTCGTGATGACATAAGCTAACACAGTCAGACTAAAATGACAAAAAATCACAAGCTGCAGCCAGTACAGGAGCCTGATGCTGCCATTACTAAAACCACACAGATCACAAGTAGTAGCTGGAAAATGCTGAAACAAGGAGCTGAAACTTTCTGACCTTTGTTTTTAGGATTTGTGTGAAGATGCCTCCTTCCTTCCTGATCAGGACAGGAGCTCTGTAGGTGTTTATGGTGAAAGTCTGTCCCACCCTGAGGTACCTCAGCAAAATAGCAGCTAAGGTACGCATTAGTTGTTTGCCTCAAACCACTAAAAATAGGTTTTTTAAGAGTCAAAAGAAAAAGAAGCTGTAGACAAGCAACAAGCATTGGATATATCAGTCACAGTGTACAGTCAAGAGTACATGTTTGTTCAGTGAAATACTTTGAACGGAAAGCAAGGATGTAATTGTATATTGCGTTACTATCACTCAGCTGGATATTGTACACCTATGAGTAGTAACACATATTTGACTTCTTGATGTTTCTGGTGACTTCCTTTCTCCTTTTATTTTCCTTTTAAGTTTGCTCTTTCACAGTTGATTTAATTTTTATACTGTCTTACATTTCTCATTGTATGTTCATTTGCAGGATTTTCCTTTACTTTCCTAGTTAATCTCTCAGATGTTCTGCCTTCAGCTGTCCTTGGAAAGGATGGAGATGTTGCCTCTCCCAGGAGCCAGTAAACAGAACATTAATGGCTGTCTCAGGCAATGCTGCATGTTCCATATTTTCACCTAGAATAACAATTTTACACTTACTGCTTCACTTAAAGCTATATCACTGAGGCAGGTCTGACATTTCTCCAGCAAAAAAGCCCAAACTTACAACAACAAGAAGATGCATAGCACTGTTGTCCTTAATATTAATAACTTTATCATCCTGAGAGTGCACAAAGCACCTGTGTCTGGGCATATGGGTTGAATGTACTGCTACCCTGGAGTGTCAAGACAAGTGGATGGGGAGAGGAACCAGGGAAGGATCTGGGCAGAAGAGTTAGATTAAAGTAAAAATGAAAAGGGAGGGAAAATATGGAAAAATTATTATTCTAGTAAACCGCATGGTTTCATTTCAGGGGAGAAAAAAAAAAAAAGGACAAAATGCACAACTTCTGAGGCCCTTACCCAAATGTAGTGTTTCCTTTAGAGCTAGTTCTGTCTCCTTTGCTCAAAATGGGGAAAGTATTTTAGGTGAGTCATTGTTCTGGGGATATGGAAAAATGTAAGAAAATACTCAGGAAAACAAGTTGTCTGTAAATCATTGCCGATGTATTTTTAGTTTCACTACAAAACATTTTAGCATATTTTTACACTATTTTGTTTGACGATTTCATATTTCACAAAAAAAAAGGAACCCATGTATGCACTTAACTGTGTGAAAACTATTTCTGTCATTTCCTACTTTGTTTTATTTTGACAAGTTCTTACCACTTTCACTATTTACTTGGAGGCTCCCCACATTTTATATTTATGTTTGTGGTTGTTAACAAGTTCAGCAAAATCTTTTTTTTTTTTTAATAAAAGACTTGTTTGCTTTATGATGAAGATTATAAACCCCTTAATGCTGTGAACCAACACTCACAATAGAGGAAATATGGACTATTACTCTTTCATATCTTTCTGAGGTTGTATTTTGCTACTGAAATATAGAAGTGTCTGTATTTTTATAGGTAAAGGGTACTTAAAAAAATAACATTTGTTTTACTCTAAGCCACAGTAGGATCAAGTAGAGTAAGTGTATATTTGTTAAAACATATGCCCTTGATGTCAGAAAGCCTTTTCAGCCACAGTGTAAGTTAGCTCAAATGAGATCTTTTATGTTAGTAGCTGAGACAAGAACCACTATACTTCATATACACTAAATACTTCTCAAAAGTAAAACATTTTTCTTCAAAAAGAGTAGGAGACACTTACTGTTCCCCTCATGCCTTTGCAGAACAATCTACCAAGTGAGCTTCAGAACACTTTCTGCATTTTTCTCTGCTAGAAGTTTGGGGTATTCATTTCTCTCTCCATTTAGCTCATATGACAATGAAGTTCCATAATATTTCCACAAAATAATCATACTCATATCTATGCTCTTGTACAGTCACGGTTACAGATATTGTATTTTGCAGATTCTGCACCCTGAGCATGGTATGACACTGTGACAATTTATGTTCAAGCTTTTAGTTTGGGTTACTTAGTGATCACTTTTCCTCACTCTCAAACTCTGTCTCCCATCTATTTAATTTTCATTCCTCCTCTTTTCTGTTCCTCGCAGAAGGAGACTGGGAAGGAGAAAAAGAGCTCCCATTATGGTCTTCCTGCTAAAGGATATAAGCTCCTTTGATGAAGTGAATGGTTTTCAAACAAAATCCAGACTCTCAGATTGACAGCCACCAGTTTAAACCCTTATGAAGACAAATGAACATGCCCAGTATGTTGTGTTACTCTTACATACTCCAACTTTACCTTGCATTTTTAAGCATTAATACACATTTTCCTCTTTTTGTCTGACAACCATTTTTTCCATTCCATGTCTTCCCTTCTCTCACATTCCTTTGCCTTGCTTTGTCTTCTCTTGCCTTCTAAGAAGTTTATACTCAAACTCAACCAAAAGTGCTGACAAAATCCTCCTGGAAAATCTGCTTTATTTTATATGCTTCTGTGTGTATGCATAAAGTTTACGCCATACTTGCAACAAGCTTTCCAATCAAATGCTAGTCTCACGTTTTTCCCCAATGTGTTTGAATTCAAAGGGTATGTTAAAAATAGCATGAAAATCTGCATGTGAAAATCTTCACATAAATATTTCATTAGGAGGAAATAGATATTCAACGAGATACAGAATTTGTACTATTAATATATGCATTAGTATTAACAGTATTGTCTATAAGCAGCTCAGTTAGCAAGGGGTTAAAACTTTGTGGGCCAAATACTAAAACCACACTATCATCTGAAAAGCTTTTAGTAGCATGTTTTTTATTTATGCAAGTATTTCGCTTATGCTAATGTCTAATTATTCTCCCTTTACCTATTGCAACATGGTGTTCTCATCTACTTTGAACTTGGCTTCTGCTGAGACTCAGTTACTGTTTACTTCCACTGAATAATACACATCATTCTCATGAGAAGACACTGTCCTTGTTACACTTATGTCTATGGTGGTTTACTCATTTATCATAGAATCATCATAGAATCAAAGAATGGTTTAGGCTGGAAGGGACCTTTAAAGGTCATCTAGTCCAACTGCCTTGCCATGGGCAGCAATACTTTCCACTAGACCAGGTTGCTCAAAGCACCATCCAACCTGACCTTGAATGTTTCCCAGGGATGGGGCATCTACAACCTCTCTGATCAGTTATGAAGACCATGAACTTGCCAGTAACAACATATAATATTGTATGATAAATACAGTGAAACTCAGTCTCTTGACAAAATTAGCTGAAAATTCCATCTTTTAATCAGAGTTTGCTAATAAATTTTATAACTTTGATAAAATAAGGGCACTAAGTTACCTCTTTGTGCTCTTAAAATACTTGCAATGCAAATAGAATGATTGGACCAACTTGCAAAATGGTCTTGAAGATCCATGATCAAGAAAAATAGTCTTACAGGTATACCTTTGCAACAATATCATATAAAGAATACCCTAAAAACCTATAGATAATTTATTTTCTAGGCCAGATCTTGAAAAGGCCTTCAGTTTACACAGAAATTATTATCCACACAATTAATAATTTCTTCAGGCTCCTAACACAAG
The DNA here is from genome assembly GCF_036013445.1 of Caloenas nicobarica. NCBI lineage: Eukaryota > Metazoa > Chordata > Aves > Columbiformes > Columbidae > Caloenas > Caloenas nicobarica. Next base: position 20,826,794 of record NC_088247.1, on the reverse strand, counting down.
ACAGGAGGTTAATATATGAACTCTACATTGGCAAGTTCCTTATCGGCAGATTCCTTTCTTTAGAGCTTTTCCCATAGAAATAGCTTTAGCTGAATTGAGAAACTGTATACAGCTATTTGAAAACAATTTGGGAAACAAAAAGAATGTGACAGGTTTTACAGAATTACAACTTTCAGTGTTGCAGCTACCACAAAGACTCTTCTTCTGCCACATGTTTTAAAGAAATAACATTGACAACATTTATTGTGGAAACTGAAGTGTCTGGTGTTACTAAGAGCCATAGTGCAATCACATGCCTAGATTATAGCAAAGTTGTCTCCACTGCAAGAGAAGCATATTAATCGTGTCACAGAGTAGCCTAACTTGACGAGAGAAAAATAAATATTTCAAATGCCCGTTTGAGCTCCTCACTTAAATCATGGCCATCAAAAATCATGTTAGATCTATCAGAAAAATAGAAAAGGTATACTGAATTTATAAATCAAAGTGTTATTTTTGTAGAGCTTATCAGGTACTTGTTATCATAACAGGCAATTAGAACAAAACCAAGTTACAACAGCTTTTTCATAGCACATTCTCTGAGTGTAATGAATCTACCTTTGCAACAGATGTGATAAATATAAACTCAATATAGCTCAGTGACCCTGCTTTTACTGTTTCCATAGAACATGATAAAAAGCTCTATGATACATCAGAAAAATAGTCTCTCTTCAGTGTTTGAACAAAAAGTGGAATAATCCTGCAATACAAGAAGTAACATCTTCCAGACTAGATTACCTAAAATAAATCTCTTAAGGGAACTTACATTTCAGATAAATTGTAACTGTTCCAGTAACTTATTTTAAAGGTCACGTATGTTTCTTAAATAAGTTTTACAGATAAGAATGAAGGAAAATATGTATAGATAATATACATGACATTTCAAGAGAGCTATTGCTATAGATAAGATACTGATAAATATTCTGTAAAACTGTCTTATGCAATGTTCCATAAATAGTTTTTATTCAAAATAGCCTATGTCCTTAGCAAAGAATTATAGGTGGACTACTATTACTCCTACCACCACTACTACCACCAGTAACAATATGCGGTACAAAGAAGAAACCTAAGTTTAAGATAGTAGGGAAAATTGCTAAATTACTTAAATACAGCATAATTAACCAAAATATGAGAAACTGTGGTGATCTTTGAAGGAACATTTTGGAAGATTCATGCAAGAACCATTTGGAGGAGTCATGTGCATGAGTAGGCAAGGCATGAAACACTCGAGACTAATAAAAGGAGGTGGATAAACACAAAGTTAAGTCAATATGAGAATTTTGAATTTAAGCTTCTAAAAGATTTTGAGGCAAAGAACAATAATTTAGTAATAAGCAGCATGGACATCGTTAAAATAAGCTCAATCTATGCGCAAAATAGAAACTTGTTTCTTGTTGCATACTTTGCTCTACTTTGTTCTTCTAATATTTTTACTGTTGTTTTCTGTTTATAGCTTTCATGTTAATGATCTGGTTTGATCAAGTTCAATTTTTTGGGACATATTGAATCTGAATAGTCTCACATCACATGCAATATCATTTTTTTAATAACAAAATCCTAATTTGAATAGAATTAAATCTTAAATTTCACACCTACAAAATGCACAAGACAATTATGCTGTAAATTTTAGATATTAAAATGACTACCCAACTAAACAACTAAAAGAACTTTTAATAATTCCTAGTGCATTCTCTGAGGGTCCATTTCATTCACATGAACTCAGAGAATTGTACAATCAGCCCACAGAGAGGCTCTCAATTCTCAGTTGAAACCTAAAAAAGGATTTGTCTTCACAGTTCACTTTATTTAGATGTGCTTCCTTTATGTGAACAAGAATCCTGGATTTGTCAGATTCATTTTAAAAGCTAGTTAAGCTTAAAATGAAATTAGGTTTTGATTGAGAAGGAAGAGGTTAAGTTTCTGAAATTTTATAATATTTTAAAATTTGGAAAATTAGAAAAAGGAAAAATAAACCAAAAAATGTGATGTTTGTTATTCTTAGCTTTTGGATTTCTCTCTAGTTGTTCCAAGCTTCCCCAAACATAAAATAATGATGGGTGCTGTCTGTTCAACAGCACTCTGACCCCACAGCACTTGAACAGCCTTGACTTTAGGGCATGCAAAGTTTGGGGAGCATGTCCTCATCTTGCACCTTTTCCTCACTTTCTCCAAGGTATAATTCTTGCTGTCTTCAAGACTGTCTTCCTGGTGCCTTTATCGTAGATTAATGCAGGTTCAGTGACACAGAGCACTATTAAAATCTCTTGTTCTTCATTCTTTGCTGATGCATTACAAATTACTGGTTTAGTGAGTAGAACTTTTGTCCTTCCTGTGGGCTTCTCAAGGAGTATCCTGCCATTGTGTCTAATAATTACTACTTTCTTTTCAACCTGAATGAGCATAAGATTTGATCTCTGTGCCTATCTCTTTCCAAAAATCACAGTTTCTGCCTTACTTCGAGACTTTTACAAAGACCATAAATTATGTGTTAATAAGGAAGTCAAGTATTAAGGGTATTTTTTCCACTTCATACCTTTTGATAATTCTAAGAATTCCTGCTAACAGGCTTGTCTACATATAATGTGTCAGTGGCTGTCTTCAATCCCAGCTTTATCTGTTCTTGTTAGGCTAAGTGATATTTAATGGATAGAAATGCAAAAATGCAGATTTTTGGTTTTGTTTTTAAATTTCATTACACTGTAAACTATTTAGGATCTCCTAAATTAATAATAATACATTTTTAAAGTGACTAAATGTTTTTATCAATTTTGAGTATTCCAATATTTGCCCTAAAAAAATCCCTGACTTTCAAATTCAAATTTTATCAAACTCAGAGGGCTGAAGCAGGAACCATAATAACTAGAGAAATGAGCTAAAAAGTGGGTAAGCATTACTTATGTCTGGCTTCTCTATTGCCTGTTGTTTCAGATGGCTGTAGAAAACCACATACTGCTACGATAAAACATTAGGTGACCCTAAAGAAGGCATTCGATCTCTTTTTTAATGAAGTTCTCATTAAAATTAATAGGACAAAAGAAATACTCTTTGAATCCAAGCTATTACATCTGTCTAAGGAGGTACAGAACAAACAGCTCACCTTGATACAGAAGCGTCAGCAAAGCAACATACTCTCTGCTGGAGTTCTGGGGCAAAGAAGCTGCAAAAGCATTCTTCTTTCCACAGGGCACAGCATCACTAATTTTAAAAAAACTCCCTTGAATGAAAAAGTTATCCTTTATATGCTAATTGATTCAGTTCAAAGAGCAACTTAGTTGTTAAAAGTATGAATAAAGGAAGAAAATCAGGGGGCAGGGAGGATCATAAGTGGCTTTGTGGAAGGGAAGAGAAAAATAACTGTCAAGGAAAATTCTACCCAATTCTCATTAGAAAATTCTCCTCTCAGCTACTCTGGCTTGAGGGAGGGTATCCAATGGAAGAAAATAAGATTAGTTTTTGTCACCTCACTGATCATGTCTGACAGACTAGTTTGTCAACACAAAATGTGAAATAGTAAATATTTTAAGGCTTATAAACAACTTATAAATGGATGCTGCAAACAATCTTTCACTCTGAGGGAGCTGGGAGTTTGATTTTTTGTTGTGCCCATGTTTTCATTTTCATTCAATATCAGAATTCAAGTTTACCTGTAACATATCTGTTGTTACGGCAAATAAATCAGTCCAGTTAGGCTCGGGTGGTCTTTCAAGTGTTAGTAAGTATATTGAAATACATTTTTATGAGCCTTGTAAGATATAATATCCCATGGACCTGGCCAGTTTTCTCATCCCAGAGAGTACTGAAAGAATGCACTTCATGGTAGTGGTGCTTTTGTTACTCCTCTGGGGTGTGGAAGACCCCAGATCAAATCCTCTCTCTGTCGCTCTCTAGCATCATGATGGGATGTAAACATCCTCGGGTACCAGCTGGTATTGCCGACGGTCTCTTACACTGCAATTTCTCCGTTCTCCATTTAAAGCTAAAAGGAGGCAGGAATGTAGTCTTAGATCCCATAAATTTTGTCAGAGGCAGAGTGAGCTTCTGTAGGCCACTGAATATCTAACTACTGTGTTTATAGAATATAACATTTCCAAAATGAGAGACAGAAGGAAGGAGAGGGGGAGAGCACCTCTTGTACACATAATATGTTGCTTAAATATTACTGAATTCATCTTATTTACATCTTGAACGTGTCTCTCTCATTTGCTGGCTGGGGAACTAAACATTAAGCTAGTAATTACTAGAGTGCAACCCTTTGCCATTTGAACCAGAAAAATCTATCCTGAACCTGAGAAATCCTTCCATGCTTCATTACTGGTGAAACTACCACAACTGGGAAAAAAAAAAAAAGATCATTTTATCACAGAATTTTATCACAGAATCTGGCATTTTATCACAGAATCTGCCTAGTCAAAAAATTCTTGATAAGCTTTAAATGAAATTCAACATAGTGCTAAAGTTCAGTATTTTCTGACTACCCTTGCTGTAAGAATGATTGTTTAAAAGCTTCCTAAATTGTTTTAATACTTTTCATTTTTGGAGATAGTAAGAGGAAAATGTAGAAGAGGATTATTAATTACTCTGTTTATTCAGTGTACCCATCTTGCTCCTGATCCTTGGACTACCCTTGTATGAGATGATAGAGGTGGAAGGCTAACAGTGGGCAGATTTGGGGGCTGGATCTTCTAAACATCTGATCACTATGGCATCTCCAGGAGAGGAGGCACTCAGCACTGTACAGGATGAAGGCTTTTGAAACATGAGATGTTCAAAACAAAGTCAGGGCACAGGTTACACAAACTGGCATCATTCCACTGTCATCAGTAGAGCCACGATAACTGCTAGAATAAAAATTTGACCCAGACACCTACCATGAGCTTTCTGTTGCATGAACTTGAGTCCAGACCTGTGCATGACAACAGAGTGGCCCCATGCTTCAGATAGGCTGAGGAGAGCACCCTAGACATGTCACTGAAGTATTGACCCTCCTTTCCTCTAAAAGCCCCAGGACCCCACCTCTGCAATCCTCCTGGTAACATCTCACTCTCCCACCATTGCTTCTGCTTCCAGGCACCTGGTGTCCTCATTTGTGGCTGATTAAACCTGCTTATCTCTCTTCACCACATTCGTCACTGCTGAGTGATGCTAGACACAAAAAACTACAGGAGAGCCCTTCCATAGTCAGCTCAAGACTTGTGCATCAGGAAAGGTTTTATCAGAGGTTTGCTGGAGTTTTCTAGACCATCTTGCACAGGAGTAGCTGTCTGTCAGAAATTTGGTTGGGCAGCTACAGGTGAAAATGTTTGCGATTACTGCAATGGCATGCAAACACTGCAAACAGCTATCCTGGAAAACAGGATGAGTGTCTGTTCGTGAATAACCTGGAACAGGCAGCTGATGGTCACATTTTCTGATGCAGGAAAGTGATCTCTAGCTTATGTACTATCAGCTATTAATTACAAAGTTAGAGTTTGTCAGATGGTTTGGATAGAATTAAGCTGTGTTATACCCCAAATCCAGACAAAAGAAGTTCAGTTTCATTACCATCAACTCACATAAAGGAACTGCCACATGAACAATATTTATAGCCACAGATCCCTGAAATCAGAGATGAAAAACGCAAATTAATAGAAGTGAATTCTCTATATGACTACAAAAAAATGGCTGAAACTTCGTTTCATTTAGGTCTTTATCAGAGATTAAATAAAGGACATTGAAAGCAAATTATATATTAAAATCTCAAAATCTGTAAGCAAGTCTCATATCTTAAAAAATGTAATTCAAGTTTTTTACTGGAACCAGTATTATTGACTTTTGTAAAGACTCAAAAAATATTACTCCTGTCATGATAAATTATTATTTGCTTTTAACAAAAAGGTTTTGTTTATTACTAAGACATTTCCTACAAGGAGAGAGCTGTAAAAATATCTCAGACCATTAACTCCTGCCTAATTATAATTAATTATTGTATTACAGTAGAGTAGATATACAAAAGCACCTCAGTGCTCCATTGTATTAGGCATTCAATTCATAGACCTGCACAGGGCAAGAAACAGTCCTTGTCAGACCAATTGTGATCTGAACAACACAGAGGAACAGAGGGGCAGATAGATGAGGAGCTGTAGGTCACAGTGCAGAGAGCTACTGGACCAAAAACCTGAGTCCCAGAACAGTTCCTCTTCCGTGCTGCCTTATCATATGCTTGAAATAACTTTTAAGGACTCTTTTCTGAGCATGAAGTATTTCCATTGTAAATAGATTACTATGTTGGATCATTAATATAGACAAATGAATGGAAAAAAATGTAAACCCTACATTTTTTGGTGCATGCAATATACCGGTTACAAAGACAGGAAATGAGGCTGTAGTGAGCAAAGTAATCATTACACTTTTATATAGTGTCTTGTTAAAAAGATGTATCACATCAATGACTTTCAATGAGGGTTACATAGGCAGCTTTGAACAACTGTGTTGTAAAATCAGACCCATCACAGTGCAGTAAGAAAAATAATATTCTATTAAGGGAAACTGAAATGCTTACTTGACATAGTTTTCAAGGGAAAAAATATTTCATATATACAGAGCTTCAAAGTCCTTGTGTGGAGGAATTTATTCAAGAGAATCATCTAATTGTGCTATCAAAAATGCAGCATCTTTCTTATAAAGAAAAGCAGAAACCTTTATCTTTGGCCTTAATGTTACATTGATGTAAACTCCAGGAGGACCATCAATCTCTAGAGGAAAGGAGCCTGTTTTATCAGGTGGGAAATAATAAATGTCAACACAAAAAATAAGGCAATTATATTTAACAATTTGCTGACACTGATTGGCAGAAATAGTGACAGAGATTTTTATTTCATAATGACCTAAGGTTTCATTTTACAAAACACCATTTCAAAACCAGTTTTTTTATCTCATCAATTCATAGCAGTAGAAATAATGAAGTTGTTGTTCCTTGTAATAGAAATACATTGAATCCATGTTCAAAGACTTGTGGATACTTTATCTTTCCCCTTAGAGAAAAGGGTCTGCACCAGTGACATGAAAACTTCTATTTGTTGTTTTCTAACCACGAAGAGCATTTTCTGTGTGTATTTACAGCAGGGCTTGTGGATCCAAGATGATTGTTAGTAATTCCTCTTTCTGCTTAGTAACTCTTAACTGGTAATAGTAGGAGACAAATTATTTGCTATGGTAAAAGGGGCAATACTAAAAATATCAAAACCAACGTATTTAGTTTGGAAAGAAAAATAAGAGGCCTGTTATAGAAATATTAAATGAATAATTATACAGAAAAAATGAGTTCAGACAAGATTATATGAGGAGCTGCCCAGAAGTGAAACTGTGTGTACTATGTGTGGATTCTGACATATATTTGTTATGCTCAAATACCACAGCCTAATGATTTTATCACTTTTTTTTTTTATATATATGTTTAAGGATGCTAGGCTATGTGTCTATGTGTCTTGGTTCTGTGAGAAAAGAAATCACTGCAAATACAATTATTACATTTCAAAAAACGGATGCATTTTCACTTCCCTTATAAATATCTAGATATCTCACAGCAAGACCAGCTTCAGGATCAAGAGAAAGCACCACAACTGTAAAGAAATTGCTGTGTTCTATATATTTCAAAGGAAGCTAAAAAGAACGAAATAAGCAGCCCTTACATGGACTTCTCAGAGAACCTCTACATTATTTTCCAGAGTGTAATATCTTGTTTGGAAGACTACATCTTTTGTCGATAGTTTAAAGATTATTCATTATGTACTTTGCATTGACATTATAATTTCTATTGATTGCAAAAGATTTTTGGATTATTTTGAGAAAGTTTTCATTTTTTGCAACAAAATTATAAGATATAAACTTGTACATATTAGTTTTATAATCATTTTATTCATGATATGTATGCATCTATTATATATTTTGTTAGATTTCTAATGAAGGTGTTACATATTTTTGCCAAAAAGGGTATAATGAAAATTGTTTCTGAAATAAGTTTCAGTGAAACTTTTCAAGGTTCCTAATTTGAATATGCTATTTAAAAAATCACAAACTCTAAATGTATGTATTTCTTTCAAAAATGAGGTGTGAGCCATCCATTAGACTGGGAATAGCTTACGAACAAAACAGAAGTATGGTAAAAGAGCCAGCCAGCCTCAGTCTAGGAGGTTCCTCCAGTGCATTGACGATAACTTTCTGATGCAAATGGTGGAGGAGCCGACTAGAAGAGGTGCGCTGCTGGATCTCGTCCTCGCTAACAAGGAGGGTCTGGTCGAAGCAGTAAAGGTGGGGGGCTGCCTTGGTTGCAGTGACCATGAGATGGTGGAGTTCAGAATCTCCTGTGGTGGGAGCAGAATACCGAGCAGAATTGCAACCCTGGACTTCAGCAGGGCCAACTTTGGCCTTTTCAAACAGTTGCTGGAGGAAATCCCGTGGGCAAGGCTGCTTGAAGGTAAAGGCGCCCAAGATAGTTGGTTAACATTCAGGGACTGCTTCTACCAAGCTCAAGATCAGTGCATCCCGACGCGCAGGAAGTCAAGGAAGGGAGCCAGGAGACCTGCGTGGTTAAACAGGGAACTGCTGGGCAAACTCAAGTGGAAGAGGAGGGTTTACAAATCATGGAAGGAGGGGCTGGCCACTTGGGAAGAATATAAGGCTGTTGTCAGAGTATGTAGGGAGGCAACTAGGAAAGCTAAGGCCTCCTTCTGGCGAGAGGGGACAAGGACAACAGGAAGAGGTTCTTCAAATACATGGCAGATAAAACTAACACCAGAGGCAATGTAGGTCCACTGATGAACGGGGTGGGTGCCCTGGTGACAGAAGATACAGAGAAGGCAGAATTACTGAATGCCTTCTTTGTCTCTGTCTACTCTGCCGGAGGCTGTCCTGAGGAGCCCCGTACCCCTGAGGCCCCAGAGGAAGGCAGGGCAATGGAGGAGTCTGCCTCAGTTGATGAGGACTGGGTTAGGGAGCAATTAAGCAATCTGGACATCCATAAATCCATGGGTCCAGATGGGATGCACCCGCGGGTGCTGAGGGAGCTGGCTGAAGTCATTGCTGGACCGCTCTCCATCATCTTTGCCAAGTCTTGGGAAACGGGAGAGGTGCCTGAGGACTGGAGGAAAGCAAATGTCACTCCGGTCTTCAAAAAGGGCAAGAAGGAGGACCCGGGCAACTATAGACCGGTCAGCCTCACCTCCATCCCTGGGAAAGTGATGGAACACCTTATCCTTGGTGCCATCTTAAGACATATCAAGGATAAGAGGGTCATCAGGGACAGTCAACATGGCTTCACCAAGGGGAAGTCGTGTTTGACCAACCTCATAGCCTTTTATGAAGACGTAACAAGGTGGATTGACGATGGCAGAGCAGTGGATGTGGTCTACCTTGACTTCAGCAAAGCATTTGACACCGTCTCCCACAGCATCCTCACAGCAAAACTGAGGAAGTGTGGACTGGATGATCGGGTAGTGAGGTGGACTGCAAACTGGCTGAAGGAGAGAAGCCAGAGAGTTGTGATCAATGGGGCGGAGTCTGGTTGGAGGCCTGTATCTAGTGGAGTGCCTCAAGGGTCAGTTCTGGGACCAATACTGTTCAATATATTCATCAATGACTTGGATGAGGGAATTGAGTGTACTATCAGCAAGTTTGCTGATGACACCAAGGTGGGAGGAGTGGCTGACACGCCAGAAGGCTGTGCTGCCATCCAGCGAGATCTGGACAGGCTAGAGAGTTGGGCGGGGAAAAATTTAATGAAATATAACAAGGGGAAATGTAGAGTCTTGCATCTGGGCAGGAACAACCCCAGGTTCCAGTACAGGTTGGGGAATGACCTATTAGAGAGCAGTGTAGGGGAAAGAGACCTGGGGGTCCTGGTGGACAGCAGGATGACCATGAGCCAGCACTGTGCCCTTGTGGCCAAGAAGGCCAATGGCATCCTGGGGTGTATTAGAAGGGGGGTGGTTAGTAGGTCCAGAGAGGTTCTCCTTCCCCTCTACTCTGCCCTGGTGAGACCTCATCTGGAATATTGTGTCCAGTTCTGGGCCCCTCAGTTCAAGAAGGACAGGGAACTGCTGGAGAGAGTCCAGCGCAGGGCCACAAAGATGATTAAGGGAGTGGAGCATCTCCCTTACGAGGAAAGGCTGAGGGAGCTGGGTCTCTTTAGCTTGGAGAAGAGGAGACTGAGGGGTGACCTCATTAATGTTTATAAATATATAAAGGGTGGGTGTCACGAGGATGGAGCTAGGCTCTTCTCGGTGACAACCAACAGTAAGACAAGGGGTAATGGGTTCAAGCTGGAACACAAGAGGTTCCACTTAAATGTGAGAAGAAACTTCTTCTCAGTGAGGGTGACAGAACACTGGAACAGGCTGCCCAGGGGGGTTGTGGATTCTCCTTCTCTGGAGACATTCAAAACCCGCCTGGACGCCTTCCTGTGTAACCTCACCTAAGTTTTCCTGCTCTGGCAGGGGGATTGGACTAGATGATCTTTTGAGGTCCCTTCCAATCCCTAACATTCTGTGATTCTGTGATTCTGTGAAAAGATCAGAATTCTGCTCCTCTTTATTGCCCTTTAAGAAGAACGGTAAGCAAGCAAATGTTGCAGCATTTCTCAGCTGAGATCCTAAAATTGATGGGTTTGAAAACCCATGAGATCCATCTATCTATCAGCAAAAAGAATATAAATATACCAGCTTCAGAGCTGTCGTGACTTTCAAAACATTTTGAGGCCTTTTAAAGAGGGATATAAAGCATTATTATTCACTGACCAATTTGCAAACATATGCAGTTGCTTTAAACATTTTTTGTTTTAAATGACCAGAGTAGATAAGCATATGTCTACTAAAATGAATGTTTCACATACGACCCTCCTTTTTCTTTGTGAGACAATTCTCTGCTATAGCACGATGCAAAATCTATCAAGATACAATGCCACTACATCTGGCAAATGGGAACACACCTTGCTTTCCAAAGTTCATTGCTCTTTTGCATTCTAAACTCAGTCTGGAAACTATTTATTTTACTTAAAATCTGAAAGAAGACATTGAAAAATACATTAAAAAAAGGCCAGATTGGCATAAGTTGTCAATAGTCTAGAGGAGAGGCATGTTGGTATTCACCGAAAAGAAGCCTTCTTTCCTATCTACGTATCCGTGTGTACAGAGGCAGTTTCTTGTTGTGTTGGATTATTTCTTTACTTTACTCTTCTAGTACCTGAAAAGCAAGAAAACACTTCTAGGTAAACCAGGCCATTTGCCCTAAACCAGGAAAAAAAAGGGTAAAATCAAAATTGCTTCTGTGCTCAGAGCACAAAACAAGCTACGGAACCTGTTTTGGGGAATTTACGTAATTTATCCTAGCAGTAAACTAGACAAAGAGGAGTCTCCAGAGACCTGGAGTACATGAGGCCAGGCAGTGAGAGATTTCTTGTATTCCTGCTCCATTTCATTGTACACTTTGTTTTCCTACTGTATTTCACTTGACTGTCACTTTGTAGATCTCTTGCACTGTTCCTTCCTACCCCTGCACAGCATCCCCAGCTGCTGCTGTCTGCTCCGCACCTCCCAGCACCTACCCAACAACACCAATGGGTTGACCAGAAGAGTTTATTCAGCTTGGGTCACCTCAATGGTATGCCTCATTATTCCAGTTGATTTGCTTCATCAGAAAATAATTACTTAATTAACACTTTTCCAGCCTTGCTCGTTTATGTGCTATTTGTCAGTTTTTATTGACTCTATGGGAAAACAGGGAAACTTGCGTGTAGACTGCTATCTTATTGATGCTAACCTGACAGTTATTTTTGCTGACTCCTCATGGAAGATACACATACACCACCTATCTAACTCAAAATACACTTAGTGTAGGAAACAGTACTGGATTTTAATTTAAAAAAAAAAAAAAAAGAAAAGAAAAAGAAAAAAAAAAAAAGCTGTTTTATTTCTTTTAATATTGGGAGAAAAAATAGACTTGTTATTTTTAAAACGCAATTTATAGCCAGATGAGACAGTAGGCTTTGAAAGAAGAGCAAGTTTTATTGGAAAGATCAAAAGTCATATCAACCTACAAATGTTTTAAACTGTTCACTTTTAGTATTTCATACAACTAGTTTTATTTTATGAGACAGAATGTAGCAACTCCTATTACTTTTCTTTCCACACCTCAGGCTACTAGATATTACAAGTAAAGTTAACCAGCAGTTTTTAAGAAAGCATATTTCTTTTGATAGGCTATTAACAATTTTTATTATTTCAGAAATAAACTGCATAGTAGTGGAAAATGTTTTACAGTTCTTTCAGTGTCACCCCTTCTCCTCCTCCTCCTTTTAATTTATAACACCAGATTTTTTTTTTTTCTGAAAGCCCTTGATCTTAGAAAATAGAAAACCAGACAACACTTTCTGCAAATCTGTTTACGACATTTGTCTTCTTATATTGAGAATAGATTCTTCCTTTTCCAACATTTTCATGCACAGGAGAAAAATAAAAAATATATTAAATTCATGGTTTTTTATCATATTATGAACAATACCAGCTTGATTCTTTAATTGGTTAAAAAGAGAAACATCCTTGTTTAGGCACATTATATTGAAGAAATAGTTGATAATCACTTTGTCTACAGAGAGGTTAAACTCCTGAATTCACAGAACGTGATGTGAAAACTTGTTAACTCATGATGGCTTTGAGTTCCCTTCAACATTAATTGTAATTACTATTTTCAATAATTATTGTCATCATTATTATTCAGCTCCCCAACTTAAGAAAGACAAGGAACTACTGGAGAGAGTCCAGTGGTGGGCTATAAAGATGATTAGGGGACTGGCGCATCTTTCTTGTGAGGAAAGCCTGAGAGAGCTAGGTCTGCTCAGCCTGAAGAAGAGAAGACTGAGACAGGATATTGTCAACACTTATGAATATCTCAAGAGTGAGTGTCAAGAGGATGAGATCAGACTCTTTTCCGTTGTGCCCACCAAGAGGATGAGGGGCAATGGGCACAGACTGAAACACAGGAAGTTCCATCTGAATATGAGGAGAAACTTCTTTACTTTGAGGGTGCCAGAGCACTGGAACAGGCTGCCCAGAGAGGTTGTGGAGTCTCCTTCTCTGGAGACATTCAAAACCCACCTGGATGCATTCCTGTGCGATCTGCTCTGGGTGAACCTGCTTTAGCAGGTGGGTTGGACTAGATGATCTCCAGAGGTCCCTTCCAACCCCAACCATTCTGTGATTCTGTATTTCCTTTTAATCCAAAGACCACCTTTCTGGAGAGTTTCCTAGACCCAGCTAAGTGACCAGGACTTGATGATTCCGTTGTGACATCAATTTAGAAATATCACACACAGAGTGTACCTGAATAACACAGAAGTGGAGAACAAGTGTAAATAATTATTTTCTGCTCCAGCTCCTGCAAAGGCTCCAAATATCCATGAGAAGAGTCTGGAAGGAGAGCCGTATGAGCATATTGTTCTTTCAGAGGATTTAATGGTTAAATGGCATTACGAAATTCTACTATTTTTTTATGTCTTCTTTCCTGTGGAAAGCTACACAAAATCATACCGGTCTTGCATTTTAAAGCTTGTATGGCAGGGACAGGTATGCCTAGATTTTCCAAGCTATGTCTTCCTTCTAAGATTTTAAACTAACAGTTCACATTTTCATGGCCAGGTCAGTAATGTAAGACAAATGGCTACTCTAGAAAACTTAACTGAAATTTTTAATCTCTAACCTTGGAGCCAGATTTGCAGCACCCTCTAAAGTTCATTATATTACTTCAGAATAATCCCCCACAAAACAAACTTTTTTAAAAAAACTTTTTGCACACACAAAATATTTTCAAAATCCTTTCTTCTGCAAGTTTTTATGACTTAAGGCTCTTATCAGAGAGGTATTCAACAAACATAAAGCTTACTCAGCTATGATATTTTAACTTTACTTTCTATAATAGCTGACTCTTCAATTTGCTCTGCTATAGTTCAGGGCTCATTAACATTTTCATTATAAACCTTGATTACTCCGGCTAAGGGTATCAACTGTTACTAGTTGCGTATCTGAAAATAAAGCAGGTTTTCAGCCTTGAATATATTTTAATGTGCTATTGGGAAATTTTTAACAGTTGATTGGTTGAAAAAGTATTTTATTCAAGAACAAAAAGTACTGATTCTAGTTCAGTGAAATGTCTAAGCTTTTGTTCATAGTATAAAAGCATTCTTTTTAATAATGTCTAACTAAACAAACTTGGACTGTGTAAATAAGTATGATTGAACACTATACGGAAAACATTTAGTGGCCCTTAACATTTATAAGAACACAAGAAAGGCCAGATTAAATGTTCATGTGATGCAGGTTCCTCCCCTCTGACAAGGGACAAGAGAAGATGCTATGTGGAGCTCAATATTCTCCGTTTCATCGTTCATATAAACCATTGCAAACATTCAGTATCAGAGACACTTCAGTAATTTTGTTGTGAAAAGACATATTTTTTAAATCCTAATAAATCTTAAGTCATTGCTTTCTTGAGCATGGTAAAGGTGTGCATTTAGAAACGGAAAATCATGATTGACCAATCTGATAGCCTTCTATGACGAAGTGAATAGATTGGTGGATGAGGGGAGAGCAGTTCACATTATTTACCTTGAATTTGGTAAAGACTTTGACACTGCCTCCAGTCATCTGGCACCATCTCCCTTAAGCATCACCACAGACAGAGAAAGTATGGGTGACATAAGAGGACAGTGAGTCAGATTGAAAACTGGCTGAACAACCAGGCCCAGAGGGTTGTGTTCGGTGGTACAAAGTACAGTTGGAGGCAGGTCACTAGTGGTGTATCCAAGCAGTTGATACTGGATCCAGTGCTGTTTGATATCTTCATTAATGACTTGTGTTATGGGACAGAATACATCCTCAGCAAGTTTGCAGATGATACAAAACTGAGAGGAGTGACAGATGGTTGTGCTGCCTTTCAAAGGGACCTGGACAGGCTGGAGAACTGGGAAGAGTGGAATCTCCTGAAGTTCAACAAGGGCAAATGAAGTCTTTCACCTGGGGAATAATAAGCCCATGCACCTCTACACGGTGAGGGTTGTCTGTCTGGAAAGCAGCTCTGTGGAAGACCTTAGAATCGTGGTGGACACCTGGCCATAAGGCAACAATGCACCCTTGTGGCAAAAAAGGCCAATAGCCTTCTGGGCTGCATTAGGCAGTGTTACCAGGAGGTCAAGGGAGGTGATCCTTACCGTCTACTCGGCACTGGTTAGGTTGTATCTAGAGTGCTGTATTCCCAGCACAAATATATGCACTTACTAGAGCAAGTCCAGCACAAGACCACAAAGCTAATAAAGGGACTGGAGCATCTCTCATATGAGAACAGGCTGAGGGATCTAGGACTGTTCAGCCTCATAACAAGAAGGGTCAAGGAGATCTTATCAATGTGTATAGATACCCAATGGTAGGGAATGGAGAAGAGAAAACCAGACTCTTCTCAGTCATGCCCACTGGTAGGAGAAGCAGCAATAGTAACAAATGAAAACACAATTTTGAAAACACATGTTCTTTCATCTGAATGCAAGAAAATATCTTTTACTTTGAGGGTCGTCAAACACTGGAACAGGTACTAAGAGTCTTGGCCTCTCTATTCTGTTCAATACATCTGTAACTGCTGATATGTTTGGGGAGAGGCTGAAAAGGAAGTATTGATTAAGATGCACCAATAACCAATATAAACATAGTCAGGAGACCAGTTTGTCAGAATATGGGATCCCTAAGTCAGGGTCTATATTCATTGGTGGATGACCTACAAAGGTTAGAGGTCATAATTTTCAGAGGCATCTGAATTTGCGAAAATGAGTTTTATTATTTTAATATAAAGAAATTTCAGCTATTTACGAAGGTCTGGGCCAGCAATTTTAATCAGGCTGCTGGCTTTGGTGCGATTGTGGGTATTAGTCCTTGGAGTGCATTAAAGCTGCAGTTTAGATGGAGATTTTCTACTTTTTTTTTTTTAAAGTTTTGTCTCTCAGCATGCCATCTCTTTAATATTGTAATGCTTAAAAATTAAACCTCCCAATACAAGTCATTGCTGGTGTTTCCAAGTCAGCAAATTAGCAGCGCAACACATGTTACATAGAGAATAGCTCAGCAACACAATCAAAGCCCCTTAGCATACTCCTTTTTTAGATGTATTCTGGCATGCTCTGCTGGGAGTGCAACAAATGACACATCATACACCTCAGAGACTCTTTTGCAGTTTCTGCTCAGACTGGAGAATTCCATCTGTTCTATTAAGGATCATTAACAACCAGGAAAATATTCCAAACAGTTTCTGTAAAACCTAAAAGGCAAAATTATGACATCATTATATTTAGTTGGGTTTTTTTGTCATTCAACCAGAATAGCTTTAATCAGCAACCGGCTGAGTAAAACTCCATGGGACCCAGAGGCTGAAGGGCTCGTTAAACCACATAAGGAGGATTCTGCATGTTCAACTGATGGTGAAAGGGATATGCTGCTATAGCACTGAATTGTCTTTGTCATCATGGTATAAATTGTTACATATTACATTTTGAAGAAAGAAGTTTACCTTGAGGAGGAAACTAAAGAGCAGAAGGAGACTGTATAAATTATGCCTGAATAACTAGCAAACACATCCATAGAGCATTCGCAATTACACATTACAATAATGATTTACATCTGTAGGACCTGAATGTAAAAAGCTTGTATTTATCTGTTCTGAATAATATGTCTCCACTTCCTCTTCTCTTCCAACCTAAATTCTTTAATGAGCTCCATACCACCTCCATATTGCACACACTCAGTTTTTCACAGGGAAGTTGCATACACTTTTTCAAACACATTTGAAGTTAACACATTTCAGGTGGTATAACATTATTACCTGAATACAGCATTGTCAACATTTTATCATCTCCAAGCTGGAAAACTTAATCTTGAAAATTCTTACATGGTATTTATGCTTCCTTTTAGTGAAAACCTATCAGACTCACTCTGATAGGAAGGTAGGGAGAGTCTAATATACCAAGTATTTAAAGGTATGGGGCAGACAGATAAAAATTAACTAGAAGCATCATGAGGGAAGTTCTTCATATCAGCTTTAGATTCAAGGTATTCAAGGAGAGCTGTAACAGAAAAAAAATGAATGAACTTCACCAAATGAACTAGGACCTGGTTTATCATGACTGTAAACTCACATTTTCACCATTTTCTCTACTCAGTGGACTGAGTGCACTCCCTCATAGAAACTCACCCTACTTAAGCAGACATAGGATTCTTGTAAAAAGCAATCAAAAGAGCCAAGAGACTAGGAGACAAGCCTGAAACCTTTCCATCTTTAGTTCCTGACAGAAGGGATAACGTCTTGACTGGTTCAGTTGTTCACACGTGATTGCTCTATTTGTTATCAACTTACCTCCTTTACTTTGGTTAGCAAATCATATGCAAACCATATGCAAATCACTTAAACAAGGCTTGATTTTCTTTTATTGTATTCATTATTACTGGGTCTGCATGAAAAAGTTTAGATTAATATTTTCAAAGATGGCTTGTGGGCTTTGGTTATTTGCTATTAGTCATATGGTAGTATGCATTCAGTCACGTGTTAACATTTCTGCTCTATAAATGGATAACTATTCTATTACAAAAAATCACACAATGCATTCCCAGAGTGCCATGTTGAGAACAGCCATTCGTACTAAAACAAGTTTTAATTTCAGATTCTCTATCCTCCATTGCCCAGACAGTTGATTAAAGATTAATGAAAAATGAATATTAATTGTCTTATGAAGTTAAAAAGTACATTTACTTACCATTGAGTAAGTTGTTTTATTTTTAAAAGTTTCATACAGAACTTTAAAGTCTTTCTAGAGTAGCTTTTCATATGGTCTGAGAAGTATGAAATAAGTGAAGTATGATCCTGTCCCTATTCTCACAAAAATCTGTTAGATTTGTATTGAATCTGGTACTAATGTTCTTCTCTTTTTGACTTACAAATATGACTTCTGATAGGTGTAGCAACATCTACCAAGAGTACCAGCCAAACTTTGCAGCTGTAAACTGAGTTGAAATCAATAACAGGTGTATTCGTGTAGCTGAAAACACCACTTTTCAGTGGGTATCCTTGCAAGTCTGAAAGCAGAGTTGAGCCTATAGACCACCATCTAGACCACAATGACAAATATTTCTCATTACCTGTATTTGGTGGGTAGTGTTTAAAGCTCATATCAATCTTTAAACTTTCACAGGCATTCTTGCCATTTTTCATGTTTGTGGCTCATGTCAGTTTTTTATCCATCATTATGGATGTCCTTTAAAGGATTAATAACATTTGACAGGCTTGTGTGTGTCTCTATCGTCTACATTTATTAAAGTAAAATAATAGTAAGTATGAACATCTTATAAACATTTGTTGCAAGTTTTTGCCTGCAGGTTTTTTTCACTCTTAGTCAAGGTTCAGAAATTTCTCAAAGATCAGAAAATAATTCAGACAGCCGCAAAACCAGACAGAATTTCCAAACAGGAATTAGGATTGATCAAAAAATATTAACAATAATTGCAGAATGTTTAAGAGTAAACAAACTAATTTACTTCCAAAATATTATATAACCAGGTGACCAGAACACCGGCACAACCCTAGCAATCAATTAATGCATTTTTTAAAAGACTAATCTTCTTTAATTTCAAGAGAAGCCATTCATCACTATTTATCACATAGCTTATTCACTTTTTTATCTCCTTTTAACAAAATACATATTCATTAACTAAGAAGCAGAATATATCCTGTGCATATTGTTTGAAACATTAGTACGAATGAACAGTAAATGATCAAAGAAATGTAGATAAACTTAAAATTATCTAGTCTGTGTTTTGTTCCAGTAAATACATGTTCAACACAAACATGTTCATAAAGAGCAGGACTGATTCTTTAACAACTCATGAAAAAAGACAAATTTTGGTTTTAGTAGCAATTCTACTGTTGTTGAAAATAACATCAACAATCTCAGCTACTTTAAATAGAACTGCTTGAACCGTAGTGGCTTCATTTTGTAAGAGCATTTAATAAAAATTTGAAAGAAAAAAACAGTGCATTCCTGTAAACCCTTTAACACCATGCCTAAAATTGAAAGGCATTTGAAAACTCTTTGCTTAACTTAAGGTGTACAAATGTATTCAAGACCACAGAACAATTCTGTTAGAGTGAGGTTTTGCTTTAAAGGATGACAATTATTGCTATGCAAGAAAGGTGGAAGCGCATTCTTTAGTGCAGCATTTCACTGATAAATGAATGTGGTTCTTATTCTATATTCATCTTATACATACACAGACACATTTTATGCATTATTTTTTATTAATTTTCTCACTCTCTCTGGAGACAGTTCAAGTGACAGATGAATTTGAAGGATACCATGAAGTTGCTATGTAAAATATTGCCAGTTTTTCAGTCACTGTTTATAAGTAGTAACCACTGCGCTAAAAATCTCATCTTTCTGCTATGACCTAAAAGACTATTAGCAATCTGTTGGGAATGTCCTTTACCTTGTTTCTACCCAGGTGCTATGGCTCCAGAACAACCTCTCTCTGCAGGCAGTGTGGGAGAGATGGTCCCCAAGCTCCTGTTGCAGAAAGCCTGGCTCCATGGCTCATGCCACAGTGGGAAACGAGGTGAGCAAGGTGTTGCCTGGGCTTCTCAGGAGCTACATCTCTGTCAGTAGCCTGCACAGAGCCAGAGCATGCATTCAAGTTAGGTAAGCTGATGTCCTTGATGAGTGTACTGCTTTGGGGGGAAAAAGCATTTAGCTGTATTCTATCCCTCATGAAGAGAGAACCATGCAAGACCCATTTTATTTACTTGTCTAGGTTCATGTTGTTTACAAATACAGCACAGGTGGGTTCCATGCTGTAAGTCCGGCACCTGGTGCAACCCAGATGATGTCTCTCCAAAGCTCTGGCATCACAGCTGGCAGATTGCAAGCTGGGGCACAGTTGTACCATTTGAGGCCTCAGTTTTGCAGACACATTGGCAAAACTATCCTGGAGCCATAAAACCTGGTGTCATCTCACCAGATGCACTGTTTCCACTGCAGGGCCAAAGTGGTTTTGGGGTGCCTTGTCTTCATGCACTCGGAGAGTCAGGGTGATTCTGTCAGAAGTTCATCTGCCTCTCAGCTGAAGTGTGTCAGACCCCAAGTCTCAAAGACATCTGACATTTCTAGGACAAAACTTATCTTTTCCTGGAAGGCTTTCAGTCAGCTTTGCCCAGGACAATTCTGCTGAGGGGATAATTTTCTAATTCTATACTAGACCACTGATAACTGCAGCCCGTGGCTACTTACAGGGTATCAAGAAGACAGAATACCTGAAGGTATCATCATTTGAGCGGGATGCCCTCTGTTGTCCCACTGCTACTTTCTGTCCCTTGGCAGCACAACATGCTCCTTCAGCGTAAGCTGAGACTGGGAACCCCTTTGCTCCTTTGGAGGGGGGCCAGCTGCTGTGATGGGACCGCCATGCATTGGTTGCACTGTGTGTCCAATGCTTTGTAGGTTCTTTCATTATTGTTGTTATTACTGTTTGTTTATTGTTCTTCCGTGTTCCATTAAACTGTTTTTATCCCAACCCACGAGTTTTGCCTTTGTTTTCTGATTCTCCTCTCCATCCCACCAGGGGCAGGGGAGGGGTGAATGAGTGGCAGGTGGTTTTAGCTGCTGGCTGGGGGGCGCTGGGGCTAAACTACAACAGTCTGACTGTGGCTTAAAAGCAAGTATAGTTTGTGGTCCAGCAGATTAAAAATAAACATGGTTTTTGGTTTTCAAAGAAACAAATCATATTCAAAGATCCACTGGTCCATGTAATTAGTTCTATGGCCCTTGTTTTATCATATAGAAAACATTATGCTATAATACTGAGACTGATAATACTGAGATTGATTATTTGTGATGCTGGGCAGCCACAGCCTACGTTCACTTCATATATAATTGATAATGCTCACTGCTTCAGAAAGCCAGATACAAAGTGAATAAGCCTGTGAGGCCATGTCAGCTTTTGATTTTCAATCATGTTGAAGAGTGTATGCAGATCAGCTCCTCATTAATTAACTAAACTGAAATGTTTACTATGGAAAAGCTTAATTATACTTTAAAAATTATTTTGTCACACTGAATTGTAAAACAAATTAACAACAGACAGTAAATAGTATAAAGCATAAAACAATTCCAAGAAACAATATTTAATAAAAGTTATTACAACATCACATATTGATCCAACTGAATGCCTGCTGGACATTCATAATATTAAGGAAGAAAAGAATGTTCAGCACACATACAAAACTTTATGAAGCCCTAATCTCTGAAAGTATAGTTGTTGTTCAAATAAGAATTCTTTCCAAGTGGGAACGGGAACTCATACAGTTTAAACAAACAAACTAGTTCAAATCAAATGGTCACTGTTTGACCACATCCAGTCAGGTTTTTAATATCACCGAGGATGGAGACTCTACAAGCTCTCTGTGCAACCTGTGCCAGTGTTTAACCTTCTCACACACACACAAAATCATCGCAGATGGAATTCATGTTTTCATTTGTGCCCATTGCCTCTTGTCCTGCCAATGGGCACACTGAGAAAAGTCTGGTTTCTTCTTCATTCCCTCCCATCAGGTACTTACCTGCATTGATGAGACTCCTCATCTCCTCTTCAGACAGAACAAGTCCCAGCTCTCAGACTCTCCTCACACAGCAGATGCTCCAGTCTCTTCGTCATCTTTGTGGCTCTATGCTGGACACACCTCATTAAGTTGGACTTGATGATCTCAAGGGTCTCTTCCAACCAAAATGATTCTGTGATTCTAAGTGCATATGTTTCTTGTACCGTAGAGCCTGGAACTAGACACAGCACTCCAGATGTGAAGGTGAAGGTGGCGGCTGTCTGTGCATGTACAATTTCAAATTTTTAACATAACATTGGAAACTGGGTCACCATCATAGTGGCATATCACTATGTTTTGTCTATGCTGCACGTGCATCAATTGGTATAATTAGGACTGACATTACTTTTCACTATAAAACACACATTTTGAAGAATTTATTTCTGTCAATCTGTTCATAATGTCAATGTGCTACAACATGGCTTATATGGAGTAAGCCCTCTTAAAATAAGACATTGCTATATGATAGTGCTTTGCACCCATAATATATTACATACCCAGTGATTTCATTGACACCTTCGTCAGTTCCACTAATTAGCTCGTTTCTATATATATTGACTCTTTTCATTGACCTTAGCAGAATTCTACAGACTCATTAAGTGTTCTTAATAGACCATATATTCAATACCTCAGAAGTGTATTCAACCTGTAAGGCATTGCTCCTTGACATTATTGCCCAGTTCATGTACTCCACATAACAAATTCTCTTTACGTATAACAAACACTAATCAAATGGCAAAGGCATTCTGGCAGTCTGCTCCAAAGATTAAAGATTTATGTCAACAAGATTAACTTTTATAATCCTTGCTTGCATAATATTTAGACATTGTGTAGATTAATGGATCTCATTCCTACAGCTGCAGATCTCTGAAGTTCCTTTGCAGTGAACTTTATTTCCCTTTGGCTTTAATTAATTGAAGATTACTGCTCTACATAACTGCTCATGGCATTAGCTATGAAAACTTCAAGTCAGACAAGGGGACAATCCTTGTTTATCAGGGACTTGTGTGATTTAGCTCAATGATGTAATTGGTTGATATGAACTAAACCCACAATTTCATGAAAACACATTACGAAGTTGAAATGTACTATCAGAATAAAACACAAATCAGTACTTTCCCAGATTTACTGCAACACTTGACAGGTAAAGCATCTATCACTGAGGACATCTCATTGGTAAAGATACATGACATGAAGACAAAGACCCTTATAGAGGTGACTGAAAATAGCTTTAAAGATAAAATACTTTGGGGATATGTTTGTTTATTAAAGGGGGTTCCTTTCTTCAATGTTGAGTATTAAAGTAGGAGAAAGCACTTTTCGTTTCCCATGCAAGCATGTTCTATTATCCTATCAAATCTAATCTTAGTTCCTTATGTGCTCCATCAAAGTTATCCATACCTAACCAAAGAAATAATGACCACAGTTCTACTTATTAACATAGCAAAGCAGAAGTAGGAAAGATCAGCTTCCTTTCATTTGCCACAGCCTAAAAGAATATACATGAACTTTTGTCATAGTTATCTTAAAGAGTGATCTTTTTTTAGACCATCGCAACCTGATTGTTGGGTTACAGTTTCATAGATTCATTAATGACTTGTAATTGCTATAAAACAAATCTCTACGTAATCCCTCATGTAGGTCAAGATGTGATTATTATCATCAATTATCAATATTAGAAACAATGCCTTTTTTTCTATTTAGTACTGCCTTGTTTTATCATTCTTCTGTTATCTCTTATGGAAGGCCTCTATTCAGATTAAAGAACATGTAAACACAAGAAATGTCATACTGCCTTAAAACAGCTGTCCTTCTAGCTCAATACTCTGACCCTGGCAGAGGCAATAAGGGATATGGCTTAGGGAGAATCTTTCCAGTATCTGTGCTCTATTCCTGTCTTATTCCTCTAACATCCATTTTTAGATTTCTGCCCAAACATTTTGACCCATGACTATTTATCAACCTAATAATTTATTATCAAAAGGGACTTTTTGTATGGAAATATTTTGTGCATTAAAAAGCCACATATTAGATTTTGAACTGAGCATCTTAACACTCTCTTCCCTCTCCTCCCCCACTTTTTTTTCCTGTCTCTTCTACCTATTTTGAAGCCTTTCAGGTTTTTCCAAAATGTTTCCAACTTCAGGCTTCAGAACTAGATGAAATAACAGTTGCACTGACGTACTTGAAAAAGGCAACATTACTTATTCTTCCTGGTGTTCTTTTGTTTACTTAGCTAATGCTCCTGTGCAGTCTAGCATCATACAGACATTTCATATTCAACTGGTAG
This sequence comes from Caloenas nicobarica, assembly GCF_036013445.1. Lineage (NCBI taxonomy): Eukaryota > Metazoa > Chordata > Aves > Columbiformes > Columbidae > Caloenas > Caloenas nicobarica. The sequence goes on along the minus strand of NC_088247.1, from coordinate 20,802,760 downwards.
TCTATTACTACCTCTCAGCTATCCCTTTGCAATGGAATGGCATGCCAGCCTTCATTTATTGATGGCCAAGTCTGCTCTGCTTCTGGAGCATTCATCTACTGACTGCTCTACCTCAGTGGAATGCAGACTAAATTGGACTTGATAAGTGAGGTGTACATGTTTATAGCATATTTATGCTTCTTCTCTCTAAAGAGTATATTTACTTACATTGCGTAATTTTCTCCGTCTTTAAAATAAGATTGGTTGAAAGTAATTGTCCTTACCAAGCTAAACTGTTATTTCATTCTTCCAGAATCTAACTGCTAATCATATCCGATTTGTGTACTGCAGCACACTATCATAAAACAGCATAAAGGTACCTCATCCTCAAGGCACTGACATCTTTGCATCTGTCCCATTGATTTTTCAGTTTTCCAGAAAAGACAGATATTTCCTAGAAGCCTGCCCAATTCAAATATTAGATCTATCACCTTGATAACTATTGGACTTAACTGTTAATCGGTAGCTTTGTTAATGAAGGAACAAAAAGAGTTGAGGAGATCTGTACTGTTGTCTTAAACAAGTTATTTTAAAAGTAGACAGGCAATAGTACTGAGACAGAGATGAAAGGAATGGAAACATTCTAGATAAAAATAGTAATTATTTGATATTGTGTTATTGTATTCCTTAGTCTAATAACATTCTTCTTGATGCTAAATTTGACCATTAATGAAATCTTGTCATTACCAGCTCACAGTCTGCTAAAACTCATCTAACTGTGTCATTTAGGTGTGAACTCCTCCCTGATTTCCTCTTACCTGCTATATTGTTTTCAAATGTCCTATCTTCAAAACTAGCTTCTGCACAATATTTCATTGCCTCCAGCTGTTTTCTACCACTTCCCAACTGCCTTTTATTCACTTTGGCAAAGAATCTTTCTGCATCCTACACTTAGTACCAGTGACTTGTACTTGTCAGTCCTTCTCTACACAGTTCCCCTTTTCCTACTGTTTCTGATACAAGGAAAGCAATAGAGAAGGAAAGCTCAGAGGTGTTCAAAGTTCTGACAAAAAACAGATCCAGCATATTTTGCAAGGGTTTAGGGCAGAGGTATGTTATGAAAGAGTCTCGGTATCTCCAGCTTCAGAAATTCTTCCCCCCAGCAACTCAGCCCTTGCTGCCTGGAATTGTTCTGAGACAGACTTGTTCAATGAAACAAGAAGGATTGGTATTCTGTACTTCCTTAATGATTTCTTTTGTGGTTATAAGCAGGAGAAATGTTGCAAAGGAAACAGGTGATGAAAAAGGAGTTGTCAACCTCCAGGTGCTAAAGGGCACCCTTCCTTCTCCTACATCATCAATGTCTCCTCTAGCTCCATAGTTGATAGAAGAGAGGATGGCAGAGGCGGTGGCAGCAGAGATCACACGTGAGGACTGAGGGGTTGGGGGGGTGTGTCACTATACCTTCTGTGACCATCTGGGCATTCTCTGATATGGCTTTAATTTTAGCTTTGACAGCAGATGTTCTTCCTTTCTGCTTTTAAATCACGGTATCATATACTTTATCACTAGTACTGCATAGCTCACTGCATGCTTAATGCTCTGTTTTGTTCTAATGCAGAAGGTGGTAGGACTGAATCTCTGGAAAGATTAATCAGGGTAAATTTGCTCTTAGTGTCCTATAAGAGTAACATCAATAGCAACTGCAGGCTACTAACTCTGACAAAGTCTTAATCCACCTGCCTTCATGGTTGATGGGGAATAAGTTTACATTCTTAATCCCTAGATTTTTTTTTATTAATGAAAGCAAGAAAATATTTTTTTGCTTATGACACCTATCATATATTCTTCACTTTCCTGAGGACAGTAAGATCTGACACAGCACCTCTGCAAACGGGAGCAATATAAGTACTACTAGTGGATGTATGTGCTGCCAATCCCAGCTGATACTTCTTTTCATCAATCAACTGCTCTTCCTTTCTGTCCCTGATGTGTTCTTTACAGTATGATTGTATGATGTAGAAAAGGTTTTCTCTCTCAAGTGGAGATAATTCTATTGAGATATGAAATATTTAATACTGTTCAGCAAGAAAGGCTCATGTATCAAGGATGTCATTTCTGTCTAACCTAATCCTTAATTCTACTTAGATTCTATAGACAGTTGAACCAGACAAAAATGTTAAGTGACACATTGAATTTAAGCAGTATATACTTACATTTGGGTGGGTTTTGTCACCAGCTTCACATTTTCACAAGTCATAACAAGCTCACCTGTTGCACAGCACTAGGGAACAGTGGTGTGATTGCCTCCACAGGCCCCAAAACTCTACCTCTCATGCAGAGCAGGTATTTCAGGTATTGCACAATCTATGTGGTAGAGATCCCCATTTAGTCTCATATTCACTGCAGGCAGCAATTGCAATCATCATGGAAGTGATGAGAAAGACATTATAACGACTTAGTTTGTCTTCGGTTGCTCCCTGTGCAGGGTAAGAATTTGAAAATTTATACTCATTAGCAGTATTGAAATTGAAGAAAGTGTTCGTCTTTCAACATAGCCCAAAAAAACAATTAAAATAAAATAGCACCTGAGATTTGGTAATTACAGAGAGTTTTAAATTCTATCTTCAGAAAAAAAAATTTGTTTAAATTCTTACAGTAACAATAATTTTAATTTTGATGTCTTCATTGCCTTTTTCAATAGCAGCTAATTCTTTTTTCTTTAGAAAAAATGGTGAAAAGAAACATCATGCACACCATCATCATAAGTGCACAGAGATATCTTCCTTACTTTCATTATCCCATTGAAGATAAAATACTAATGGATTTGAAATGAAAGTAGACACTGGACATTCTTAAAATTCATATGATTAATATTACATCCTCACTGAGTAGATACTATTTATACATTTTTATCCATTTTCCTCACATTTGCACTATCACTGTCCATAATGTGAAAGCTAGACTATATATTATAATGTATTATCTATTTACTATGAAAATAGTAAAAAAATTTATGAACTCAACTAGAAACATAGAATTTCCCTGTTTCTGTATGATAAGAATATATTTTTGAGAGTGTAACACACTATTTGTTTTTGAAAGTTAAAAATAAAAGTCTTCCTATCTTTCTCTGAAAGCATTAATGTTGTACTGTCAGAAAAGATTACTGTCCAGAACTGAGCAGCTGTGTGATTTATTCTCTGCAGATATACCATAACATTTGGTTATTAAGGAAAGACAGAGTTTCTGAAGATGGAGCATTAGCTTTGCTTTAAACATGTTTTGTCCTTTGTCTTTCTTCAAGTTTAATTTCCTTGAAAAAATAGAAACAGAACTGAACCTTCTTAGACTTTTTTTTTCACACAGAATAGACACTGTTATAAAAATAAAAGGCTAATAGCATTTAAATCAAGGCCTGATATAAAATAAAGAAATTTGGGTTTTCGTTTTAGACAAAAATATATTCCAGTTTATATAGTATGTCATATAGGAAAAAGTATGTCATGGAAGTTATTTTAGTATATTATCATACAAGGATAGTTAATATCAAATGAAATTAGTACCTTTTTGGCAAATTTCAGAATTAAAATATTTTAATATATTCACTATATGCCTTGAAATCATTCGTAGAATCTAAATCACTCTAACAGCTCATAAATACGAAGGACTGGGAGGTTTTGCCATTAGGCTTTTTAACTTTTGTCTTTAAACATGATAATGAAAAATACATTGGCAGTCATGTGAGATTCCAGCCATATTACTAGAAAATTGAAACAAAACAACAAATTGAAATAGTTAGAATTAAAAATAATTTCCAATTACAAAGGGTAAATAGCATGATTCAAACATTTGCAAAACAGTCTAGACTACTTATTTAGATGGAATTCCTCTCTTGCAAACTGTGGGAAGAGGTTTGAGATTAAATTCTAGAGAACGGATTTCAATACAATTTTCTTATTTTCCACTCTTGGTAAAGTGTTCTGATTGGAGAAAAACATCAGCAAAGTTTTTCAAAACTATTTGAAAAGTTTGGAGCAGTAAAAATTAGTTCCATACAAGGTGTCTGTCAGATGTCATGCACACATTTCAGTCAAACTTTCATGAAATTACCAAAATATCACTTATTTTGTTAGTAGATGAAAAATTGTACATAGACCTTATTATTTGGAGTCATTGGAATTATTAATGACAAAGAATAGATAAAATTATTTTCGCTAACAAGTGTCTACATCTGCTCCTAAATGACAGGTTAATAGACATCGCTTTACAGAACTGTTACTTAGTTTTCCATTTGAGACTGTTCCATGAAGTTGTCACAAGCAGTAGTCACTTCCCAGGTTGACCAGTTCTCCTGAGAAGATAACAGTTTTTATATATGCTGCAGAGTGGGTAAGGCAGTGGTATTCCAAGTCTTTTTGACCTCCGTTGCTGAAACTCAGATCCACAGAATCAGTCTCTTTTGGTACCTCTTATTTCTCCTCTGAAGATGAGAAGAAAACTGTTCTTCCCAATGTGGTTGTCACCATGGAACTTTTCCTGGATTTCACCCTAATATTTTTTCCATCATAATTTATTCATGTAAATAGTAAGTAAAAGATCATGTGGGACCATACTGGAATTTTCACCTTTGTATATCACATCAGAGTTTTAAAAATTAATCCTTTGACTTCTCCTGCTCCTCCAAAATATCTCAGTAAACAGACCTGATGTAGGTTAAAAGTAACTCAAAGGTCTAAAGACATTCAAAAGAGATAGGACTTCACCAATAGCAAAAAGAAATGTTTTATATTCTTTACTTTCTAACCAATCAGGACAAATAACCAAGAAAAATAAAAAGGAGAAAGTGTACTCGGAGTATATTTGTGTACTCTATAGTTCCCAGAAGAGGGAAGAGCCAAAGGAAGTTCTAGCTCAAGCTTACGGACTTGTTGGGTACAGAGAAGCATGGACTAAGGGCTTTTCTTGCAATGTTTGAAACTGATTACGATTAATCTCATCAGTAAAATGTTTCTTGTTGTATTATTTTCTACAAACACTATTTATTCTCATAGTGATGCGATAAAATGCTCATAATGCCAAGTTTCACAATACATCTATAATATACATCAAATTGATGTAAGTCTGCTTGCATAGGCTTACATAGCTTACACAGTATCATGGAATGACTGAGGTTGGAAGGAACCTCCTATCTAGTCTAATTCCCTACTCAAAGCAAGGTCAGCTGGAGCAGGTTGTTCAGGGTCTTGTTCATTTGGGTTGGGGTATCTCCAAGAATGTAGGCTCCACATGTCAAGATAACCATTTCATCTTAAAATCTCACACATGCAAAAAAATTGACCAAACTAGATGGAATCCGTTGGCTCTATCACTAATATTTATACAGGTTAGATGTAGTCCAGTATCTGCAAAGGACTAAAAATTTTCCTCTTTCCAGAAATTTTATTCTGGGACAGAGGACTGTCATGATGTAGAATCACACAAATGTTGGCCATTAACAGGCAAGCGCTGGTGGGAATAACACACTTTTCTCATGTCTACATGGTGATGCAGGGTTTCCCTGGCTCCTCACAGCTTATGCTTGTGCTTTAGGAGCTAGAGAGAATACAAAATACTGGACACTGAACCACCATAGAAGGAATTACTGTATTTGTTGGAAAAGTGGTGTGAAAATCCTCAGTATCCTAGTTAAATCTAACTCCACTGAAAAGCTGCCAGCAGAATGGAAAACGAATAAATTAGGTGTTTTCTCAAAGTGACACAGTAAGTCAAGAGTCACTAGAACTCCACAACCCTGCATCTAAATCCAGAGCCGCCTCCTGTGTACTAAAACCACCTTCAAAAAGAGTAAGAGATTTACTGAGAATCTCTTTCTCAGATGAATAAAGCACATAATTTGGAAAGTCAGTATTTTCTAAAAGTTTTTGCTATGTAGTCACACCTAAAGTGACACAGCTCTTTAATTTTAATTTCCTACCTATAATAAAACATAGCTGTCTTCAGAAGATTCAAGTAGTTGGTAAAGGAAATAACTTTATACCTCGTTCGTCCATAACCTGTTGTAAATATTACAAGTTGGTGACTGCTGGTAAGCTCTAGTGGTATCCAGGGTATTCTAAGTTCATTTTATTACTCTATATGTGTTAGTATTCAAATGTAAATCTAACTATTATTTCGAACCTCTAATTCATCCTTTCCATTCCTTAAGTCTAAGATCTCAAGAAAGCAAAACGAAATGGGATTACTTCTAGTTTATTAGGTCTCTTCTGCAAACATGAAATGAGAAGTCATGGAAAATTGTTTTACCATTTGTTCAGAAAGGTCTTGGACTTTAAGAATTTAGATAAGCTGGACAACTACCCAGAAGTTTAAGTGCTCATTATACGTGATCTTCAGGGGCCTCCATTGTTATTCAGAGTTTTTCTGCCTTTTTTCCCTTTGAAACTTGTATGACTATTCATGTTTCATTGTATATTATATTTTCAGAAAGTCTTTGAACACAAACCAAATTAATCTTTCTTGTAAAATTCTGTAACATTTGTTTCAGCTATTCTACAGCAACACATTTAGTCTCTGGTATACAACTGTAAGATAACTTCAGACTCTTCGTCTGACCTCAGCTACAGATAAATCTGGAATGAGTCCATGAAGTTGCTCTGATTTTACTGGTGTAGAAACTGTTTGGAACAGAACTACATTCACCTAAGACCAACGGGTTTTTTCTACGTCTATTTACAGAAGCTTAACATAATTTGACTCACCATGCATTAGCTCCATGTGTTTGTAACTGCAGTTTTACAGGCTGAAAAATTGCATAGGTCTGGCCACTGCAAAAGTTTGTATAGATGGACTCCTGTATGATTTAGCATTGCCATTTTTATAACAATGTCCTTTGATGGTTTTAAACTTTCACTACCAATAATTTTTGTAGAACCAGAGTACTCTAAATTTAATACCCAACAGAGGGTATCTAATTCTCATATGAGCAATACCATGGACCTATGCCAGGATCTACCAACAAACCTAAAGCATAGCAAAACCTTTTCAAGCCCCTTTTGTTATTCAGACACAGATTTTCAGAATCTTGCAAGCTGTAAGATTCTTATAGTTTGCAGAGACTATCATGCACCTTACAAAGTTCTTTGCTTTACTGCACTTCTTAATTTCTATTACAAAATTGAAAGTCTAGTTAAATTCATCAGTATGTTAAAGCAGCCCTACACAAAGATATGCACCTTTTTAGATATTATCCTGGCATGTGAATGTAGATGATGACACAGTACTTTGGAAATAACCACGTCTCTGAAACTGTATACGAGAAGGGTTTTATTTCTTTTCATAGAAATCTTTTGTAGAAATGTTAATACTTGCTATAGGGTTCAGATTACTTTCCACACTTTATGAGTGAGAATTGTTTATATAAAGAAAAAGTTTAAGACTGACTTTAATACAGAAGTTTCTCTAAAAGGTGCACTACAATGATAGAAAAAAAATATTTTAAACCTGTTTTAGCAAAGCATTTGGACATATGCTTGACATCACTAAAGACACATTTAAGAACCATGCAGGTTCAGATACAGATCAAAAAAAATTCTGAGAAGTTCAACTTGGGCAAATATATTTTCAGCCTATCAAAATATATTTGACACTTCTCATTCTCCTGTTACATAACACATTCTATACTATTACATCAGTGGTGTCATTCTACAACAGAAACAAATCAAAGGCTGTCTTATCAACATAATACGGGTAGATATATGTCTGATTATACTGTGCAAGTTGCTCTGGTTTGGGTCTAAATCATGTAGCTTTTTCTAAATTTTCTCTGAGAATGAGCAAGTTAAAAACATCTTTTGCTTGTGTACTTCTAGGATTTTTTCTTTGGCAAGCCTAGGTTGAATTTTAGGACACTATTCCCCAAGCAAGAGTGTATTTTTCGTGTTTCAATTTAGCAGAGAAGAAATAAAAAATATATCCTGGGAAAAGACAGTGAAAAACATATTCAAAGAATTACACAGTGAGTATTTTCTGCATTTGAATTTATGTACTCCTTTTAAGAGGGCGCATTTTCCTTTTCCGAATTTATCTGATTAGTAGGAAGATATTTCCTGCCCAATTTTACATGTTTGTTCCATAAGTTTATGATGTCTGTCACAAGAATAAGTTAAGAGTAGCATTGCACACAAAATAAAATGCTGTTCCAATTCAACAAATCATTCTTTCAAAGGATCCAGGATTACCCTGCATTAAGCTGAACTGTCTTTATACATATGCATTTTTACTTTGAACATGGTGAATAAAATGTATAAATGAACTTTATAAATAACAAAAATGGAATTTTACTAATACTATTATTATTTTTGCAAAATTTCATTAGGATCTCTTTTGTATATAATCCTTGTAGTTTGACTATAACATTTTTAACTTAACTGTTCTTTCAGGTGTAAATATTCATCACATTTAAATTAGTGAAGGCTTTGAAGGACAGTGACAAGTAAAAGACAAAGTATATGTAGCAATATAATGCATATATAAAGAGAAAACCAATAAACTACCAATTGCAAAGTCATCTATCTAAAAGCTGATACTATTTCTATTATTATCCATACTGTATCTAATACCTCTGTTCTCGGCTGTATCAAGAAATATGATTCCTGTCTTTGTTTGCACTCCATCCTCATTTTCCTCTGAAAAGACAGAAGTAAAGCACCAGTTCAGCAAATCTGCTCTTCTTTTATCCTTTCTATTCCTTTTCAGCTATAATTTCAGTGGAGCAATTTTCTTTTTTATCTTCAGTCTCCCGTAAATATATTTGAAGTACAATTTACTATTAGCTGAGAAGCACTCTACAATTCAATGATTAGTGTATTTTTGTGTCCTTGATTGTCCTTTCACTATTCTTCTAATCATTTTTATGTCTACTTAGTAGACAGCTTGTATTTTGAAAACCTTGCATTAATATTTTATTCTGAGGTCAAAAAGCTCTGCTAACCTGGATTCAAGATTTGGAGACCACCCTTTCAATCTATAACTCTCAGAAGGGAATGTGGTAGTGTTACTGTTAAAGAAAAAAAAAAAAAAATCTGTTTTTTATCATGAACATTAAAGTATCACTTATTTATCTGTGTAAGTGTTCATATATCTGTCATCATTTCAATATTTAGCTGCTTCCCAACTATTTAAATAGAGTAACATGTCTAACTGCATTTTTTCTCTTATCTCCCTTCCAAAGGAGACACAGTTGGATTGCTGTGACAGGAAGCTACAAAAGGAAAATAAGTAGAAGAAATAAAGTTGTTTTTATGGTAGGACATGTTAAAATTTAAGTTGATTCTTATCCGTTGCATCTGTGGCCGTCAATTCCTGCCCTCAAAAGCTCAAGAGCCTCCCAGGACTGACTGACCTCTCCACCTGTGCCAGCAATTACAGCTAAATGGAAAGAGAAGTGATCTCTGAAGTTGTGACGGACTGGTCCACGGAGAACCCAATCTTTGAACTGCATTGTACAAATGCACATTTTTCCTTTTTTGTTACTTTTATTCCATCTTTGGAAGTAGTGCTATTTTTTGATCCAGCAATTCAAGAATAGCTGTAAGGCATCATCCAGCAATTCACATTCAAAAGAAAAAACAACCACCACAAAAAAACAACCCCCAAACACCAAGCATGCCACGGCTACCTTTGTGTCAACTTTTTAATGGGAATTTTAAGTTGATCAGATGTACCAGTTAAAGATATATTCAAAATAATTCTTGTTCTATCAACTTTGAACATGAAGTTTTGAGAAGTTAAAAATTACAGTAGAAATATCTGCAATACAAAAAATAGTCTTTTTTATCATGCTAAACTTCACAGTGCCACAGTCACAATAATTTTAACAGTATTCACCCAAGAGTTTGGGATACTTAAGCTCCATTCTCTGTGTGTAGATTGGATTGGTCAAATGCAGAAAGAACTAATTCACTAATATTATACTGAATAAATATTCTATAGTTATATGCTAGTTCATATTACTTGTCATTTATGACTAGTTAATTATTCACTAAAATATTAATAAATCCTTAAAGCATTACAAAATTAAGCATAAACAAGGATGTATCGAAAATTCCCTCTAGCTGTGTTTTGTTTTCCTTCACTCCTTGCCATTTATTATTCTTTAGTTTTTAAAAGTTTCAGTCATCCAATTAAACAAAATAAAATATAATTTGATTTATGAAACATATCACACTCAGTGACTAGTCAGTGTAAATAGCTTGTAAAGAACACATAGCCGGAAAATTTTTGAGAAACCATTCATTTGTCTGTGTAAATAATGAATACATCAGCCAGAAAGAGAGGGCAGTTTTGCATAATCTTTATAAATACAAACGAAAAAAGAAGACAACTTCAGCCAAGAACTAGTTTCCAGAGATAAATTTAATGAGCAGCACTAATGACAGTTGGAGAATTTTAGCACATGATAACTCAGTGAAGTGTGCTTTCCTCAATATTACATTTTTATGTTCAAATACTTTCAAAACTCATATGCATGTATATATGAACATATATGTATGTATATAAACATGCAGAATATATTCTTGAAATATATATGTCTTCAGCTTGTATTAGTTATTTTCATTCCAAATTTCATTTTTCTTGTTGCCTATTCACATCTTCAGAGAATTCCTACCTAAGAGCCTACAAAGCTCTGGTTACAGAACGCTGTTCTTAAAGAATCCCAATAACAAAATTCTTTAATATATGTGAGCATATTTTTACACATATATTTTATGGGCACTGTAAGTCGGCAGTAAGGGCAGATAGAATGCCATAAATTATTGATCATGATGATGGGAAGGAGGTGAGGTATTTATAAGCTGAGTATCCCTCAGAGCTTCTGGTTGTGTTCTGATGGGCATTAGACTGAAAAAACATTATCTACACAGAGCAGAGCACGGCTCACATTACTTCATCCTTATGCCTCCCACAGAGCTAGTTTCAAGAGCAGTAATGTGCATGTTCCTCTCTCTGCCCCACCAATAATTTTTCCACCATTATTATTGTTCTTTTCCTTTATTTCTATGAATGTTCCTAAAGTAGCCTCTTCCTATGAGAACTGTTTAAGAAGCTTTGCACAAAACCAAACTACTGCAATCTACAGAAAAAGCCAAACTTGCTTATCCAAAGGTGATCTAAAGTTCTGATTTCTTTGAAAGGCTTTCTTCCATTACTTTGAATTACTACCACTGTTCTAAATTTTTCTAGCAGTATAAAGCTTCCTAGAGTTACTGCTAAAATAAATAAATAATTTAAAAGGACCTTTAGTAGGCCTTTTTTCTACTATTAACTTCTGCTTAGTTTTGCCTATTATTTCAACCTAAATGGCAATACATTACGAGATCACCACTCTACTGCACTGAATATGCCATTTCCTGTTTAATTTTCCCCATCCCTTCAGTAAATTCTGAAATGTGGTATGTTAAACCCCTGATGAATTTCCAGTTCGGTGTCCCTGTCATTCTAATATTAATCTCGTACAGTGCTTATCTTTGAAAATATGAAAAAAAGATGAAAGAGAAAAAGACATTAGAATTCTTTTTAATATATTATGCCATGCCATACCAGCATAAGGCTTGTAGTTTTACTGCTGTCCTTAGTGATGAAATAGAATGATTTCTTCAACTCTCCTTGTTTCATGAAAGTTTCCACAGTTATCTGCCTTAGGGATTTTGTTCAATTTTATTTAAAAAAATGTTAAGTTTCATTCATGATTTTTTAATTTCAGAGTAGTGTCTGTCAGCTGCAGCAGTAATATCAGCTCTTAGAGAGTTCCTAGTTAAGACCTGCCAGGGGTTGGCCTTTTGTTGCTTTGCTACTATGTGACCCCCAATTCAGCAAAACACTTAAATACAGTTACTAACTTCCTGTATTCACACAGACATATTGACTGACTGAGTCTAATTTAATGTCTGAAATTAGAGACCCACACAAATCCTAGCATGAATTTTATTTGCAAATTCTTCTAGAAATAGTGCTACATAAAAGAAAAAAAAATCGACAGTGTCCCTCTCCTTTACTTTTTATGAAGCACATTTTGAGGGAAAATTTGAGGATTTTTTTTTCTTTAAGAAAATTTTCATGGCAATGGTACAAACTTTGGATACTGCTGTGTGAAACTTTGTGGTAGGATTAGAGTTTGCCACTGCTTATACTTTTATAGATAATCTGTTCTTGACACACACATGAGGCTGGCTCAGTTTTTTCCTTCAAGATATTACTGAAATTCAAGCTTGCTACTTGAGTTGCTACAGAAAATTATGCACTGGGCTTGTTTAGTCCCGCACCAATGGAAAACAGACTGGCAAACTTTTGAACAATTCATAAAGCATTATCTCTTTGGGCAATGTATCGCAAGTAAAACCAATAGTTGGTATCCAGAAATTGTTTTCCACTCATGTTGCTTAAAGGATATTTGATAAGGCTTCACTGCTTATTATTATTATTCTTATTGTGGTAGATCTATGTAATTCTTATCAGAATAAAGCAACAGACACAGCTGAAAAAAAAAAAAGAAAATACAGATATCCACTTCCTTGAGTTAGTAGATCAAAAAGCACTGACCTTTGTGGGTGGTTTGCACCTCCAAAAGAGGAGCAATTGCCTCTGGCATTATCACTAAGTTTTCAAGTAAGAGAAGATTCCTCATGCTATGTGCTTACGCTTACTTCAGTTACACAGATCCTCTACCGGGCCAGTTAAAACAAATGATAAATGAATAATTCAAAAAGACATTAGTCATCAGTCTGGAATTAGCATTGCTGCCATCAATGGAAAGCTCACGTCACTCAATATGTGATAATCTCTTCCACATTTTACATGCAAAATGTATTTCTGTCATTAATTATGTTGCAAATCTTTGTGGAATTAACATAGGATCAAGAAAAACCTTGAATAGCAATACTTTTTGTACTTAATAATCAAGTGAATTTGTCTTGGTGTAGATATACAACTCTTAGAAACACAAATTCACAGAATCACAGAATGTTTGAGGTTGACAAGGACTTCTGGAGGTCAACCCTCTTGTAAGTCAAGGGTCAAGGGTCAACCCCCAACCCCCTTGCTCAAGCAGGGCCACCCAGAGTCAGTTGCCCAGGACCACGTTCAGATGGCTTTTGAATATCTCCAAGCGGGGAGACTCCACAGCCTCCCTGGGCAACCTCTCCCAGTGTTCAGTCACCCTCACAGTAACAAAGTGTTTCCTGATATTCAGGAATTCAGTTTGTGCCTATTGCCTCTTGTCCTGTCACTGAGCACCACTGAAAAGAACCTGGGTCCCTCCCTTCAGGTATTTATAGACATTGACGAGGTCCCCCTGAGACTTCCCCTGGCTGAACAGTTTCAGCTCTCTCAACCTTTCCTCATAGCAGAGAAGCTCCCATCTCTTCATCACCTTCATGGCCCTTCACTGGACTCTCTCCAGTATGTCCATGTCTCTCTTGTAGTGGGAAGGCCATAACTGGACACAGTACTCCAGGTGGGGCCGCACCAGTGCTGAAAAAAGAGGAGGGATCACCTCTCTCGACTGCTGGCAATACTCTGACTAATGCAGCCCAACATTCTGTTAGCCTTCTTTGTGGCAAGGGCACACTGCTGGCTCATGTTCAACTTGCTCTACCACATGACCCAGGACGCCAGATATGCTTTTTCTCTTCTTTTTTCAGACTGTAAAATGTATCTTTGTTTTTAAAACAATTGTTAAGTTGTTGTAATATATTTCAATATAGTAGTTGTAAATTATTTTTGACTTCTTAAGCCGTTAAAAATTACATGCTACAACTTGTGAATAAACAAATGCAAAAGAGAGAAAGAGAGGATGAACTATAAAGAAAGTCAGAAATAGCTGTAACATCATGTGACCTAATCTGTGACATGGACTAATCTTATAAATTGGTGGAATAAAAAGAAATTTAGCTTATAGTACTCTCACCATGTTCAGCCTCCAGGCTAAATCTTCTAGTATACGGTTTGTCATTAGATTAGGAACTTCTGTTCACTCAGAAGCAGCACTACAGGAAAATCATTTTCATTAATAGCTTTTGTGGCAAAGCTAAGCAGAATTTCCTATGCCAGATCTCATTTGTTCTCTCACTTTTCAGTAAGCCAAAGTACACTATTAAAAATATAAGATTTTATTTCCCTGTAATGGAGTGAATATTGACCAGTTATTTTCATAATGGCCATATATGATTCTCCTATTAGAACAGAAAGAAAAATGTTCTCCTTCATCTGTAAATGTGGTTTTATTCTTCGACCTTCAGCATAATACTCTCTCTTGACAGTTTATTAATTTTACTCATATGGCAAATTTAAGGGCATGTCTGTAGAACATAGCATCAAAATTACAACCACACCTCCAGGGCAGAGTGTCAGATCAAACAAAAGCAATTGCAGGGTAAGCCAAACAGAACTAATAGATTATGCATTTCCCTTTGATGGTAGTAACAATACTTACATGTATAGCAACACTAGATATGAGAGTGATCACGTTTGCATATGCAGTTCTGAATTAAGGCACCTGCAAAATTAGTGGATTTCATTATTATCAATCTAAAGATGGCTCTACCTATGCTGCCAGTCATGGGCAGTAATTGGTTGTTACGCATCCTACACATGTTCAGGTAATACCCCCAAAGTGGCCACACCCAGCCCTGAAAGGTTTAGTTTTGGTTTTTTTAAGTGATCAGTAATTGATCAGTTGCAATTTACACTTCTACCTTTAGGGCCTCTGGTGTTATCCTGTACTTGTTTTTTCATGGTCATCGCTATCCTCCTGTCCTTGTACTTTTTGGGGTCCCTTCTGCAGTCCTATTTTTCCTTATACAACCTTTAAGACGTGATTTGCAGATGACATAACTAATACTTGATTAGCCCATTCTAATCATAAATGCATCCTTACTCAAGGGTCATTGAATGGCTCATCTTACAAATGTGATGGACCATTAGATGACATAGACATTCAGAATACTTTGTTAAGCATTATGAGCTGGATATGACTGGTACGTAACTAAAATTGTTTTCCAGTGTAAGCAAGCTGCCACACTTTAAAGTCAAGATTCATCTCAAAAGGAGAAGCTGCTTTGCAGTGATTGAGCATAACTAACCCACCCTGAGAAACACGTTATATCAGGATTCATTGCTAACATACCTTCAAGTTTGGCAGTTCTGAGTTGGCTCCTGGCTTTGAACACAGACAAAGCTGGTGCACATCTACTATCCAAACAATGTACTCACAGCCTACAATTTTCTTCTTAAGAAGCCTTGGGTCAGAAAGAGTTCTCTGACTATATTCCACACGTTGCAGGATCTTTGGATGTACTGAGAATCAATACTTCATCAGCAGGTATTTTTAGTCATCTCATAATCAGTGCACTTGAATTGTTCAATATTCCTGCATAAATTGTTCTTCATTAGTTCAGTGTATAAGTTGTATTTTTTACCTAAAATTCTTACTACAATTTATTTTGCTTGTATGAAAATTTAAATTTCACCATGTAAAAACTCAGCTCACAATGACCACAAAAAAAGAAATTGCCAGTTACACCTGGCATTATGCTGTGAGCCTGACAGAGTAAAATATATCAGGTTTTTTCCTGAAATAATATTTATACCCGATAACCTTATGGAAGAATCAAGAAAAGGAATATTATTATATCATTATTTAATGATGGGTCATTTACACTGGGCAAAGTTCTCCAGCCCTGATTTTCTGGTTCATTTTTAATTCTTCAGAATCCATGAGTTGGGCTGGTGAATGATACATTCAGACATATCAGAATATGAGTTAAGTATATTTTGTGGCTTATCAGAGCTCTTCTATGCTGACAGAGCGCGTCACAATATGACACCCATATTTAGGTGTTTGCACATAGATGTTTACATGTGCAGCATGAGTCTAAGCTCCTGTTTTACCTACTGGATACCATGGGCTAAGTGTCATCTGCCAAAATGTAGGCATCTAGTGTCATTTGAGATGCTCAAGTGTACTGGAAGTATCTGCATGGCACTGGCAGATATGCATAACTTCTAAGAGATGTTTGACTTTTTAAATCTCCACTGAAAGCCATATGAGATTTTGGCATTACAAGTGGGACCAGATGGATATGTTTAGAAACTGAATTGAACCTCTGTGTTTAAGCATCTGAGTTAAACCAGTACAGAGCTATGAGTTTACACTGCAAATAATCTGACCAGTCACAAGGTGTCTTCTTTAGACAATAAGTTGAATTACTCTCAAGGCTCCATCGACTGGATTGACTAGAACTCTATTCACTAAAATAGGTTCTTAGTTCTTAGGCACAAGGATTGATTTGAGTTTGCAGACAGAAGCGTCAAGTGCCATTTGATGGAATATCTGAGTCATCTACATGTGGTTGGTAGCATGATATATGGACTAGGGTAGATGTGAGCCTTTCTTAGCAGAAGACTCCAGGCCACCTCAAGGGGCACTATAAGTTTTGATGAGGGTGAATCAAGCACCCAAAGTACCTGCAGTCACATACATATAGACACAGGTATGTCAAGCTCAAACAATCTTTTCCCATTCTAAATGACATACCAAAATTGCCACCAACATGGAAATTAGAGGCTACAGTACTAGTTCTGTTTTTACATCTATTACTTCTATTCTTCTCTACATAAGTTTCATAGATTTGGAGGCAATTTGCAATAACACATTTTTTTACAGTATTGAAGAATAGAACCAAGCTGCAAAGGTACTAGTAGACAATCTCATAAGCAAGCACAGAAGATCTGTCATTACACTTGAGTGCTGGACTTGCTCAGATTATGGGTGAGGGAAGATACCTGAGACTATATATAATTGAAACAGCACATTCACAGTGAAAAATTTTGGGCCATTTAGTTTCAAAAGAGCAAGCATTCAATAGAGGGAAAGCAAACATCTTGAAAAGAAAAAGAACAAAGTGCTCTATAGATAGAACTTCTACAAATCATAGAATCATCAGCAGGAACATCTTCAACTAGATCAGGTTGCTCAGAGCCCTGTCCAGTCTGGCTGTCCAGTGAGGCTGACAGGTCAGTAGTTCCCAGGGTCCTCCTTTCTACCCTTTTTAAAAAAATGGGTGCGATGTTTCCTTTTCTGGTCACCAGGGACTTCACCTGACTGCCGTGACTTCTCAAATATCATAGAGAGTGCCTTGGCAACTACATCAGCCAATTCCCTCAGGACTCTGAGATGCATCTCATCATGTCCCATGGACTTACGTATATTCAGGTTCCTTAAGTGGTCACAAAGCAGATGCTCCCTTGCAGTCACAGGGACTTTGCTTTCCCAGTCTCTGTTTCACAGTTCATTTTCCACTCAAGAAGTGTGGGAAGAGAACTTGCCTGTGAAGACTGACCAAAGAAGTTGTTGAGTGCCTCAGCCTTCTCCTCATTCATTGGTACCAGCTTACCAGTCTTGCTCATCAGGGGGGTGCACTTTCTTTGGCCTTCTTTTTCTGGTTGACACACCTGTAGAAGCTCTTCTTGTTATTCTTTACACCCCTTGCTAAGTTCAGCTCCAGCTGTGTCTCAGCCTTCCTGACTCCATCTCTGCATAGCCAGGCAGTGTCCCTATACTGTTCCCATGATACCTGTCCCTGCTTCCCCTGCCTGTGCATTTCCTTCTTGCCTTTAGTTTCACCATCAGATCTCAACTCAGCCATGCTGGCCTCTTGCCCTCCTTACCTGATTTCTTATACCTGGGGACTGAGAGCTCTTGTGCTCAATGGAAAGTGTCCTTAAAGATTTGCCAGCTCTGTCCTGCTCTCTTGTCTCTGAAGGCAGTTTCCCAGGAGTCCTGTTGACTAACTCCTTGAAGACCTGGAAGTTGGCTTTCCCAAAATACAGGGTCCTGACTTTACTCTTCACCTGTCCCACATCCCTCAGGACTGCAAACTCCATGAGCACATGATCACTGCAGTCCAGACTGCCTCCAGTCTTGATGTCACTAGTTAGCTCACTTGCATTGGTGACCATCAGGTCCAGTATTGCATCTCCCTTGTTAGGGTGGTCTATTACCTGGCTTAGGAAGTTATCCTCAATGCACTCCAGGAGTCTTCTGGTTTTCTTATAGCTCGTCATGCTACTTTTCCAGCAGATGTCCGGGTGGTTGAAGTCTTCCAGCAGGACAAGAGCCTGAGCGTGATGCCTTCCATAGCCGGAGTAAGAAGACTTCATCAGTAGTCTCCGTCTCACTGGGCAGCCTGTAGTAGACACCAACCACAAGGTTTCCTTTGTTGCCTCTGTCTGTGATTCTTACCTATAAGCTTTCAACCTGTTCATGGCTATTCTTCAGAGACAGCTCTTCACACTCTCTCCAACTTGATATAGAGGACAACGCCTCCATGCTTCCTTCCTTGCCTGTCCCTTCTGAACAGCCTGCAGCCATCGATCACCACGCTCCAGTCATGGGATTCGTCCCACCAAGTTTCAGTAATGGCCACTAGGTCGTATCCTTCTAGCAGCATTGTGGCTTCCAACTCCTCCTGTTTGTTGCCCATGCTGTGTGCATTGGTGTAGAGGCACTTCGGCTGGGTTATTGGCTGCATTACCTTCTCAGTGGAACGCCCCTTAATTCCTCTGAAGTATTTCACAGGTGTTTTCCTCTTAGCCTCTATTACCTCAGGAGCCCCTGGCTCATCTCCATAAGACTTCAATTGTACACAAATCAGAAACGCAACCAGGAAAATGGGTGGCAGAGTCCATTCATTGGCATTGGGCAATTTTGACTGCAGAAGCTTATAATCAGCCACAGGGCTAAACAAATTCTGTAGTTTCTGGTTTATAGCTAGTTTAAATTGTGAGACCAGCTCCTCATCTACCTTTAAAGGACGGTGCCATCACACACTAATTCACTTCTTAAGCAGTTCTCAAACAGTTCTCTGAATGTCATTCAAAAATGCATTGTATACTTATGTCACTATTTATGCATTCAAAGTGAAGATGACAAAATACTGCATGCCACTGTGACACTGGCAGTTTAGGATTTGAATATTCAGAAATAGAAACTGTTGAATAACAAGAACTATGATTATTGAACCAAATAATCTCTCTGGAGATCTAGATGTGGTAACAAAGACTGACTTCACAGCAAGACTGTTGAATCTATTATATAAAGTCCTTAATCAGAAAGCAGATCTATCTAAATGGATTTAAACTTGGGAGGAACACTAGAATACTATAATCTGTAACTACAAAGGGATATTTACTTTTTATCTGAGCAACCTGATGATGGACAGTATTGACAAAAAAAAAAAAAACATATTGCAGAAAAACAGTCGAAAGAAACCAAATCACAACTTTCCAAACAGTTGTGAGATGACATTAAAGTACAAAGTGTGAAATAAGCTGTGACTTCCTCAACCCTAAAAATTCAGTCAAATTTTACTATGTCTGCTTCAGTCATCTATTTTATTTGCAGTGTTAACTGTAAAATATTCAATAAGGTGCATTTTCTCACCATTTGTTGGGAATTCATTAATAGACTTAATAGTTTACTGGAATATTCAATACACTGGAATATTCTGAATCTTATTTAGTAGTTATCTGATACAGACGTCTGCCTCCAAAAATTAGGCTTAGCTGCACAGCAAGGTGTGCAGCCCTGCCAAAAGGTTTACTTCCATGTGTACACTTCAATAGCACAAGACAATGTTGATACGCATAAGGAGAAAAAACACTGAACTTCATAATGGGGCAGTTGTTCAGCCTTCAGGGATCTGCTCCACAGTCCAAAAGTCCTTAATTCATCTTTTGGTAAGCAGGCAACAACAAACACTGTATCATTGTCCGTGCCAGACCACAGTTCCAAGTTCCAGGGTTGTCCTCCCCTGTTACTGTACAAAATAAAAGTCCATTTAGATGATTGCAGTGATCCTGACCAGAAGACCATTGTATATGGAGGATTCAGTGATTCACATAGCAGTCAACGTAAGTAGGTCTGTGCTGCACCTCCAGGTTGTGTCGCAGTGCACAAATCCCTTGGCTGCAGGATAACCTCAGCTGCAGACTTATAGCAGAGGAGCCTGCAGGCATCTCCCATTCGGTACCAGCAATTATTCCACTTCTGTAGTCTTGCCTTTATCTAAAAATACAGCAAGAAGTTCTCATCTGAACATCTTTTAGGAACAGAGTTGTTTTTTTCTAAGAAAATTATATAATAGATCAAATGACCAAAAAGTAGGAGCCACCCTCCACAGACAGGATCTGCAGTGTCCTGTGGGAAAATCCATCTGGGGTCCATCTGATGCTACATGAATGCAGGGTGCCCAGTATCATCTCCTTACAAGGGATGTAAGATTGACTTGCTATCTATATTCCTTTTCTTATTCTCTCTCAGAAAAGCAGTTATTAAGCCACTTCTCATTGGGCTTTTCTTACTGAAATCCAGCAAGAATCCTGTACCATCTCTCTCTCCTCACTCTGCCCCAGTGGAGAACTGTGATGTGCTGTCTCATCAGTGCACATCATGCAAGCTTTAAAATTAGTAGGTATAATTTGTTTCATCCAGTTCCTTGTATTTGGGCAGTACAAGTACTGCACTTAAGTACCACAATAATTTTCAAATACTCAGAATGACCAAATTTTTAGTAGTTTTCTATCTTCTCTCTGAGCCTGGGAAACATTTCAAAGATGTGGGTTTCTTAGTGTTATGTGTAGCATCTGGGAGCATTACGCGAGGATCTGTCTAAAGGTTAATGAAAGAATATACTTACAACCCAGCAACCAGGCTCCACAAAGTTCAATACAAGGTACTTCTTAGATTAACATAGAAAGTTTTTTCCATGGGATAATTAAGCTTCTGATGTTACTCACTTCAAAGTGGCACTTAAATAATTGTGATGACATCTGCTAAGTGCATTTTGAGACAGTCCTTTATAATGAATTACTCATTTTCATGAATCATGTATCCATCCAAAGTATATCTCTTACCAGTAAAATGGTGGCAAAAGAAATTTAATAAAAATTTTTTATTGTTTTAGTGCATTGTGGGGTTGAGATTTTTGTCCATTTTTGGTGTACATTCCGTCTGAGTTATTTCAGTTAGACACCCTGACAGCCTTGATTCTCTGGGCTATATCTATACCTGCTAAATCATTGAATGTTGAGACACTGGCAACAGGCTCAAATTGACACAGATGCACAGGCTGCAAAGCCATAGCAATTTCCTTTCTGGGCAAGGGATGTCTTGTGTGCAAAATCACTCCTGAGTATGTGTGAGAAAGCACAAGAATTATCTGCCTGTGTGCCTAGTGCTTCTAACACAGTTTCAAATATCGTATTATTTTCATAGTACAATATATGTACATATTTTTTATTTATTTGTGTTTCTTCGGTTTCTTATTTTGAATAAGATTTCATTTTAATCATTTATATACAAAACTTGTCTTAAAATGATAATAATTTTTGTTTTATCATGCTATAAGTACACTTTTTTCAGATAGAATGTTTTTCAAACAGAATTATTGCTTGTACGCTATCACTACTGAGTAATAGTATTTCACATAGAAGGTTATCATATCTAAACAAAGCCCTTAGTTATCTATATGTTCAAAAAGCATCATTAGAACTTTCCACCTAAGGAGTATCAATAGGAGAAATTTCTGGCTGTGGCTGGCTGACTAATAGCTGTGTTTGGTGAGGTGACATGGCACTTTTTCCTTTTTAAGTGATATGTAGGTTTCCTATATTTCTCCCTTATCCTTCAGTCTAATTTTTTCTAGATATAGCCTTGCAGAGCAATCTACTTTTTACCTTGTTGCATGCAAGTGGACTAAAGGGAAAAGGTATCGTTTTGGAGCCCCTACCCCAGAATCCTTGGTTTTTGAGAGGGAATTTGAAAGGTTGTTTTCCTTTCATCATGTATAGGTAGGATGATATCTGAAAAGTACATTCCATAGTATCTGAGGCTGAGACACACATCTTCTGACAAAGGCCAAGGAGCTACTTCACAAATATAAAATAAAAAATCTAGGAAATTATAGCTATTGCAATACAAAAATAAATATCTATGCACTCAGTGGTATCTTACTGTGGTCTTCATCTGTCTGGTGGAAGGATATAGAGTAAAGAGGCAGGAAGTTTGTAGCAGTGTCACAGGGGGCAATAGGCACAAGTTGCAAAAAGAGAAATCTTGACTAAACTTTTTCCCCCCACAGAGTGCTTAAGCGTTGTCACGCACTGCCCAGAAGTTTTGAAGGATCTCCAACTTTGGAGATAACCAAAGCTCATCAGAAAAAGGCCCTGAGCAACCTGCTCTAGCTGACCCTGCTTCAAGCATGAGGCTGTGCTAAGACAATCTTTAGAGGTCCCTTACAAAATAAATTACTCTATGACTTTGTGAAATATTCTCTGTCCTTTTCTTCACCATTAATAAGTTTGTTCTGTGATTCAGTCAGTTTTGCTAAAAGCTACACAATCTGACAATTCAATTTTAAACTAAATGACTAGTCTGGAAAATATGTGAATGTTATGTTTTAAAACATTATATTAAAGCTCTGTAAGAGCCTCACCTTGGCACTTTTACTGTGGTAAAACTGTCAGTGGTTTAAGAGTACAACAGAGGTTATTTGTATTATTTTAATTAACATATCCTAAAGACCTCACTATAAATACTCTGTTACTTTATAGTGAGTAATGATATTTGTATAGATGGTAGCACAGGTTTTACACTCTTGCAATTCTACTTTAAGTGAAATCTAATGATCTGGAGATGTCATTCATTTTGGTAGCATGTTGCAGAATGCAGAAAATTTTATGGCACACCTAAGCAAGTCGTAATTGAACTGTCCAGAAATTTAATTTGGTTGCATGAAAAGAGACAGTAGCCAGATTTTGTATTCCCTCTTCCTACAATAAAATTAGTGCTCATTCTTTTATTGTGTTGCAATTATCATCAGTAGCTCATATGAGCTTATCAACAAATCATCACTAACACATATTTTTAGGATGTACAAGGATGAAAGTTTCATGGTGAATAAAATATTAGTTAACAAGGGAGGTTGCACTGCCAACTGCTATGCAAATTAAAGTCACTGAAGCATTGTTTAAGGCTTTTGTGCAGATCTATTTAGTGCCACAAATATTTAGATTTCCTTATTTTTTAATTAATTAAAAATATTTTTGTGTGATTTGTTATGTATTTCTGATGGGGACCAGAATGATAAATCCTTGCACAGCTGATAAGTGTAGGAAGGTCTCATCTGGGACATTGTACTACTTTGGATTGAATGTAAAATAACTGGTGCCTCGACAGTGATAATATCATCTTGTCCAATTACAGTGACTTAAATAACTGTACAAATGTTCCAAATTCACAGGAATCATGTGAGCAATAATATTTATTTGAAATCATATGGCAGAAAATCTAGCACATTAAAAAAAAGATTAAAAAGATTGTAACTATTAAGAGTTACCTATTAACTATTTCTGTTGGTGAGCAAAGGTTATCTCAAGTAGAAAGTTTGTCATCTGTAGTATGGGTTAAAATTTGTGAAAGTGGAAGTATTATTTTTTTGTATTGGCCAGTAATGACAGCTGGATTCCAACTTCCAAGTGACTACATGAAGATGTCAGTACTCAGTGGCAGCTCACCTACATCCAGCTGAATGTGCCTGGAAAGTATAAATTCTTCAAGGAGAAACTTCAGTTCCTCAGCCTTTGCTTCTGTTCTGAGGTAGGTGACCCACCAGCATTTCCTTTGACTCACTTATTTCCACCATCCTTCATTTCTCAGTTCTCCTGCTACAACTGTTGGATGATGTCTATCCTTAGTTGTAGCAGGAGCTACACGACCTGTTGTAGCAGGAACTACACAACCTGTTGTAGCAGGAGCTACATCCACATTTGGGGATTAGGGATGTATCTAATGCAGGCGAGATTAGAAAAATGAAAATTATTTAACTTTTAAAATCTGAAACTACTGCTCTGAAGGTAATTTTGGCATGGGTGGTCAGAGCTACAGAGAAGCCTCTATATGGGGAAAGACCATCAGTGAAGCAGAACTCAGTACTTGGGGAATTATGGATTATGAATGCAATAAAGCACAACTTGTTCAAAGACAGGAAAGTTTATGAAGCTCTAGATAACACAGAGTTCTTATACTCTTTCTCTGCATATCTGATGCCAACTAGCTTCTGATGTAGTATATTGAGTTATTCTGTATAGACATTTGATCTGCATGTACAGATGAAAGGCTATAGATAGAGAATATAGCTAGACAATGTAATTAGATAAAGCCTGAACCATAGAGATTTTACTTCAGTGTAACAGGTCCAGACTTTAAATTTCTAGACAGAGAGCTCAATAAAAGCAATTATTTTGCCCCCATTTTTCTTAAAATAGAAATACATAATTTTGTAAACACTGGAACCAGTGATGCTTGATTTCCTCTAGAGTTGTGCCTGTTGGTTAACTTTGAACTTAGGAAAAATATTTGCCTTGGTTGTGGTATTATAATGCATCAGATCACTGATGTCTAACTGTCCTTCAGCTAGGGCAGTAGTATGGTTTCTTTTCTCTATTTCATGCAAAATCTGGGGTTTTTTTTTTAATTTTTAATTTCAGTTGAGTGCCCTATTAAAAAATTGAGGAAGAAATGTAAAGAAACACCTATATTTGTGCACCATGATCATATAAATCTTGCTCTTTCAGGACATGAGGCTGTGGCAGTCCCTTTAATGTTCTCTGCCCTTGCTTTCCAAAGTAGCAGCTCAGTGACACATTTCTAGCCATTTCTTCTTCCCTTTCACTGTTCACAACCACTACCAACTCCAGCTATGATGACCTAAGAAATTTCAAATTTTCTGAAACTATTACCCAAATAAAGCAGAAAATGCAATCTTATCAAGCTTAAGATGAAAGAATTCAATATTAAATGACAGTCATTTAAAACAGATTTGTAAGTTCCATTTCATCAACTTGAAATATGCTTTTAAATGATTCTCGACATTTAGTAATTATGCAGTTTTGGTTAAGTCAAACTACATACATAAACAATACTGGCACTGAATCTGTCACCATTCGTTTTCAGAGTTTGTGCACAGTTGAGATGAACATAGGAATACCCTAACTTTCAGCTATATTATTCTTCTCATCAAAGACTCAGAAATGTTTAATTCTATTTCATGAAAATCTGAACAACATATGGGGAACAAGAAAGAAAAAAAAAAGGTCTTATTTTTAATGTGCTCCCAGGCAGATTTGGCTCAAAGATTTCCATCCTGCAGGGATGTGATTTTCTAACTTTTTTCCCTGCTAAACCATTATGATTCTAGCAATAAATGAGAAGTTATACTTTATAAATGTAACTTCTTTTACTCTTACATTGAAACCAAAATAGATAAGATTGAAATATAGCCAACAGTCTTGCTGAAATTACTGATTTTGGTAGAAAATTCTTTTTTTTCTTGCAGTCAGCTCTACTTGTGAATAACGCTCAGCTAGTTTTGTACATTCTTGACATGGACATATACATTTGCATAGGTACACAAATATGGTCAGATGGCACTAGATGTATAAAAGACAAGGAAAAAATCCTCTTACAAAGATGATCACCCTCAGTGTTAAATACATAACCTTTAATAGCCGATTTTTCTCAGATATATTATATTTTCGTTTATTCTAATTGAGTCTTCCTGCTCTCCTGCTGGTCCAAATAGGAGCTTCCTGGATATATGAACCATTACAGCACAGCATTTTAGGGACTTTCCATGGTGCCAAGTAAGTGGAGTTATAAAAGCAGCAGTACAAAATTATCTTCTTTTAGCCTGGGTCCATCTAGTTCTATACGAGGAGGAACTTTCTCAGATCCAGATTAAGAACAAGATTTTGCTCAGAAGGACTGTTTAATCTGTATGGTTTCTAGCACCCTCTGAGTGGTTACAGTGCAGTTATTATTCTACTGATCATTCAAGACCCATGTCTAGACCTACAAATTCCAGCTAACGAATTAATTTGTGGTAACCCCCCAGTGAGGCTCAGCTGGCATTGATATGTCCACTCATTTCTCAGCTGCTCTTCACTCACTGGAAAAGAAAGCAGAGACACAACTTCCATCCCACCTGTTCAGACCAGCTGAGGTACAACTGTAACTTGTGGGACTTCAGACAACACAGCCTGGGCTCAAACACACCAGTGAGGCTGCTCACTCCTTTTTAGTGATACCTGAAGGAAAAAGATTTGGGAGAAAAAGGGCACTGGGTGCCTTGGTAACCTGCAGCCACCGTTGCCCAGCCAAACTCCTTTCTCCTGCAGATTGGCACTGGTAGTACCACCTTCATTCTCTGAATCTGCTCCTTCAACACCAGCGCTGCTCAATGAAATAATCATTCTTCAGAGAAAATTATAAAAAGTTCGCACGTGAGCCTGCTAGACAAAAAGCTCATTCCCTTGGTATGAAGAGGCTATGATGCTGATAGTTGTTTCAGACTCCAGAAATGAGTGAAGACCTCTCCCAGCCCACCTCTCTCCAGTATGGCTTTACTGCTGCCATCCTGATGGCAGCTGAATAGGTCAAGGTGGGGGTTTTGCTGAGCACCTCAAGAAAGCTGAAAGGAGAAAACAAGGTCAAGACTTAATTTTCCTCGACCTTTTGGGCTTTTTTTGCTATTTCTGGGCCTCGGCAGCCCTCCACCATCTTCTCATCACAGTATTCAAGAAGACACATCAAAATCAAAACAAATCTATTAAAAATGTATGTAAACTGGAAAAAAAATATTATTCTGAATGATCACTGGAAAAATGTCACCGACATGTGTAGTATGGTGCCATAGATGCTTACATTAAAGCAATTGTTTCTGTAGACACAATGCAACTTTGATTAAAATTATTTTTTCCACTCTTAGTCTATATTTTCAAGAGGTAACTGTTTCTATATCTAATCTCTGAGATTCTTAAAAAGAGGTGGTAGAAAACAAAGAAAAAGTTTTGTAAAAAAATGGATATGTATATTGCAATTTTTAAATTGAAATTCTAGAATTTTAAATATTTCTGCATTCAATTCATTGTTGGGTAACTATGGTGGTCACAGTCCACCACAGAAGAGAAATGCCGTAATGTTAAAGAACTATGTCCTTCTTCAAGTCTGAAGCTATATGGGTCCAAGTTCAGATTTGTTTGTGAATTAATTCATTCCACAGCAGGCAACTATATTTAACTATTATTGCAGTCACTGACATATTTGGGAACTATTTCAGTAATAAATAAAAACTACTTTGGCATAGTTTAGCAGGTCAGTCAGTGAATCAGAAAGCTTGAGAAATGCCAGAACTGATGAAAGCTGCAGTGATCTTGGAAAAAGAAGTCAGGTGGGTAATTCTCTGTACTCCATTGTGCCACTGAATAAATTAAATGGAAAAGGAGAAATTGCCCCTGACTGTCTTCAGTCCTTGTCATGAAACTGGGACCAGCTGTAGTGGGTGAAGCTTGTTGTGCTTTCTGACCTGTGTTCCCTACATCTATACTGGTACCCCGTTGTCCTACACAAGCCCACAGCTTTTTTAGAACATGCTCTAAGAAGCAGCTTAGATGAATTCTTTGTTTAATAAAAGGTTGTTATACAGCCTGATTTGTTGTTCAGGAATTTTTTTATTCAGACTTCGCTTTTGCTCCATCCTACTCTTTCACAAAGCAGTGATGCAGCTAATTAATCCCTGTTTCCACTGAGGAGCTTTAGTCATCTTGCCTGTGTTTCTTGACACGATGAAAAGGAGTCCGTAAGCAATAACATAGAAAATTATTTATTTATCTCTAAAAACTGTCAACAAAAATAAGGAATATTGGCATGTATAGCATACATTTATGGATTATATTACAGTCTAATCGAATAAAATCAGGCTTGCTTTTAAAATGGTGACCAAAACCAGTGGTCAAATTAGCTTTTATGGAACATGAGCTTATCAGTCTTACAATGTGATCTAAAATTTCATTTCAGCTTCTTCAATTGTTGTATTTGCTTATTATATTGCAACGATTTAGAAAAATAATTTTTAAAAACTTCCCAGAAAGAATATAGCTAAACCATAAACCCATTTTGTACATAAGTCATGCTACCAATCTGAATTGAATGTGGCAGCTTGACATACAACAGTGATGTGAATAGAAGTGTAAGCCAGGAAGAGCGTGGGATGGCAATGAGTGGTCTGCAGGCAAGGAAAGGAAGGGGCAAAGCACATAGACTAGTGTGGGAAAAGTGAGGAAGCATTACACAGAACAATGGGAGGAGAAGACACAGGGGCTCAGACTTGGAGGCAGAAAGATTACAAATCAGTCATCAGGATTAAAGCCTTCTTTTCAACTTCTGTTGAGGAGTTTTTGTATTTCTTTCTACATATTTGCTGGTGCGGTTTTTTGTTACTGTTTTTTTCTTTTTTTTTTTTAAATATATATTTCTGCTGCTTAAAATAATTGTTTGCAGCTATTTCTTGGGTGCTTTATTTTTCTAGAACTAACAAAGTAGGTAGGAACATCCTTACCCCCATATTTCTGAGTTGCTATTTCGGGTTTAAGTGTTGAGCTGTGAGCTCTACAGCTTGAGAATTTGCTGCCTTTGCATTGATCTTTTCAAGAAAATCCCATTACTGAAAACAGAGATGCTTGCAAAAATTAGCCAAAGGCATTAACTCAAAGGAGTTTCTGTTTCATATTTCTCTATAAATAGCATTAATCACAATGTTTCTCTTCTCAAGAGACCAGCTGTTGGATCTGTTTAAGAAATACACACCTATTAGACAAGAAGCTGAATAAATAAATGTTGCTACTTATGTGAGAAATATAAAAATGTAAACATGTACATATAGGTTTATATATACTAATTTGGAATACATTCAATATATTAACTGATTTTGAAATACATGTATATATATCAAATATATTTGAATTATATGTGTATATATAGGTATATAAATGTATATATATTTAAAATTTGGTGTATAGAGGATTGGACTGACACCACCACAGCAGAGCTTTTATCCTGCCACAGGACTCATACATGTTAGAGAGAAGCAGTCCCCAAAGAGTCTATTTGGAATCATTCCTCTAGGGATTCTTGGACTCAGTGTAGTTTTATCCTAGATGCTTACTTTAGAGCTAGTCTTCCAGGAGAAACTGCTGCTTAACATTAGTTGTAATGGGTGAAACTAAAAATAAGAATATTTTTATGTTGCGGGTAGAGCACTGGCATTTTAGGAAGTAGGCTGACCTCAGCTGTTAGACAGACATATCCAATGACAGCATGCTTGAAGCGGTAAAATAAGTTGTAATGAAAATTACGTGAGCAATTCCCACAGATTTTCCGCAGTACTTACCCTTACTTCCAGAACTTGTCACTAATAACAGTGAGGTGATGTCAGCAATAAAAAAGGTATCTTAAGAGCACCATTTATTTCGTTTCCTAAGTAGAGGTTAGCTGTCTATCTACACCATGTACACTGTGTAGCACCACCACATACCGGGACAAGACGTACACACTGCAGTGGATTGCACTGTCCAGCGGCAATCCTCACCCGCTAAAAACTGCTGGAGCTGCGATTTGAGTGATATTTGCCTCATTGTGATTACAATAATTTCACTCTTTCAATTTAAATCCCTATTTTTAGAGCTTTTAATACTTGCTTCTGACTTAATTCTCAGCATGTGAATGTGAGGTGTTGAAACATCTGAGTTCATACTTTCTCTTGCCAAAGCAGTATTGCATGATATGTACAACTGTTGTGTATAGCACAGATTTCTGAAAGTAAATGCTATCCTGCCACCTATAGCTTCTTCAGAAAGCTGATAGCTGTCAAAGTGGGTCAGAAGAGTTCTGGAAAGATATATCAAATCTGTGAAAATACCAGATTTTGTCATGGAAAAATCATTTCTGTGTTGCATTCCCAGGCAGCAGCCCTCCCAAGCAGAAAGTTAAACTGAAATGAAGAGACTCATGTGAATACTTCTACAAAGGCAAGAAAGAGCCCAACGTATTTCCGGCAGAATTAATTCCTGATTTGAGATTCAGAGGTCACATCTATATCAGCATCAAAAAATATTCCAGGTTACTGTATCTCTGTATAGAGTCAGTAGACAACCAGCTACCTGACTTTGGCATATTTTTGGTTGAGGTCAAGTAACAGATCTCCCAAAGAATTCATGAGGATTTGAAAGAAGTGTGCCTTCCCCATCCCCCCTCACAATTTCAAGGCTAAACTTTTAATTGTAGCTTGCTAACAGCCTCAGTGTCAGAGAATGGTACTTGGCACATTTAACTTGCTAGTACAGATATAGCCAGAGGGTCTATAAAGAGTGTTGTCAGAAGTATAGCAGATTTCAGACATCATCTGAACTACTGTGATTCTTTAAGCTTATAGGGATTATATTAATAATACACACAGGTAATAATTAAAGGCGAGAAAACCTGGAATATGGCTTGAAAGCATTCTACTAATTTATTTAAAAATCTATATATGCTGTATAGAAACCACAGGAACACAACTCTAAAGAAAAACAAAGTAAAACACAGTAATTCTGCAGAGAGTTTATTTTATAGCATTGTGAGTACATATCACATATAATGCTCAGACTCTGAAAGATAAGATTTTAATTGTACTTTAGTCAAAGAATTATTTCCAACATAAACATAAAGCAATAACAAAACCAGCAATAGGCTTACCAATACTTACAGCTTTAATTTTCTGGTGAAGGAATATAAGAAAATTAGTAAGCTCAAAACATTGCCCCCTCTGGAGGAGAGAAAAAAAAGTAAAAAAAAGCCTTAATATTTTTGGAGATGCTTAGAGCATAGAGCTACTGTATTTTCCCAGATTAAAGTATTTTCATTTCATTGTGCTGATGAAATAATCTCTCAAGTATTTATAATGCATAGATATATAACAATTGGTATTTTCGTTTAATAGTGCATAGAAAATAAAGATAATGGATTTTTGAAAAGTAAGCTTCCGAAGCTTCAGGGACCTGAGGAGATAATATATACCCAGAGTGTTTGAATGGCCTCTTAAAATCAGTTTCCTGGTTTAAACAAGATGTAATATGCAAAGACATGGTTGACTGATCTTATCTCTCCTTTTTAAAAGCTTGCTATCCATGTTGGTAGCTTAACTGTTTGTACATTACAGTCCTTTTTCATTCATAAACACCTCAAAAAAACCTCACTAGCTGTGATGGTAGAGCAAAAGTGCAAAGGGTAGAAACAGAAGAACACATATTGAAATGTTGGCACAGAAGAAAAAGAGATTACAATGTGGAAACAATTTAAAATTCAAATACAGTACTGGGAATGCAGGCAGAATGAAGACCTGGAAAAAACAAACAAACAAACAAACAGACCACTGATACCTTCATGAAGGTGAGAGGAGTCACAAAAAGCAATAGCATAAATATGTTTTTTAAAATAAATTGCTCGCTCTGAGACATTTAACTACCTTCAATTAAGCCAAGAAGAAAAAGTCATTAAACAGAAGTTTGCAGATCATTGCATTCCTAACAAGAATAAAGGTTTTGAAAGATCCTGCTTCGATTTCATAAAGCAGGAAAAGGTAAGAAGCATTTGAAATATTTAAAAAACGTTTTTGTGTTCTGGAGTTAAACATACAGTTTTGATGAATCTTTAGGCCCCTCTTGGGATCAGATATTAATGGGCCTCGGTAGCCTAAGACTTAGAGAGTGACATTAGAAGAGGTTGATGTAAGTTCACTTTACCACAGTGAATTAAAAGCCAGAGCAATTCACTCTGCTCAGATTGCCAGGCAAAAAGGAGGACCATGCTGTAGAACAGAAAATCAGGCTCCCACACAGCCATTTACTCCAGTAACTGTACAAAATACTAACAGCTTAGCCTTTTCAGCAAGAGACAATTAATACAGTAGATGTGGAATAAAACACCGTTGCAGCATCCTGCCTTTAAATAGAACTGCTGTAAGAAATATCATTAACATATTCAGACTGGAACAGCATACAAAGAAGCAAAGCATCAAATTTTCTGGACAGAAAACGAAGCAGCGCCCAGAACACCAGCAGGCTGCATAAAGATGGCAGCAGCTGCAATCAAGGGAACTTCTAATCACCTGGAGTGATTTCAGATGCATCAGCATCACCAACACTTCGTCAAAGAATTTGTTCAGGAAACTTTCAGAGTTGGATATATCTCATCTAATTTGAGGTGTGTACTTGTTATACCTCTGAGATGGCCCTCCAAGTTACTCAGGCAGCCAGTGTTGCAGAAGTAGGTAATCTTAAACACATAATTCATTTGACTCCTTCTAAATGCCTATTTTAAGGAGAGATGAACTGTGTTCAGCTCTGGGACCTCCACCATAAGATGGCTGTGGGCTTTTTGGAGTGAGTCCAGAGGAGGGCTGCAAAGACGATCAGAGAGCTGGAGCACCTCCCCTATCAGGACAGGCTGAGAGAGTTGAGGTTGTTCAGCTTGGAGAAGAGAAGGCTCTGGGGAGACCATAGAGCAGCCTTCCAGTACCTAAAGGGGTCTACAAGAAAGCTGGAGGGGGACATTTTACAAGGGCACGCAGTGATAGGACAAGGGGTAATGGCTTTAAACTGAAAGAGGGTAGATTTAGATTACATAGAAGGAAGAAATTATTCACAATGAGGGCGGTGAGGCACTGGAACAGGCTGCCCAGAGAAGTTGTTGGATGAGGCTTTGAGCAACCTGGTTTAGTGAAAAGATGTACCTGCCCATGACTAGATGGATCTAGATGGACTACATGATCTTTAAGGTCCCTTCCAACCCAAACAATTCTATGATTCCACAACTATTTCTTTCCATCAATTCCAAAAGCCCATATGAATCACTTGGATGTAGCTTGGGTTTGAACATATTCTAATGCAGGCAGCATGAGAGGTCATGGAGATGGAAAGCAAAATACATAAATAGAGAAAATATAAAGATAGTAACCAAAAATGCAGTTTAAGAGAATGAACTAAATGAAATTACATTAAATGAAAGAAATTTTAAGCCTAAAAACAGAAAGAGGGAAGAAAATCCTATAGCAAGTTAGTGAGATCAAGAAGATAGATTTGAAAACAGTGGTATTGTAAAAAAGTTTATGAAGAAATGAAAACACACTAAAGCACTTGATAAAGAAGAAATATCAGAATCTTAAAGTCTCTGTGAAAACGCATTCAAGAAATGTCAGATCTATGCTGCAAGTTTTGCATAGGTTTATTTATGCTGAAGAAATAATTACACTGTGCTTCTGGATTATTATTCACATTATATCACATTAGTTTGTTTTAGGGACCTGAAAAAGCACTGTTGAACAAATAGACCAATGTGTAATGTCAATATCTACTAGACATGGATTCGAACTTTGATAATGACAGGAAATAAATCACAACTAGATTGTTAAGAACTTGAATATTTTGCAAATGAGTATGGTTTTAAGCACAGCAGAATGTTTGTGCCCATATTAGCAAGTGGGAAGAAGACCCACAAGGAAAATCTTGGTGCTCAGGACCCTGAATTCACACTATAAGCCTTTCAAAGTACTCATGTGCAAAAACATTATAACTGCTACATAGATTTTGGAGGAAAAAATTAGTTTGGGCCAGCTGATATAGACTATGGTTGCTAGATCATTGATTTTGCATGCTATTTATCTAACATTGACTGTGAAAGATACTGTCATACATCTAGCTGTGATCAGGTATTTGTCTTGATAGTAAATAGATGGTAGCACACGTATACGCTGCATATACGAACAGAAAAGTATAGGCTTCCACCTTTCTTTCGTGAGGTATCTTTATAATTGAGAGATGATTTTGCATTACTAAGGCTGTTTTCTGCTATCTGCTACAGAACAAAGCAACTCTGTGCTTCTGAGCAAACAGCTGGGTTCTCTGTCCTCCCCCCATGCCGCGCACCAGTGGGTAACCAAGCAAGTGTGCAAATGTGCCACCGAAGTGCGTGAGTGAAGAAATGCATGTACTGTGCAAGCAGCTGCCTCCTACTAACAATATCGGCTTGACTTTATTAATAACAGCTTAATGACTAAAGGGTGTTCTAAGACTTTCTGGTTGTGATCTGTGTTCTCCCCCAGCTCAATCTGAGAAGGAAGATTGCAATCTACCTTTAGCTCTCTCAAAGCAATCACCTAGAGTTTCTGCAAGCACCAGATAAACACATATGCATCTAATGAGCTTCATACTTTTGGCACTCATTTAGTCTTTTTCTCCTTTGACTATTGAGAAAGCTTAGATAGGCCTGGACTAGACACCAAGCTTTTAGATGGTTGAAGCAGGATGAAACCTTGCCACAGTGATGTCAAAATGCTATGTAAAACCTTTTCAGTGAGGTTACTTTCTCTACTGTGGAGATGTGTGTATACCACGCATATAAGCATTATATCAAAAAATTACTTCTTAGGGAGTTACATATCTTAGAAGATTAGATATTCCCCTGCGCACTGATAAAAACAAAGGAAGTTTTGTTAATGGCAAGTCCTATTGTGAAACAGTTAATGCTCTAAAATTAGAAATCCTGAGCACCCTAAACTGCTTAGTTGTACATAATCCTCAGTGAATGAGTCAATTTAGAGAATAACATTTCAGCTATTTTTAAAATTATATGACTGCATCCCTGGATTTTAAAATCCTTTTGACTAACAAGAGATGCCATACGACCATGAGCACAGTTAAAAATATCGGGTGAAACATTCACATTGGGTTATACTCACCTTTGAATATTGAATATGCTTTGAAACTTCAAACTTTTTACACTGATGTTGAAATTTGCATCTCTTAGTACTTCCAGTTGAACATAACATTAAAAGATGCCATGAAATTTCAGAGCTTGACAACCTGTACTTCTTGGGCTGTAAACCTACGCTCTGTTTCTTCTCTTTTAGGTCTAGTAATACACATTTGAACTAAATAGCACTTGTATTTTACCACTCAATTGTTCTAATCTGATACTTAAAACTAAGTTTGTGACATTTTTTTCCAGTATAAGGACAAGTAAGAGATTGGAGCAAGGTGGTGGATAGAGAAGGTAGAGAACAGCTAAACATTTTGAAAGGAACTGGGAGATAGTGCTTGTGTATTTCTATCAAGCTTGCTGTCATGTTCAGACTTACTGTTTTTTTCCAATAAAACTGCCTATGTCATTCTATTTCTTACATCAGCTATGGCAGAAAGGAACTAAATTCAGTGACTGATTGGTCTGTTGCAGTCCTGACAACAGTCATAAAAAGCAGTCCCATTTTAAAATAAATGGACAAAAAATGTTAATATACTCTCTGACTGGTGCATTTCTTCATTGTATTTAAGAGTTCTTGACTTACAAATATTTAAAGAGATCATCTCAAAAATATTTGTCATTTCCTAATTGTGTCCAAAGTGTCAGCAAAAGAATTAACTTACAATGTCAATATTCTTAAAGTCTTTACACTTCTTGGTCTGCTACTTGTGATTTCCATTACCGGTTTTCCCCAAAGGTCACCTACGAGCCTGTTTGCTTTCATGGGATTACAAACACAGTCTGGTCACAGAGCTGCAGTAACTACATCTCATCTTTCCCAATTCATTCTGTTTTCCTCTTCTTGGCACATTCTCTGGGGATTTCATGCTGCCTCTTGCTGCATCACCATTATAAAACTAAAAAATGCAGGTTTTTCACAGCCCTAATCTCACTTTCCTCAGGGTTTTTGGTTTTTTGTTTGTTTGGTTTTTTGTTTTATCTTAAATCTTGTAGTATTCTGAACATTACTACACCTCACCAGTTCCTAGTGTGAGCCAGTGTGACAAAAAGCAAAATCTCTTGCATGGCACCTCTCCCAGCATCCTGGGATATCCTGGCATCCTGTTGCTGAGACACTGAGGTTAAAATGAATCACATTGATAGTGCTTTATGATTACTCTTTTTTAGATTATTTTGGTGATTTGTTTACTGTTTCTGCTTCTCTATTTCCTCTACATAGGAGGAAACATGAAACATCGAAATACTTGATCTTGCTAAGATTTTTTTAAACTAATACTGTATTTAAATCACATTCTTAAATAAAATTTTATATTAGTTTCAGATCATAGCATTCTCCTTATCTATTCAAACATTCTGTTACAATAGACTTCAGAGTTTTACTAGTTACAGACACCACTCAATCTGTTGAGAAATTATTTTGTTAGCTTTCTGATGTGTTTTATAATACATAGGGAGGAGCTGATGCCTCCAAGATTGAGTTTCACCTTTGACTTAAATGTGTTGAAGCTAATTTTGTAGACAGTTTCCTTTGAGATCCAGCTCTCAGTACATCAGCACAGATGCCTGAAAATGTTAGTGATTGCATTCTCTTCAGTTCGATAACTTGTTCATATAAATGCTTATGTTATATGTGTTGAGATAGAAGAAGAAATACTAAGAAAACGCAGACTCCTTGGATTGTTGGTTTATTCTCCAGCAGGGAAAAAAGAACTGCAAAGAGCTCGAGACATGTTACAAACTGGTGGGCAGTCATCATCGTTTGCTACAGGGTTGGATTACAGGTCAGGAATATAAAGGCTGCTTTTTCTATTCCCACTCCAGGTGTACAAAGCTACCATAAACCCAGCTGAGTTTATGTTGAAGGATATTCTGGGAATAGTCTTGTAGTAAATTCTGCACAAAATCTTTGTGACTTTTATAGGTCACATGGACAAGAAAAAAGGAGATAAGGATAGCATCCTTTAAACTTTAGCTAATGTCATGCCTATAATGCATTAAGGACAGCTGGCTTCCTGACAGTGATTTTTCAGTTAATATGTGAACTATATGAATAATTTTCCAGTCGAATTATCATTTGAATGTCTGTTACAAGGCTTAGGTACACTTCACAACTTTTTTTATATCTCTGTTTAACCTTAGGGAAATTGCCACGTGTGTAATTTCCAAAAATGCATAAGCCTTTCACTATTAATGGACTACTTATCCTAAGTCAATTAAGAGCTTATTGAAAGTTCTGTCTGCCAAGACTTTTGATCTCAAGTCTGTCTGCCTTTTCTTTTCGTTTCAAGAGCAGCATTTTCCCATACGATGTATATTAAAGTATGTCTATGTATAGGATTGGGAGCTTCTATACACTACCATATTACAAATAATTAAAAAAAATTCTTAGCATCCATATTGGTCAAAGTTAAATTGTGGAAAGCGTCTTTACTTAGAGTTCAATAAAAGTTTGTAACTCTGATAACAAAAGATAAAATTAAACTCCTCCTACACTTTTAATGACAGAGGCATTATTTCCCCTATGCATTGCCCTTAACAGGACTTTACAATGATGAAACATCATTGTAGAATTTAGGAAGTATCAGCACACTATTCAAAACTGACATGCAAAAGTTTTCATTGAGTATTCAGCCCAGAAGTGGTCAATGACTTCCACATTTAAGGTCTCCACTTATCTAATGGACTTCATACATTCACATATGTTCTCATTCATCTCAGACCTCATTCATTAAACACTACCTGTCCTTGAAAGAGTAATAAAAGCATGTCTAAAGCAGTTTTAAGAAGCCACACATTCAAACAGCGACTTGAAATTTTTATATGCTTTTCCTGAAATATTTCAAATGTCTTACAACAGCAGTTGCACATGAAAAAATGATTCCAGTCAAGATATGTTTAAAGAGAAAGAACAAGCTTATGGGAAGAGATTAGGTCTAGGAAACTGTTCCTCAAAGTCTGAAGTTTAGGAAAGTGATGGGCAAGTGAAATATATGTGCTTTGAGACTATATTGCAGTTACTGCTTTCTGCAATGAAAAATCGATTTTTAGCAGACCTTTCTGAAATACATGACAAATTCTGAAAGTGTAAGAAAAGCCATGGATTTTACTGCTTTTTAAAAAAAATTCAAATAATCAGAATTTATTTAAATATTTTGATCTTGATTGACTTACAGCATATCCCTGCACTTTGAGGGTATATGTACAAAAGGGTTAGATTTTTCAGTTTATTCAGGGCACACTGGGGAATCTGTGCACAGAAGGTCAGATATTACAGATGCTGTTTACTTGAGCCTCTGTGTACCAAAGGGGAAAAGTAAACTCCCTGCAAATCTTCCCACCCACAAAAATGTATCTTTTTGTTACACTGGAGAGCAGGCTGAAAGTAGAAAAAAATAGACATGTTTTTTAGTTAGGTGACCCCTTTTATAAGATTTTTACTCATTCAAAATACACCAAGTGAGATAGATTTTAAATGACTAAGTCTGCAGTTAAGAGGCCTAAAATTCTTTTTACTGACTGATAACTATGTTCATCTTTAAGCATCTCTACTTGTAATAACACTGAGAAAAATGTTGTTATGCTGCCAAAAAGACGAAATATTATCAGCAGAAGTAGAAGAGGAGGCAACATCCCATGTAAAAAGGAAAAAAAGAAAACCCCAAAACCCTGTTGTTTTCCACTTTTTTTCTCCCTTACCTGAATGACAAGTGTTTTTTAAAAGGCATCATGCCACAGTGAAAGATTGCAGGGCTCAGAGATTGCACATACATTCTCTTTTTTTAGTGTCTGTTTTACTCATAGCTAAAATTATAGTTATGAGTTTACCTGCATATGTCAATGTGCCATGCACTCCCCAAGGATGAAAGAGAAAATCCTTGGAGGAGCTGCAATTCTTGTTGTCAGCTCCCCTGGCAAGGCAACAGGAGCTGGATGGGGTAGTACCTCCATATAAAATACTTACCTAATAACAAAAGCAATCTTGCTTAGGGTGATTATTCAGCTATGTTAGCTGGTAAGATAACAAATAATAGCAGGGTTTTATATAATATATAATATCCAGATTGTTTTAAACCTACATAATTTAGTGGCCTATTTGTAAATTTCTGTAAAACACATTATCTTCAGTTTATTCAAATTAATACACTATTTCAGCTGAGACAGGATGTGGAAAATGGAATAACTATGACTGGTCATTACATTTTAAATCTAAATTTTAATTCACACTGAACTGCGATAATGCCAGCAAATGAACACAGAGGTGCAAAAGTATTTTGCAAAAGTAACACTGGAATTTCAAAGGAGGAGCAGTCTTTTCATACTTTTTTTTTTTTTTTTTTACCATGGAAGGTCTATTTCAAGATAAATTAGTAGAGAAATTGTAAGAAATTTTGATATTAACACAAAATGTATTACCTATAACACTATATCTATACTGAGTTTCGAAACACAGCTTCTGGAAGGTTGTTTGTGAGCAACATTAGCACTTATGAAAAATAGTAATAGCACAAATTAGACACTAAACTTCACAATACAAAACACAATTTGCAGGTTCAAACAGAGATACTATAAATGGTACACACAAAACTGGACTTGCAAATTAGAGATTACTTTTGAAAATTTGGCCCATTTCAAAACCTGATCATAGTGGATCAGCTTGATTAATTTTAGTAGAATAATCTAATATTATTGGTTTCTAATATTGAATGAAAGTGTCAGATTCCCTCAAATGTTGTAAAGTAAAGAGAGTACCAGCTGATCATTGCCTTGAGATTTTACTTTTTACTTCTTAGTGATCTCAGTAAAGCAAAACTTGGATCCTTTGGCAAATGAGAACATCTTCAAATACAAAGAACTGTGTTAGAGAAACAAAACAATTTTAGTTGTAGTTTGCTTTGAAGCTCTAGGATTTAAATGACCCTGAAATACCAGCACAGCAAAACCTCATGAACCAGGTTACCATAATATGTGTTGGAACTAGGGCTGAGTTCTCATTCTATGACACAATGCAGAAATATGCTTGACTATGCTAGATGTCTTTACATTAAAGGAAGAGTGGGGGTTTTGTGTGTTTTGTTTGGTTGGTTTGGGGTTTGTTTGTTTGTTTTTAAATCATCTCACCTTTCTATAAGAAGACTCTCTTGATGTTGTGTCTTGAACTGTCTTTAAGGATACACTGAGACTCCTATTATGCTATAAAAAGCACACATTTGAGATCAAAGATGTACTCAATATTTCATTGTTTTCCTTAGTTTAAAACTAAACAAATGCTTTTTGAGCATATCAAATCACTTGGCATAGGTTGGCATCAACTCTTTTGGGTAAAATATTTACCTAATAGATTGATTTTGAAAACACTAATTATTCTATATTTCTGTAACGTAAACTGTTCTTTCTCGAAAAGCTTCAAAATTCTGACCTAGTGAAGCATTTCTTCAGGCATTTAAAGTTAACATACAAATTTACTGAACCACTACCAAACTTTGATGTTTTAATTCTTTCTGCTATGAAATGGGATGATCTTTTATTTCAGGAGTAATCTTTGATGTTGGCAGTTACACAAATAAATTAGGAAAATCCCAGTGACAGGAAAAGTGTTGATGAATTACTGCATTGCACAAATAGATTCTTAAAAGTGCAGATGACTTACCCACTACAAATAAATGTATAGTTCATGTAAATTCCTGCTAAATTAACCTGGACAGATATGTTGCCTAATCAGCACCTTACAGCTACCACATAGTTGCATGGAGAAGTAGTTTTACACACATAGGTCTTTAGGAGGTGACACCATTTCTTCAAAGTGATTATATCTACTCTGTGTGGTATCATATTTTTAAACTTGAATAGAACAAAACACAGGTTGTAGAACAGAGTAGCAAGGTTGTTTCAAAATCTTTTTCTGTTAAGGGGCTAAAAGTCATGGCCAAACACTGACCTAGCCTCCAGCATTTTCATTAAATTGCTCGATATTTATAACCCTCAAGTAACAGAATCAGTCCATATCACTCTTCCTGTGAAACACAGCAAAACTGGAGACGGTCTGTGGTCAAATGCGTAATGGTGAGAGGACAGAAGGCAGCCCCCTCCACTCTGGAATTCTCTTCCTACACAAGAGGGGAGCATAAATCTGGCTTTTAGGTCATCATTCAGTTTCAGACAAGCTTAGAGGTTTACCAACGTACTTTATATTTATCAAAGGTCTTAGTGCTGAGATAATATCGAGCATGAACTGTTAATTCTCACTACTGCGCTGTTCACCACACAGATTTGTTCTTGCAGATCTTCCTTCCTACCTTAAAGGAAAGACCTACACAACTTGCAAGATCTTTTGATACTTCCTCAGGAGAGAGCTGGAAGAAAAAAGATATATCTACACTAGAGTTTTAGTTTGGATTCACTTCGGAAGTGAATTTTCTGAGTTACCATACTTGGTTCGGCACCATGGAGTGGTCTCAGGGTGCTTAAATTGCTTTTGGGTATTCATTCAGGATAATGATGTGTTGGCTGGAAATATATTCAAAGGTGCTCTCCAACTGCCAGAGCGTTCAGCTCAGGAGACCAGACAAAAATTACTCTCCTTGAAACATGTATTGTGTAGGCGTAAGGTCCTCACACCTGTTCTCTATTTCTGCACCATATTTTTGGACCATACCAATTATATTACTGTTTGTGTAGACATAGCTAGTAAATTCAAGGAGTGATGGAACATTAGGGGATATTTGGGGTTGGCTGTTTATTTTTTATTTACAGCATTTCAGATCTTCCATTTCCTGGGACATACTCAAATAATTCCAATTTATGAGGGATTTACTAGCAATGCTGGCTTTGGAGATTCTCTGTTCTGTCTGCTCCCCTAGCAGCTCATTCCCGATCACTAGGTAATTTTTAACGTTGATCCGTTCAGGGATATGGTCTGCAGCAATACAGACAAAATTGCTTTGGCACAAGGCAAGGGGTAGCACATACAGGATGGATGTGAAAGTTTCTTAATCGAGTGCTATCACCAAATTGCTCTCATTGTGGAACTGTGGACTCATATATCATGGCTTTTAAAACTAAAAAGGCTTTATCGCCTTGCAAAACTTGCTTTTTCAGATTAGGTACATATATAGGAAACATACCCCAAAATAAATAGATTGCTCCTTCACTTTTGAATGAATCGTATGACTTTACCCAGTCATTAATTCTATTTAACATTATTTGTTACTCCTAAATTTTAAACAGCCTAAGCTAATGCTTTTTCTCTTTACATAATCTATTATTGATTTTTTTCTCTTCTCCCACAAATGTAAAATTGCAGGCATTGCCTCAGAGCAGATTAATTTCTGTACTAGTTAAAGTAATAAGTGTCTTGACCTAATTCTTTTAACTATGTCCTGCAGTTACTTTTATTCCTCAAAATTCCTAGTTTATTTATCCCAATAACGTTCCTCTAATAAAAAATAAGCCTAATTGTACAGAGGGAAAATAGGAAAATAGAGATAAGTGGTTTGCCCCCTGAGACTTAAGAAATGACTGACACTTTTCTAAGTGAGAAGATTTCTTCATGTCTCCTTGCATTGCAATGTTATTCCCACAACCCTTACTTGGAATTTTAGAATTACATTTAAATATGTCATCATGGATTAAATCAGAAATTTTGTTGTGACTGCATGTATCTTTAAAAAAAAAAAGAAAAAGAAAAAGCTGTGTTTTTTCTTTACCATGTAACCCTGTATTGAGTTTTCTTTTTTTCCATAGGGGAATTCTGCTGTAACTGACTGCTGCCTATGAGTGACAAATGACACATAGTGAAGTCTTATACATGACAGACAAAAATTTCAGTTCAAAATCAAATTTGATCACTCGTTTACTATAGTATATTACTACTTGAATTGGAGCCTCTTTCCTTGTTCTTTTTTGTAGGAGCATAGAACTGAACTTCACTTTGGCACTTTGAAAAAGTCCAAACTATATATGGTTAGAGTCTCTCGGTAGATTTTTTTGAACTATTTAGTAACCCACATTGTTTCCAGAGTTCTACAGTTCCTTAAAAATAATATTATAATACTTCATTTTTAATTCAGATTCCTCTTTCTTGACACTGTTTTTCTTTGGGCATAATTAACAGTAGTAACTTCTGGGCCAAAACCACATTTGAGCTTTTGAAAAACACTTTCTTTTCTATTTCCATCACAATAATAATGCAGGTAAACATATCACTGCGTTCGTTTTTAAATATTGCAATAGAAGACTAAAGCAGTTCCTTAATTTATAGAACCTAAAATAGAATAGTTCCCTTTCAAAGGAGAAGCAGCAAAATTAAATAGAATGAAGAATGCTAAAAGCAAGTAAACAAACAAAGAAGTGTTGTCAACATTTTTGCAGCAG
This sequence comes from Caloenas nicobarica, assembly GCF_036013445.1. Classification (NCBI taxonomy): domain Eukaryota; kingdom Metazoa; phylum Chordata; class Aves; order Columbiformes; family Columbidae; genus Caloenas; species Caloenas nicobarica. Next base: position 20,759,661 of record NC_088247.1, on the reverse strand, counting down.
TATTTTTTCTGCTTACTATACAAACAGCAACCCATACAATCCCCTTTCATTCTTCAGCAGATAAATTGTAAGTTAAAAAGAACCTTATTTATATTAATTACCTTTTTCCCGAATGATCCTCTTGCATAAAACATTATCAACGGCTTTTGAAATATATGCTTGGTGAGTGGAAAATTCTTCATCTCTCTGATTTCCTGTTTACAGTGAATGGCCTATCCATATAAGTTGAATTAGATTGAATTTCACACCCACCTAAAACCACAAATTCCAATTGGTATCAAAAGTAGAAGGCGGCTAACAATTGGTAAGCAGCCACAAAAGTAGATGATGATTAAAAGAAGAATTAGAAGAATTCAAGGTCATAAGTGATCAATTAAAATATATATAAAACATCAGATAATAATTATATGCAGGTTATTTTAACTAACTGACTGTCTCTTGCTTAATAAAAACTGCATCTGTGTGTATGGAGGTCACTGATCAGAATAGTAGCAGCGCTTTTACACAAAGTATGACATTTACAGCTGGATTTTCCTCTCACTGAAGCTCACTGCAAACTCCCTTGGACATAAATGTTAATAAGAAGTCAGAGTAAACAGCTCACCTCTGACAGAAAGAGTAGCAATTGAATCAATGGCTAATTTTATGTATTGTCTTTCAAGACATTAAAACAAAATTGCTAAGAAAATCTGAAGGAACTGAATGGAACAAATGTCTTGTTGAATATGCCAGTTTTGTAAAGGAAATCACAGAAAGGTGGGGGAATGAAAAGTAACAGGATTATAGAGACACGGTTCTTTATACTGATTAAATTTAGAACTTCTGCTGTGATATGCCCTCAAAATTGTATCTAAGCCCTGCCTCTACTATTTAAATCCCACCTGGGATCTAGAAAACCCATATGATTTTATATTCCTCAGATAGAATATCTGTGTAGTTGCAGCATATTGGATACAGGTCTTGCACTCAAAATGGTAAAAGTCTGAGAACATCATCTCATATAAAACACTCTGAATTTGAAAGGGCATTTTCTTCCCCTGATACTCTATCAAATTCATTTCTACTTTATGTAGTTTTGGTGGAATAACTAGCTGCACTGGGGTACTAAGATCATTTGGGCCATACTCTATTTTTAATGCAACGAAACCAGATGCCATCTTGCTTGCAGGCAAATTTGTTTTGGCAGCACTACAGATGCAACCCCACAACACATTTTAGTGTCTTCAATTGGTGCCCAGCTTTTTGGTCTTTACCTTACTTCAGAGGAAAAGCCTGTTCTCCAGAACTAAAGCCTCCCTTCAGCGCACAAATCCAAATCAAGACCAAACTGGGTCATCTGTGTGTGCCTGTGTGAGTCTGTGTATGAGACAGTGAATCTCCTCGAAGCTTCTTCAGAAATACTGATCCAGTAGGGTTTTATTTCTGCTGTATGGTGGAAAGGGTGTTTATCCCCTTGAGCCTTATTCTCCCTTTGTATATTTTGTCCCCTCTATGGAGCTATAGGGTTTTTCTTTTTGAGTTTTCTTGGCTCCCCTATAAATTCAGAGCTCCTCTCCTCTAGGGAAGAAGCAGAAGATTCTGCTCCTTGGCCAAGGACATTTAAAAGGGGTTCTTCTGATTACTCCTCCTCATCAATGAAAAGATGACTTCCCACAGCTCTCTCTGCTCTCTCCCTTTCAAATTCTCAGCAAGTCCTTAGAGGTTCGCCTACATTGCCTTCATACTCCATCACTTTGTTGCATTAAAGCACATGCAATTTATTTAGACTTAACAGAACACTCATCACATGCAGAAGCATGAATTTATTAGTAGTCTCATTAGTGTCTTGGCAGGCTAATACAACAAAGATATATATTAATCCCATTACAATGATAATAACACATGTATTCCAAATTATCCAATTATTGCTAATCCCCATTAATTTTATTGTTTCAGTTAGCTGCTGACTTTCTGCAATCTGACCCTATCACCTAGTGTTACGCTTACCCTTCTCATGACCTTTGGGATCCTAAAATTGACACTGCCAGCCCCACTTGAGAAGATGACGCATTTGCACTGAGTCACCAGTGACCGGAGTTCTCTCCTGGGAAGAGTCTGCTTTTGCATATATATACATATATAAAACTCTCTCTATAAAATAGATATATAACCTAATATATATATATATATACAGGTCTGTTTAACCACCCTGCCTCTTCTTCATCCCCTCAGGTTAGTTACACAATGACCACCCCCTTTTTCATCACTCTACTTACTTAGACCATACAACTGCAGAGTCAGTGTTAAGCCAAAGCAAAACCAAGCTGAGCAACAGCCTCCTAACTCCTATGGCATTTTGCTGTTACAGACCTCAAATTGCCCAAGACAACTGCTGAGAAGTCCTGAAGTTAGTTGTTAAGTTTATTAGAAAGCCTGCGGTCAGCTTCTCACAGCACAAGCACGTATAAAAAATACTGGTTGCTTTTGATTAGGTCTACTTAATATTTGCATTTAATTCCTCTATAATGACAGGAAATAAGCTTACTCCACACTTATTTGTACATACTATGACTATGACTGAATGTGTAGAAATAAAATAAAATTACAAATTACTTGATAAAGGTAGATAAATGTCTTTGGAAAAGTCATTTGGTATGGATATTTGGTAGAGTTTTTCCTGCATCTTAGAATACAAGTATGATTAAATCTTAGAGCTTAAAAGCTAGAGAAGAATTAGATTAAAAAAAAAATGTGCCAGAGCACATAGCAAATTTTTGCACTGTTGTAGAAAGATGAGCAGAAAAGGGATATTACCACTGCAATGAACATATTCTTTTATTTCCTATTCTGTTTTGCATGGGGACTATTAAATATAGACTCTCCTAGCATTTTTCAGGCAATAAAACCAGCAGTAAAATTCTGACTTTCTTCTAATTGTCCACCTCTACTTTTTTTTTTTTTTAAACAAAGCATGTCCGTCTCAAATGAAGCTACAGCCACTTCCTTAAGAAATGAGCTGAGAATTGATTAAAAAAGGCATAGTATAGCATAGCATAGTATTGTATACTAATGTAGCTACTTGAACAATTCAAGAAATGTATTGCACCCTTGATACTGCTCATGAATTACCCTCAATCAACAAATCCATAAAAATCATGCCCATCAGTACTGAAATTATTCAACACACAAGGCTATGAAATTTTTGGCAGAAGTAGGCTATGAATTATATACTCATAAGTTTCTATCAGATTTATTTGTTGGTGACCCAAACCACATAACACTGCCTCTGTTCATTGATTATAACTTACCAGTGCTTTGACTTACAATCAGGTTTACTTTATTTGTGAAACACATTTCCTTTCTTAATTGAGTCTTAGCTGCTAGTGTGCATTCATAGGATCAGATAGATTTTGGTCAAATACTGTTGAAACATAAATAATGAATCTAAGCAAACTATGTGACATGACAAATAGCTCGCAGTTAGACATATATTGGCTACCAAATGTAATGAGCAGAAAACAGAGTGGAAGGGAAAGCTGAAAGGAGCATCACACACTGTCGCAGTCACACACGCGCTTCCCAAGAAGGAGGGATTTCTATAAATTAGTGCCTGTTCTCAGAACTGGTAATTACTTTGGTGCCAAGCGATCATTGGATAAAACTGAGTAGTGGCAGTAGGTTTCTAGAACCCAACTCTTCCCCCTCTCACAAGCTGAGCACTTGTTTGTGCTTTCTTTGGCCACAAATACTGTATTCCCTCTTAGATACTGGCATAACTTCCACTGAACCTCTTGGCAAGCTGTGTTCTGTAGAGAACCAGCACATACAAAATACTACAGTTTGCAGAACGTCAGCTCCTCTGTTTGGTAATAGAAGGCAGATTTCAAGGACAGGCAAGAAAAAAAAAGCGCTTGAGTATTTTGTCAGCAGCTTCAAGAAACAGTACTAAAATCCTGCTTGGTTCCGCAGTGCCATTTAGCCACTTGCTTACCACTCACTACTTGCTTTTTTCCTCAGCTGGTGATGAGCGTTGAAAGTCCACATTGATGTTTTCCGTGTTATAAAAATTCTTTAATTTTGAAGTAAGAATACATACTTACCAGCCCCATATCCCTCTATAAACACTCACTGAGACTACATCTTGCAGATGTCCAGTTGTTCAGATACCTATTTTTGATTGTCTTTCATAATAACCTGCTCAGGGAAGCAATGAAAAATTGCTCTCTTGAATAGCCTGGGATGCTGAAGTCCTGATTGATGCAGTCAATACTCATTCCTGCAACAGTGACAGCCAAAAGAGTCCTCGTCTGCCCTAGTCAATCCCTGACTTTGGCAGCGAGGTGCCCTGGTAAGGTGCACCTGTGCCTGACAAGGGCTCAGGACCTGGGAGGGACGGTTCAGCAAACTTTCCTCACTGTCTCCCACCTGCTGCTCAACCCGTCTGCCCTAAAAGCACGAGATGCTTATTTCAATCACTCTTTCTTAGCAAACAGTTGTTCAAGGAAAGTTTTTGTTTGTTTGTTTGAAATACAGCAGCCTCTTGCTTTCATTTGATGTTACAGGTAATTTTACTGCTTCTTTCCATTTTGCTACTGCTGTATGTACAGTTACAGTTTCTTACCCTACACAATGAACTGAGGAAACATTCTGGGACAGCAAGTTACAGGGTATTTGATGCACATTATAGGTTCATGATAGCAAGGAAGCGTTTGTCTTTTGAAGCAAAATGACATACCTGTGAAACTTTAGTGATTTATCAGTATGTATTTTAAGCTGCCTCTAGCACATTACTGTCCTCTGAGGGTCTGCCAAGTTGTTACTCCCTGTAATCTGCCTCTTAGTCAGGAGCTTAACACACAATAAAAGTGGCAAGTGCAGAGTAGATTGAGACAGGGGTCCAATGCCGACTGTCAGTGTACTAGTGCCTTCCTTGATCCTCCTCCTAAACTGGGGGATACTGGTGGCTAAGTGGCAGCACCCTCAGCAAGACAGGCAGAGGTTTCCTTGGGAGAGGTGGCATTTTTTACCTTGCCTTACATGTGATTTCCAAGTCAGAGACTTCTAACTTGTATTACTTAGAAAAGTATGCTCTGCTTCACCATAGCTTTGGTCTCTTCCCACAACACAAAATTAAATGAAGACACATTTATTTTGGTAGTAAAATATTAAGTATCACAGAATCACAGAATCACAGAATGTTAGGGATTGGAAGGGACCTCGAAAGATCATCTAGTCCAATCCCCCTGCCAGAGCAGGAACCCCTAGGTGAGGTTACACAGGAAGGCGTCCAGGCGGGTTTTGAATGTCTCCAGAGAAGGAGAATCCACAACCCCCCTGGGCAGCCTGTTCCAGTGTTCTGTCACCCTCACTGAGAAGAAGTTTCTTCTCACATTTAAGTGGAACCTCTTGTGTTCCAGCTTGAACCCATTACCCCTTGTCTTACTGTTGGTTGTCACCGAGAAGAGCCTGGCTCCATCCTCGTGACACTCACCCTTTATATATTTATAAACATTGATGAGGTCACCCCTCAGTCTCCTCTTCTCCAAGCTAAAGAGACCCAGCTCCCTCAGCCTTTCCTCATAAGGGAGATGCTCCACTCCCTTCATCATCTTCGTGGCCCTGCGCTGGACTCTCTCCAGCAGTTCCCTGTCCTTCTTGAACTGAGGGGCCCAGAACTGGACACAATATTCCAGATGAGGTCTCACCAGGGCGGAGTAGAGGGGAAGGAGAACCTCTCTGGACCTACTAACCACCCCCCTTCTAATACACCCCAGGATGCCATTGGCCTTCTTGGCCACAAGGGCACAGTGCTGGCTCATGGTCATCCTGCTGTCCACCAGGACCCCCAGGTCCCTTTCCCCTACACTGCTCTCTAATAGGTCATTCCCCAACCTGTACTGGAACCTGGGGTTGTTCCTGCCCAGATGCAAGACTCTACATTTCCCCTTGTTATATTTCATTAAATTTTTCCCCGCCCAACTCTCCAGCCTGTCCAGATCTCGCTGGATGGCAGCACAGCCTTCTGGCGTGTCAGCCACTCCTCCCAGCTTGGTGTCATCAGCAAACTTGCTGATAGTACACTCAATTGAATGAGGTTTACAAAGCAATTAAGTTTTACAAAAGGGCCTTCTTCCCGATGAATACAGCAAATATTAATGTATAAAAACTAAAACTGGAACAGCTGCCATTTTTGGAGTTTATATTAAAACAACAACTTGACTTCAATAGCTGTGTGAAAGTTTTTGTATAGACAGAGAAATGTTTGTAATGTCTGCATAACACAGACCTTCATTTCCTGGAAAATTTAATTATACCTTTCATCCACTTCTCTTCAAAAAGCCTTTAACCATGACATCTATTTGGCTTAGTAAAATAAAATAGTCTTCTGTTTCCATTCTCTAAGCCAAGTATCATCTCTAGGTGTGAGTATATATGAATGAAAGCATATGTATGAAAACAGAAGGAAATAAAGACAGGTGTGTAATATGGTATCTTCCAAATTCAGCAGTGCGCGTCTATTTTCATGACTGATGATTTTATTCAAGACTTTTGCATAATTTGCAATTTTCCTATCGTCAGCCAAGTCAGATCTTCATGAAACTTCTTGGGCATTACCTAATGTAACCCTCTAAAATCATGAGTTTGATTTAAAATCATGGTATGTCATTGAAAGCATTCAGCATTTGCTTGACTTACGGCCTCTTTGTACGATTACTTTCTTGATATTTTGTAGATTTATATGAAATCTCAGGAGCTAGAAAATTTCAAATAATTGCCTCGTTCCAAATTATAGGATTTAATGTAATCCAGAAAAATAAAAACTCTCATCACTAAAATATCTACTTGACAGCTAGCTTCCATTTGTTACATTTCAGGAATGGCGAAAGCAAAACCTTTTGCAGGATCAGGGATGCAGTGAAACTGAAAAATAACAAACAGGAGAAAGAGAAAAATACATATAAGAGGCATCAACTTCTAAGAAGCTCGTAGGTTTCTTAAGCTGTTAAACCTTGTTGTCCCTTGAAATAAAGAAATGTATTAGATGAGACTATCACAAATTGACTTAGCTCAAATTACATACAGAATAATTAATTTGTTTTTTCCTAATTCTCTCTCAAATCATATGTACCGACTTACTTCCAGTACAGCAATACGAGAATATAATTTTGTGAAGTGCACTCATTAAGTCCAAAAAGAACTAAGAATTAATAGTTCCTTAGCTGTCTGATGTTATCCAGTTTTCAGTGAGTTCCATAAATCATTCATGTAATTGTCAATGTTAAGATAAGTTTCTCGGGAGGTTATATATTCTATGAAAAGCTTATTATATCCAATTGAGAAAGATTTTTAAGTTTAAAAAGTACAGTTTGTAGATAAATAAAAAGCAAGGGCTTTCTATTCCACTTATCTCTGTAAGCCATTTCCCATATATATATCCCTGTATATTATGATAATATACTGCTATGCCATGTATTTTGTGTTTACACTAACTTGCATCTCCACTTTTTAATCCCCACTTAGACACCATATTTATGAGAGCACGAAGAAGAACCATGAGAAGAAAAGCTGGATGTCATAACAAGTTTGCAATCACAGCAAAACTATTACCCATACTAGCAAATATCCACCAGGACAGCTGCTGTTATTTGCTGGTTCCTGCAACTCCCAGCCCTTGGAGGCTGGGGCAATCCATCTCCAAATAGGTTGCAGCTCATCTGTGTGCCTTTGCTTTCCTTGATTTTCTTTAACCTTCAGCAGAAAGACTCATATGCCTCACAGTGCCAGCACACTCTGCATGCACAGAAGTTTATATGGTCAGTTAGGCTGCAGCCCAGACTCATCTCCTCCAACAATTCACACTGCCAGTGTGTTGCCACACACTTTTCTACAGGCATGGAGCGAGATAAATGGCTTTTTTCCACACAGGACGTATTGGGGCAGATTGGCTTGAGTGCCAATCTCTTCAGGAAAATGGCGCTGACTCCTTGCTGCATTGCACACTCCAAGTCTCTGGGCACTGCAAAGAGAACAACTCAGGCACAGGGGGCTGTGAGCACCCCTAGAGAAAAACTGAAACCTCATAACCCCACACAGCAAACTGCCTCTTGTCCACCTCTCCCCAGTTTCTGTGGGGCTCAGGCACATGTCAAGATGAATCAGTAGACAGAGACAGCAAGCAGCATTTGCTAATGGTAAGATGTGGTTTTATAGAAAAGTCAGGTATTTTTGGACAGGGAGATCCAGGGAGAGAGGAGTTCATACTAGGCTAAAATATAGCAGTGGTAGGCAGTGTTTTGCAAGTGTTTATCTCCAAGTAGAAGATGATACATGTTTCTTTCCTGTTTAACTATTGTGCTGCTTTTAGAAAAGCTTTTGAAAAAAAATATGGCTAAGCTAGGTAAAGAAAAATCTTTAACTTTGGAAAAAGTCTGGCCAGCTCCAGTCACGCTTTTTTCTTGTTACATATTTGTGTATCATAACTGCTTATCTTTGCATGACTAGGTAGAGGCTTCAAAAGGGAATAAAGGTGTCCTTTCAAATTACACTTAGATAAGAAAATAGAAAGATGTGTGTGTGAAACACTGATCTTCTTAAATAAACTGATGGCAAAAGTTAAGAGCTTTAAGAGCTTTCCTCTCTCTCCCCTCAGAGTAGAAAAATGTCTACTAATAGAGCAGTATGTCAAGGAACAGGTTGAACCTGTTCTCTTTAGGACCAGTTTCAGCAGATCTGCTACCACAGATCTACAAGAAGTTCCACTGAAACTGATGGCCCGGGCCATAGGCCATAGCCAGGAACTTGGATGGAACCCAAAGATCAATCCAAGAGCAAAATCTGATGGCAATGTTCAGGGATGGTGGGGACTTTTCCCACGGAAAGGCAGATTGCGCTGTGTTATCCCATGTCAAGGGTACCAAGAACACGTGAGAGATGTCAAACCACGCTTGCTTCTGATTCAGAGATCAACGAGCAAGGCCCGTGCTCTTCACTGTGTGGCTGTGACTTATGACCCGCCGCCGCCGCCCCGTACGGCCCGCGGGCAAGGTGCCGCTTGATGGGGCAGAGCAGTCACCCCCCACAGCCCCGGCCACGCCGTCCACCTTTCCCTGGCAGAAGTTGCCCTGCCCGAGAGCTTTCCCCGGAGGACGGGTGCGGGACCCGCGGGGCGGCGCGGGCGGGCCGAGCCGTGCGGTGCGGTGCCGGGGAGGAGCGCGGCAGCGCTCGTAGGAGCACCCGGCGCCCGGCTGTCGGGATGCGGCGGCAGAGGGGAGGAGAACAAGAGCGGCGGCGCCTACCCCCCGCGGAAAAGCCAAGTTAAAAAGCCAGCGCGATTCCGCCGCCTTCCTTTCCCCGCCTGGCTCCGAACCTCCGGCGACTCCCCGCACGTCCCGGCCCCCGCCCGCGCTGCCGGTGCCACCGCCCCGCCCGGGCCGCCGGCGGCGGGGCAGAGCGCGGAGGGCAGCGGTGCGAGCCTGCCCCGCGGAACCGGGACGCCGGCGCTGCCGGTAGGGGCGGGCGTTTGGGAGTCGGTGCCTGAGGCGCCGCGTCCCGCCGAGCCGCCCGTCTGAGAGGACTACGCCAGCTGCATGGGAGGAGATGAGCGTGGCGGGGAAACAGCCTCCTCCAGCACCGCTCGAGCGCCCCGGCAGCCTCCTCGTCCCCACCTGGGCAAGTACCCGCTCTCCCCTCATCCCGTCCCGGTGCCAACGGTGCGGCGGGGCGGGGGGTGGGGAGGGTCCCACCGGCGGCGCTCCCCGGGGGGCGGGAGGGAGGCGCCTGCGTGAGTGGAGCGGGGAGCGGCCCGGCCTGCCAGCCCCGCACGGCGCCGGGCGCTCTGCGAGGGGCGCGGCGCAGCTGCCCGGGCTCGGCGCAGCTCCCTCAGCCCGACACCGGCCGGGCGGGCACCGGCGGCCCGAGCGCGGCCGGGTGGCATTTGTGCCCTGTGCTGTGGGGGTTGTACCTGCTGCCATCGCGATTTTCAACCGGCCGTGACAGGGTGCGCTGCGAGTTTCCCGGGGACAGCGTTGAATCGCTCGCTTTGTAACCCAGCTACAAGTCCGTGCCGACAGGAAAAAAAAAAAAAAAAAGACCAAAAAAATAACCGACCTACTTCGACGGATGTAGCACCTCATGCACTTTTAAGAGTGCACCCGTGAAGGAGTTGGAAAATAACTTGCTACTTCATGGCAGCGTATTTGGAAAATCATTTATGAATGATGCCCTCTGACGGCGGTTCTCAGCTGTCCCTGATTTATTTGAAATGTAGTAGGTATGCCCTGTGTATGTTTTAATGTGCGGCTCTTCTTGGCCTGTGAAGTTATTTTGTTGAAGTGTAATCACAGTATTTTTTCAGTCACAATCTAAAAAGTTAGTCATTGCGCTTATTATAAAATAGTTTGCCGGTGGTAAAATAAACAGCCCTGTAAGTCTTTTGCCTTGTCCTTCAAGCCGTTTCTGTTACCACAGTCTTGCAATTTTTTAAAGGAAAATGGTGTTATCACCTCGTGTTATCCAGAGTGTTGTTTAGAAGGCATCTCCTTTCAGCTGCATGGAGGGTGACTTAAAGACGTGTTCCCCTTCACGGTGAACTCATAACTGCTTTGACCCTCTGGAGTGTAAGACTGAGAGTAAATACTTGGAAGATGCAAGTGTGGGAGCAAAGGACAGAGGCAACCTGAAGTCATAAGCATGTACAACTGCTCAGAAATGTGTGGAAACAAGCTGTTGTCTCGTCCTAGCTGGCTTTTGCACTGTATGTACTGTGTATTTGCATCTCTCTTTCAACTGTGTGTGAAGAGATGCAAACATTTAACCTTTGGGTTTTTAGAATTTCTGTAATTCAAAAGGAAGCGATCAAATTAAACCTGCTCTAGAATCCTCTGTGTTTTAAAGCAGTTCCACAGCTCTTAATTTGTAAGACCTGTTCTTGAACTGCAAAAATAATCTGTGCAGCAATTACCTAAAATGTTAACAGCTGAGTAGGTTGTATGGCAGTTCAGAATATTTCGGCATTAAAGGTGAGAGAAAATCACTATCATGAGGTGAATTTTATGACTGGTATTCTTGTGTTAAATGTATATGTTTAAGGTCAATGGGACATGCTGTTCCTGGTGATACTCTGGGACTTCTGCTTGGGGCCAAACTAGACACTGAATGAATGGTGGACTCACCTTTATGACAAAAGTGGTAGGAACTGAAGGCTTGTGGCTATATAGTTTACCCGGACCCTAAATGGGAATGAATCTAAAGCTTTGGCAAGCTGTCAGTTTCCAGTAAACACAGAACAACTTAGCCTCATTTTGCGGAGTATTTTAAATAGAGGTGTATGATCGAAAGAATGCATGTATATATAGTCCTTTTAAAAAAAGCTGTATAGACTTTAAGTTCAACAGGGACATCTTATGGCAGATATTTGTTTAGGTGAGTTCATAACTGCCTGGCTCCCCAGAGATTCCACATACTCAACCTCTGCAGAGAATTATGCTCAAAACACCTTAAAAATAAGGACTTATTTTCTAATTAACAGTGTGATAAGTGCTTGACTTTCATATTTTTTAGTTATTTAACAGTACTGGAATCTAGGTCTGTTTACCTTGCTAAAGGAAAAATGTATATTTTAATAGCAGTGTGTTGACTGTGTCTGTGCGTATCTTTCTCAGAAGTAAGATATAATAATACTAGTTACCATCTAACTACTAAATATTGCATGCTGAGTCCAATTCATTATTTGGGATTATAGTAGCTAAGCACTCTTAATACTTAAAGGTACATGATTTTTTTTCTCTTCAGAAGGATGCAATTAAATACTACTCCTTGGAAAGTAATTCAGCGTACTTTTAAATCTAAAGACAGCATGCTAGATTTGAAATACAGTACTAATGTATTTTGTGTGCGTGTATTTTTAAAACGAACAAGCTCTTTTAAGAATGTTTCTCACAATATAAACTTCTTGAAATGCAGTTGTTTATGTTCTGTAGAACTGAAGTTTCAGTCAGACCTTGTCTCTGTTTTGCCAGTCTCAGTGTAATTTCTGATACTTTTTTCATTTGGGATCAGATACATATTCTTGTTGAGTTAATTTCAGTAAGCAGCATATACTTCCTCTATCTGTAGTGAACTTTTAATTCTGATTTCTCATATAATTCTTCCCTTCTTTGCCCCTCAGAAATCCTCAAAGGGTCAAATCCGTTAGGAATTCTTACTTGCTATGTGAGAGTGCCTGTGCCATGATTTTACGTGGATTTTATGGTCTCATCCATTATGCATTAGATACTGTGGTTTTAGCATTGCGGTTTAACATTGTGTTGCTAGAAGCATGAAAGGGAATGATAGCTTTACAGTCACTTGTACTGTTGACATGCCAGGATTTTAAAGGAAGAAATAAAAGTGTATAGCTCATTGCTACACATAAATAAACCTTGTTGCTAGTTGTGGGTGTTTTTTGTTTGTTTGTTTGCCTTTTTTTTTTTCTTATTAGGGAGTGTTCTTTTAAACTTCTGTTTTGCATGCTAAATGTAGTAGACCCAGTTTTTTAATAGATTTTTTTTTTTTTTTTGGTGGTTGTGTGTGGAAGTTGTCAGCAGATTTTTTTTGTTTAGCAGAAACCCAAAGGAAAAAGATGATGTGGAGCTTTTTTTGGATATCACTCTTTTCTGGAGTTACCCAAATTTTATACTCAATTAGAGGCAGAAATGCGGCACATGCAGATTTTCTGTTCTTTCCTCCTCTTTTTTCACTATGTCTATGTAATTTAGATACTTGTATAGAGATTCTAGTGTTAATATCTAACTTTTTTTTTTTTGGAAAGCAAGTCCTGGGGCATTGTTTTTTGTTTTTTCCAAAATTTGGCACCCGCCAATACAGAAGCTTCCTGAAAGCGAACACTAGGTGTCATGTTACCACAAACATCAGTATCTTGCCTTTTCTCTATCTTTTCAGGGTCAACAATTAATCTTGCCATTTCCATAAAACAGATGACCACCATTAATAATCCACGCCAGTATTTTGGTAAGGTTGGGCTGCATTCAGTCATATTGAATGTGACTGTAAGAAGCTTCAACTTTCCTATGTTTTTCTATTAAAAGTTCAATGAGCACTAAGGTGGCATGGATTTCAAGATTATTTCCAAGGGTTATCTGTGCCACAATACAAATCAATAGGATATACTTATTAATTGAAGCTTTTCCTCCCACACACTGATTTTCTATTAAAATTTCTTGCTGATTTCAGAAACTTTTGTCATGAAGAATTTGCTTCCTGATTTTCGGACGGAAAGCACAAGAAAACAGTTGGCAGAGCTTCATGATAGAGAGGGGGTGTCCATGTATTCTGTTGTGTGAAGCCTAATAATTACTTTCCAGTGCAAATTTTGTTGACTTCCCACTAGTTCGGGAAGATGTTTTTTTCCCCTGAAAATCTGTGAAATTCATAGTTTCGAGATCCTATTAGAGAAATTTACTGAGCACTTACTGAATGTCAGAGTATGCAAATGTTTCATGTTTCTTCACTTGGCTTCCCTACTGTCACAAACCAAATCTGAATCCTGCTTCCGCCTGTACATATCTCCATGAAAACAGTTACCAAACTGATAAAAAAAAAAACATATTCAAGCTTAGGGCTTTAACTTCTTAATGGAAACAAGACTTGTGCCCACCTGCTGCTCTGAAAAACAATGTCTGATCTCAGAAAAAGAACAGCGTTGTTATTCCTTTTACACCTCAGATCTGTGTTTCGTTCTGTAAGCAATTTTTTTCTGATGTTTTAAACATTCCGTGAGATGAATATAAATAGAACTGCTTTCACTCGGGAGTGCAGAGACTGCTGAGAATAGAAATGGTAGCAGAGCTCAGCAGAAGGAACAGGGCATGACCATGTTCCTGCAACACTGACACCTAATATTGCTTGTCAGTGGCACCACGATAATAGAGACAGCAAACACAGATCAGACTCATTCAGGCTGAAAGGGACCTTGGGAGGTCTGTGAGCCTAACCTTCTGAAAGCAGTGGCCTTGCTGAATTCAGGCGGCGTTGCTCAGGTCTTTTCCCATTGCATCTTTAAAACCTCCAAGGATGGAGACTGAACAGCCTGCTCCCTGCTGGGGTGTTTTCACGGTGGAGTGTGGGGGGGCTGCTGTTAGCTTCTCCCCCAAAGCCACTTCTTGAGGTTCAAGCGAGCACAACTTGCTCAGCCACTCCTCACAGCAGAAGTGCTCCAGCCTCCTGACCATTTTGGTGGGCAGCGATTGGACTTGCTGCTGTTTGTCAATGTGTTCCTTGTATTGTGAAGCCCAAAACTGAGTGCAGTCTAATGTGTACCAAGTAAAAGAGAAATGATTACCTGGATCGTGGCTCTGTTTTGGATGCTGGTAGCCGTCGTGGCTGGCAGCATGCACTGGCGATTCTGTACGACCTCTGTCTACCAGGACAGAAGAATACCTGGTCATTTTCAGTATTACTTTCCCCCCATGATGCCTCAGAGAGAAATCCTAAGCAATGAAAGTTTTTAAAAAGCAGATGATTAGTGAAAGTACCTCTTCTTCTCCTCCATTAGTTAAGAATGAATGCAGTAACTCTAGGGGAATTTAGCAGATTATCGTACTTGCTTTTTTGTGTGCTGTTTCATATATTTCCCCCTCCCCTCCCCTGCCGAGCAGGTAAGGGCTGACACTGACTTTCATTTGAAGTTTATTCATTTACTACAAAAACTGCATGTTTGCTGTGGTTTAACCCCAGCCAGCAACTAAGTACCACACAGCCACTCGCTCAGTCCCCCAGATGGGATAGGGGAGAGAACTGGAAGAGTAAAAGTGAGAAAAGTCATGGGTTGTGGGTTGAGATAAAGACCATTTAATAGGTAAAGCAAAAGCCCTGCATGCAAGCAAAGCAAAACAAGGAATTCACAGCTTCCCATTGGCAGGCAGGTGTTCAGCCATCTCCAGGACAGCAGGGCTCTATCATGTGTAATGGCGACTTTGGAAGACAAACATCGTAACTCTGAATGTCCCCCCCTAGCCTTCCTTCTTCTTCCTCTGGCTTTACGTACTGAGTATGATGTCATACGGTATGGAATGTCCACTTGGTCAGTTGGGATCAGCCGTCCCAGCTGTGTCTCTTCTCATCCTTTTGTGTACTACCTGCTTTCTTGCTGGCCAGTATGAGAAGTTGAAAAGTCCTTGACTGCTTAGCAGCAACTAAAACATCAGTGTTTTATCAACCTTATTCTCATCTAAATCCAGAACACAGCACCACACCAGCAACTAGGAAGAAAATTAACTCCATCCCAGCTGAAATCAGGACAGTGTTAAAGTACTTGGAATAATTTAGTGGATTTGCTTATCCTTCCTATTACTGACAAAGCTGACAGGTAAAGCCAATGGAGGCCGAAGATTGTGCTTCACTCCTGACACCTCTTGTCAGTAACAGTCATGATCTAATTTTTTTTGTCTGTTTTCGTTGAAAAAGGCAGGCTGATTCTACCATTTCGAACTCCTCTGTACCTGCTTGTCTGAACTTTCTGTCTGAAGAACAGTGTGACTCCAGCAAGAGCTGTCGTGCTGGAACCCTTCTGCCACTCTTTATTTATGTATATCAGCAGGCAGATTTCTGTAATGAGATTTACAAACTCTCTGAAGGATATAACCTTGAAGAGCTGGAACCCTTTAGCGCAATCTAATCAATATTATCTCATTTATTATCTCCTTGTGAAGTTCAGATTGTAGTAGGGACAAAATGCATTTGTAGTATTTAGAGAAGATCTGAGCAGGAAAATGAATGCAAAACCTCAGTTGTTTTGTACTGTATTTAAAGAGGCATGGTACATGCTCACGCTGTATGATACTGTAAAACTTCCCTTCACCATGCCAAAATTACAGGACTGTTTATGCCTGTTGTTCTGGGATTTTTGCCTTTGCACAGTCTATATGAGACTTCTAAGGCACTGGACGAATAAAAACCGAGGAGAAACGTTTCCCTTGAACATGTAATTTCATGTAATGTGATCTCCTGTGCAAAGTGTATCCAAGAGTAGCTTTTTTCATAGGGGGTTATCATCAGCACTATAAACACACTTCCCAGGGTCTGAGTGGCTGAGTTCCACAGTACTTCCCTGATCTGAAGCGGTAATGACTTCCGTACTTTAATTATGGAGATGTGTAGCAGGGAGGGGTTAATTGATTTGTTGGGGATCACAGAAGCAGTCTTACCCAGAGAGAGATGGAAGCAAAGCCTTTTGGTGTCAAATCTCTGGCGTCAGCTCTTGGCAATTCTTCCTCGCCACAAGTTTGGTGGTTGTGCCTTTTGATGGGAATTCCCTTTTATGCACAGTTTTGTGGAAGGCCTAACAACAAATGGGAAGAGCTCACATGGGGCTCAGGGTCGTGCAGCCTGTGTTTTGTGATGGGCTCTTTTCACTGGCTGGTGGAAAATGTGTGTTGGCTGCACTGTGCGTGCTGGTGGACAGAGCTGCCACAGCGCTGTTATTGTGGTTCAGGCTACTAACAGCTGCCAGCATTTATTGGTACACTGAGGAAACTGTAAACAGCAGTATATTCAGTTTCAGAGTACGCTGTGAAGTGAGTGAGCATTATTCTTTCTACTTTATCAGTGGAGAAGCTGAAGGAAGGAGGTTGTAGTTAAGACTTTGAGTTGTGGGGATTTTTTTTGGTTAAATGTGAATTGAGTAAATTATTGAATAAATTGCCTTTTGGTGCTTTTCATTTTCTGAATACATGATGAAACTTCCCCAAACATTATGGTGAATGTTTTCCAGTTTTAAGGTTTTCTTCGATATCCCAATTTGATTTTTTTTTTTTTTCCCTTCAGTAAATCATGCACTATCCTGGTACATCCAATAATGGATGCAGACTTCTTTGGAGAATACTCATTCATTTGACTTATGGGCACAAACATACTTGCTTCTGCTGCTCATGTAACTACGAAGTAGTATGTTTAACATCACCATGAATATGGATATACTATGTCGCTCGTATAATAGCTAATATGCAACATGAAAAATACAGAAGAACAAGCACACGTGTCTGAAACAGTGCTAAATGATATGGATGATAGTCAGGAATATTTATTTTATTTCCTCTGTAGAAGCTGTCTTTTTCTCCTAGGTGTATGTAAAACTAGGTTTATTGGAGGAAAGTGTCAGAAGAATTGATCTCATATTGGATATCATGAGGACGCTTGCATATTTGAAAACTATTTGTCACAAGCATGTGTTACCATCTTCCTCTCCAGCAAAGCTGTTCAGTCAACAGGCAAAGAGAGAGATTTTTCACTTGTTTCACTGGCTGCAGCTAACACGTAGATACTGCAAGGAAATTCATAGGCCCATCTTTCTGTACAAATCCTGTCTAACAGTATTAAGTCATGTTTTTAGAAAGGCTTAAGGAATTACTCACAGGTGGTGATGTGTGAATAAAATGCATGTTTCTTCTATGTTAGTAAAATATTCTACCCTGTTCAAGCAAGCAACACAATCTAATTTCATATGATGTGTCTTTTGCTCTCTTGTTTTCAACATACCCTGCTGTCTTATGCAGCATTTTTGTAAAAGTAGCATTTAGACATTCTTCTGCCACCCTTGACGAGCCCTGATGGAACAGCAATATAAGAATATACATAATTTGTGCTGTGTGCTCATTTCTAGAATACAGTTGAAGCACAAGTAAACATTGTTGCCAGTTCAGTCTGACAGGCTTGTTTTGTGTGCAGCTATTGCTTTTTATAAAATCCTTTCCTTTTCTATTAATAGTTTCGAATTGTCAGTGTAGTTATCAGTTTTATCAACACACTGTTTTATGCGACTATTTATTGTACTTTTCATTTAAAAGATGAATTAATTACTAAAGCATCTGGTGCGTCATATGGCGCATATGCTGGATGTGCTAAACAGAATAGTCTTTTAAAAATAATAAGAGATAAATGACATTGCATAAAAGGATTAGTCTTCTGAGTGTTCTTTGAAGAGTAACTTTACTGTACTAAAATTTCCAAGTCTGTTATTCAGGATTTTGTGATCATTAAAGGAATCTTTGATTCTAGTAGAACAAGTGTGCGTACCTGTATGTGTCTGTACTCATAATATGTGAGAAAGAGAGGGGAAAAAAAGACACTATTTTCTGACAAGAACTTCATTGTACATGGGCTAGTTATATGATGCTTCTTCCAAGTGATAATCACAGAATAGATTATGGTTGGTACCATTTACAATTTGTAAGGTAAGAAATTTTTATTCTTACTGTCTGTAGAAATTATATATTCTCCAAGGTTATCAAACACTAAATTAAGGCTTTCTTGGTCTTCAGATAACCTGTTTCTAATAGATAACACTTCAACACACTGTATCTAAGCACGGAAACCTCCAGTTCCCTTGGCATAATCAGGACAAAATTCACACTCATTTTACATTAGAAAATTACTGAAACCTACTGTAGCTAAAATTACCAACTGACACCAGTTTAGGGTTGAATTACTAATTTGTTACATGGCGTCATCTCCAAGGGAAGGATGGCAGAAATTGGTCATGGGCCAATTTATTCATTGTTTACAATTATACATCTTTGGTCCCATCAAGTGAAATTCAATGTGTGTCACCATTTTTACTTACAAAGTTTCAGGAGGTAAGGCTTAAATCTATCCGGTATACCTTCCATTTACAAAAAAAAAAAAAAATAATTGAAATTAGGTTTCCAGAAGGTTGAACAGCTGTGGTTTTGTTTGTTTGTTTTGTTTTGCTGTTAAATGGGACATTGCCAGAAGCATGGCACTGCCACAACTCAGTTTAAGCAATCAAGGTTGGAGAATGTAGCAGGATGCGTTGGTCTCAAAGTACTTTCAAAAGCAACACGATCTTTTCAGAAAACATACTGAAGGCAACAAGAAAGTGTTCTGCTTTAAGCATATCTAGCTTAGGAATATTTGGGTATACATAAAGGTAGGGGATCCAGGGAGCAAGTCTGAAGCCTGAATTGTCAAAATGCTACCACAGCAACCTGCTGGTGAGAATTAATGAACTGAAATTGTTTAGATATGATTTGCATACATAACCCCAAAGAGCTTTGTGTTGTTTATGACAGTCAGACAACATAAATTGAAGCTCGGAAGAATGTTTCCTTCTCCTGACTTTCACTATCTGTAATTGAACCTTTAGAGTAAGAAAAGAAAAATTAGATTTGTAATTCTTACCAAGGGCAATCTTGTAGCAGTTGGAACCAGCTGTGACTAATACTCTCAAGAATATTTTTTTTCACATGTCAGGAGAGAGGAAAGAATGGGTAATATTTTACTGACTCACAGTCAGGAAAAAACCCAAACCACAAACCAGCCACAATTAACAATCTGACTTGTTTTTTTTTTTTTTTTTTTGGTCACCTCTATAATTTTTGTTTATCATGTTACTAATTGTGCTTATGTGCCGTTGTGCTTATGTACATCTCTACTTCTGGATTTCACTCACTTCTGCTCCTTTTTTATAATTGCTTTACCCCTAAAAGAAAAAAAGAAAAAAAAAACCCAAAACCACAACAAAACCAGGCTTTCTCATTGGCTGAATAAGTACTCTTTGTAGATGCTCTGTTTTACAGTTTATCACAGTAGTTGGCAAGAAGTAAACAAAAATGAAGAGAGGAGAAATATATATATATATAAAAATCCAGAAACATTATAGGGTGGTTATTAACGGGAATGGATGTGAAAGAAATGAGATTTACCTAGATCTCAGAGAGCACTGGATTGTTTTTTTCTGGGTTACTTGTATCTGTGTGTAGTAGGGAAAGTCCTTACTTAAGTCCCTGCTATCTCTGTTACTTCTTTATAGCTTTCAGCAGTTTGACAGACTTTCATGAATGTCAGTAAGGTTAACTTAATGTCTGTTGCCTGTAGTTTTCATAGCTAAATGTAATTAAATGTAGTAAACCTGCTTCAGTTGACTTTGTAATTCTCATAATTCCAATGTCATTTTAATCAGACCAGGGTCAATCTAATTCTGTTCGACAAAACCATCTTACTTCATCAATTTATAACATAAAATGAAGACTTCATATTTTAAAATTTTATAAATTTTCCCTGTATTAGTCCAATATATGATTCATTGCCAAGTTCCACAAAAAAAGTGTGAAGAGTACTTCATGTGTGTTTTTTAAGCAATTAGTGTTAGGGTTGTCTGCTCTGGGAGAACTATAAAAATATTTTTATATTTTCAAAATTAGCTCCAGACTATGCTGCCTTACAAAAGTTATGACTTAGCTCAGCATATCTAGCAGAAATAAAATGAATAAAAATAAAACAAACCCACCAATGTGTTGCCATGCTTTATAGCACTGAGGTGTGAGATGATCATAATACAGGTCTATAAATTCCTTTTGATTGGAATTTATAAGTGGTAAAAAGTAGATTGGTTTTTAGAGCATCATTATTTTTCAAGTATTTCTGTGGAATTTTGGCAAACGGAGGCCAGCCAAGAGGGTATTATCAATATACATTGAAAAACTCTTGTCCTAGTGCAAAGAGATTTTTTCTGTTTAAATTAAGTGATCAAAACATTTCCCAAAATGAAAGATGAGGAAACATTATTTAGGGCTAAGAATAACATTTCTCTGTAACTGACTTGTCTGACTATAATCTCTGCTTTTATTTGTGGCATCAATGTTTCATTAAGAGGGTTTCTGCTCATTGAGAGCTAGTTGGATGTGACTTAAAAGAACAATCCAAGCAGTAATCTATATTCTCTATAGGTAATCTACAAGAAATACTAAAAAGTCTTTTCTTTCTTAAATATAATGGAAAATTGTCATCTCGAACATTACTGCACAGAATAAAAATTTAGATATGCTAATTGTAAATTGCAATCTAAATAGCGTCTCATCAGCTTGCTTGATATTCACAGATCAAATATCTTGTGGAACTAATTTCATGTTCTTATGTGAAATTAAGGTGCTTTCTTTAATGAGCTCTACAAATACTTTTTATGACTGTTTCAGTTAACTGGAACATAACTTGTCTTAGTTTCAAGAGTTAATATACCTCCAATGTCTCCACTGGTGGTAATGTATGGTTCAGAGGTACAACTGTACCTCGAGGTCTGAGATGGATTGTGGTCATTGTAACTGTAACAGTCATTGGATGCAGTCAAGTAACTGCTGTAGAAAGAGAACAATACTCTGTTCAGCTCCTACCCATCTGAAGATAGGTTTTTCCTTCTGTGGGTGGGAATTACTGGCTACAGACCACACTAAGGCCACGGCATAGCTCCAAGCACCCAAATGCACCTGGTCATACTATTAAACTGTTAGCATTTTCCTTAGCATAACTTCGTCCTAGGCTAATTAGCTGTCTTCAGACAATATCCAGACTTGGGACCATTCCTGTGGGCAGCACGACCGTGGCTCATGTCTTTGAGGAGGGGGAAAGCGCTCCAGCGCTGACCTCCTGGCCCTCACCTGCTTTATTTGACAGTGTAGATGGTACCGTGTAGACTTGTCCTCTTTGCTGTAGCTGTCCCTATTTGTCATTGGTACTAACCTGACATGCTCAGAAGTGTTTGAGACTTGCTGACTCTTTTATTCATGGGAATTTACCACCAGTCACCTAAGTAAAGGACTTGCTTTTTTTTTTTCCAAAAACCCAAACATTTATATTATATGGCTTCCATAACAAAGCATAAAATAGTGATAGAAAATGTTGCATTCCAAAGAGTCTTTATTTCATCATGGTTAGTTAGTTTTGGATTTTTTTGGTTCTGTATTTGTTTGACAAAGACTGTCTGCATGCTGAACGAAGGGCAATTATACTTCCTTTTTTCTGCCAGACTCTGCACATTGTGAGATATTCCCTCTTGTGTACTGTGGAATATACAGTTGAGGTCTGGAGCATCTTTCTTATGAGGAAGGACTAAGAGAGCTGGGTCTGTTCAGCCTGAATAAGAGAAGGCTGAGAGGGGATCTTATTTATGCTTGTAAATATCTGAAGGATGGGTGTCAAGAGGATGGACCAGACTCTTTTCAGTTGTGCCCAACGATAGGATGAGGGGCAGTGGGCACAGACTGAAGCACAGGAGGTTCCATCTGAATATGAGGAGAAACTTCTTTACTTGGAGGGTGCCAGAGCACTGGAACAGGCTGCCCAGAGAGGTTGTGGAGTCTCCTTCTCTGGAGACATTCAAAACCCACCTGGACACATTCCTGTGCAATCTGCTCTAGGTGAACCTGCTTCAGCAGATGGAATGATCTCCAGAGGTCCATTCCAACCCCAACCATTCTGTGGTTCTGTGTGATCCTAGGACACATGCATTCATGTTTTACTTAGGATTAGGGACATGGTTTTCAAGTGAATCTCATTATCATCCATATTTATTGCCATGCAGTCTGTGTTGTTTAGTGGTGTGGGGTGCACCAATGGTATCTCCTGTGTTGGTTGGTAAGTAGCACATCTGAATATGAGTAGATGTGTGGAGTAAGACAGGGACTGAACATTCATACTATATGAATCTCTGGAGTTTTATTCAAGATTAACTCTAGCCTGATCCTGTGGATGGAACAGACCAGCAGTTAGTGGTCGGGTTCTGTAGGTTTGCCTCTGGAGCGTAACTCCAGCTCATGTGCCCTCAGACCATTCTACAATGCAGACCAGGGCATGAGAAGTGGGAATGACTGGGGGAGATTTGCTTCAAAAATCATCTTCTAGTGTGAACTAAACAGCTAATACAAAGCATCCAAGCAGAGTGTCTTTCAGATAAAACTAAACTGGAAGGAATTTCATAGGTGCACCTGATTAATTGCAGCCACTGAAGAGGGTTCAGTCTATGGGACCATGCTATAGCAAGTTCAAAATAAAACCTCTCCCTCCAGTAGTGTACAAGTGAGGGAAGTACTTGTCTCCTCCTCGCTTTCCCCCACTAAACCCCCAATTTCCTGAGAATATTTAGGATCTAGTGTAATGTGTAGCACTGTAGATCAGGCTGAAAGAATAAATGTTGACAGCTCTTTCTCTTCCTTCTTCTTACTACTCATTCCAATTTTCTTACATTTGAGAGGATATGATTTGGAGTATTATTCTCA
Organism: Caloenas nicobarica; assembly: GCF_036013445.1. Lineage (NCBI taxonomy): Eukaryota > Metazoa > Chordata > Aves > Columbiformes > Columbidae > Caloenas > Caloenas nicobarica. The sequence continues at coordinate 20,736,619 of NC_088247.1, read as the reverse complement.
GATGTGCTATGAGAAGTAAGATGGAAAAAATTCCCTCAATTTGCAAATTCCCCTAGTTACACAAACTGAGGAACGCTGTAAATAACTTCTGCTACTTGTTTTGCACCTCTTCTTCCTGGACTGCAGAGTACTCATCATTACTTGGTTCTTTTAAGAAACGAGGCAGAGCAGATTAGTGAAGAATATTGCAGGCAGTACACATGGGTAATCTTTCAGGCACGCAAAACATTCTCTTTTTTGCTAGGGGAAATCATTCTTTCTATTAATTCATCAGGAGAAATTAGGAAATAAACTAAAGATTGGGGGGAGATGAGAGTTAAATATTTTGAAAATAACATTTCAGACAGTTTAATTCTGGTTTAAAGCATCCTTGAACGAGAGATAACACCCATCACCTAGCAGTAACATCAGGCTTTTTCTGCCTGCAGGAAGCAGCATATAAATGTCACTGCAGTTCCCAGTGCCATAATGACTTAATTCCTGGTTATTCTCAGTTCCTGTTGCAGGTTGCCAGGTCTTGCTAGTGTCTTGACTCTTAGTCTGCCAACCATTTGTTTATAGTGGCAGTGAAGAGAAATAAGTATTTGATATGAAGTTTTCCAATTATGGATCAACTGAATGACAGGAGAGACACTTTTCTAATTTGGTCAAGTTTAAGGAGAATACACATCTCTTCTTCATGCCTTACTTGTGTCTGTTTATAAACATTCATTGCTGTTTTGTTGAGCTTGATATCGTACTTTGGCTAGCATTTCGCTGGGCTTTTTTTGCTGGAACTGTGGGACTGCGGTCCCGCAGCAAAGACCTTGCCCCTGCCCACTTTGCACCACCCCGAGCTCCCTGCTCACCCACTCTCAATTCTTCCGGGCACCTGGAAACCCAAGTTGATCAGGGTCAAATTGAGTTGATTAATCTTCATTTCTTCACTCTATTGGCTTTACTCTTTTTTTTTTTTTTTTTTTTCCTGCAGTTGAAGTCTGCTGTTACTTCGTTTGATCTTTGCAGTAGGATATTTGCTCTTTCAGCAGCTTTCTGTGTATCCGAAGACTGTCAATGTATCTTCTGTAGTATAAGCAGCATCAGTCCCCTGACCCTTTGAATCATGCTTTTTCTTTGCCATTGACCTTTTTTGAGTTGGCCCATATCTGTCTCTAAAAATTGTTTACTCCGGCTGTGGCCTGGTCAATGTGCTGAATCGAGCAGATTACCTTGGACCTATCTCATGAAGTACTCATAATTATACATCTTGGAGCATTAAATAGATGATTGACTTATGTTCAGCTTGGGATTTTACCTAACCCTCCAATTTATTTTATGAAAGCCAACGTTTGGATGTTTTTGTAGCTGTTTCTTTCTGTTAAAGTGTTTTTTTGTGCTTAACTCTGTTGGTTTTCGGCATCCAAATTTACAGCCTTTTGATAGCAGAATCCCTTTATATGATTGCAAAGTGAACGCTACTCTGTGGATAATCACCATATTCTAGGTATTTTTAAGAGATTCACAACTGAATTGATCATGATGAAGTTTAAATACTTATTTAAACATTATTTCTTTTTATAGCAGTGATAACCAGTTTAAATGTTTTCTATAAAGAGTGTTCTGAGCTATACACAGCAACCAAGTCCACAGATCTAATGCCTCTTGTTTGCTTGATATATGTGAGAAGAACAGGGTTATTAATTGCTGTTCAGTTTGTTTTGTGAATTGTTTGGGAGAATTATTCTGCTTAAATTGCCACTTAATTTTTCTGCAGCAAACTAAACTGGTGAATTTGTGATTCAGGAATCAGAAACCTCTCAGGAATGGTATGCCATATAGCATGTGTGTATATTTTATGCTTTTCTGCTTTGCCAGTCTGGAGCTAAGTTTCTGTGGGAGCTGCGAGAGTCTGCCTCTTAAAAATAAGATATCTGAAATATCTAGGTAGTATGTGAGAACATGATTCTGAGATCCAAGGTTCGAGTTTATATTTGGTGGAATCTCAATCCTTAGAGATGCACAAAGTTATCTGAGTGATCTGTTCCTATGCAGTTTCATGGTGAAGGTGTTTTTCATGCATTCCAATTGTAATTCTAGTAATTACTTCTAAGAAGAAGGAAATGAGGAAACACCAAGTAGATGAAGGTCACCTGTCCAAAGTTCAATTGATTGTTTTGCCATTGTTTCGGTTGTTAAGCAGATCTCTTTTCCATATGAAATGCTGTGTGGAAATCTGAGTAAATAACATCTGCAGTTATTTCGCAACTTACATTGATAATTAAAGCTTGATTATTTCTTTTTTTTCTTTTTCGTCCTTTTAGTACTGATCACTCCACATGGATTGTTACACTTTTGTGGCAGTAACTTTAGATCCACTGGATCTCATTAATATAAATGCAATTTCTGTGGGATGTGTTAACTTCAATGAGGGTGCATGGAATATAAGTCTGTTTGAATTTTTGTAACTAAGTTGTCAAAGTTAGGCCCCTGAGTCCTGTTTTCCCATGTGCATGAGTGTGCATGTGCATATTTTAGTTTCTTTCCTGCCTGCCTTACCCCTCAGTAGTTCTGGAGATTTACAGAGCCAGATTGTGCTTTGCATTTATGAAGAATTTCAGAGAACATGCTTTCATGTTCCATGAAGCATAGATTTCATTTGTGATGCATATGAGGGCTGAATGTAAAGACCTTAAAGAAATGTATGGGAACAGTTTATTTTCTGGGCTGTTTATTCCAGAGCATAGAAGTAAACAACACTCAACAAATTCTGAAAAGTTACTTGTCTTTTTTTTTTTTTTTGTGCAATTCAGGTTTTTGCATGAAATTACTCATAATTTCAAAAAGGAAAATAAATACTTTGTTGCAAATGATGATAATTAATGCCTAGTGTGTTTGGAGGTTTTTGTTTATTGGATATGGATTTTAGAAAACTCATTAGTACCATATAGTGAAACATATATAGTGAAAAGTTATTTGTGTGATCATTATGTTCCATCAATCTGTAAACAAAATAAATAAAACTCCCATTCTTCCTGTTTCACAAGACTGTTTTAAATGATCTACAAAGTGCCTTTTCTGTAAATCCTAGCTGAGAAGGAAATTGTGTATGATCTTCTTTAGGATAATTTTACTATGGTTTCCTGTACCAGGAAGAGAGTTTGGTGTAGATTTGGGTGGGGACACTGGGTTTTAGAGATTCTAATCATAGGTGCGAGCCATCAGATCACAGATCTCAGCTGGCTGAAGGCAGCAGTGACAGTAGGTTTACATCAGGCCGCGTGACCTGTTCGTTTGAATGCTGCATGCCTGTAACCTGAAGCATAAAACTGAGGATGTATGCAAACACTGTTTCTTACTATTTGACATTCTGGTAACTTTGCCAAACAGCTACTGATTTTGCCAAACTTGCTGTTTATGAGTTGGGCTCATCTGCCAAGTTAGCAGATTCAATAGCTAATTTTGTTTTTTTTTAATATAGTTTGCCTTTTGAAATTTGATTGAAAACGTTTGGAAAAATGAAACAATTGTTGATTTACTCTCCCTTCTTCATTCACCCTTTCAGTCAAACATCTTGTGCTCTTGTACTCTTAAGATTATATCATCTTTTCTCCCAAACATGTATGGTTTTGGCTTTGATCCCATACCTGACACTGAAATGCCAGATTTTTTTGATACATTTGGACTAGACTCTAGCCAAAATAAACTATTACTTGTGTTTATAAACATAAGATAAATATTTATTAATGTTCAAAAGCTCTGCACTGAAAACAGATTTTGTACCAGTGGAGGTAGTCAGTGACTGCCGGTGTTGTTAAATATCCTTTCTTCTGGGAACCTTTTTTTTGCTGGGGATTAGCCCACAAAGCTGGACTCTCAATGGCTCCGTACTCTCAAGCATTAAATTGTCCTTTTCTGTTGGGCACCAGAAAATGGAGCTTTACATGAATCACTATGTTGTTCCAGCATGCTAGAGGTTTGTTTGGACAGCGATGTCAAACTTAGCACCTTCCCAACTACATTAAAACCTGATTTTAGCATTGCATTCTAGATTTAATATACGTTTTGACTCTTGCATTTGAAACTGGTACCTGTTTATATATGTGCATAGAGTGCCCTATTCTGCAGCAAGTCAAACACTTTCAGATACACATATTGTGGGAAGTTAAAGCAAGTTTTGTTTTTTTCAGTTTGTTTTACCTAATAAATTTCTTCTGGTCCGTTAATGTTGTGCAGGCAATGTCACAATCTTTTCTATTTTGACTATTGCATGGACCTACTTGTGCAATGTAATTTATAGTAATTGGATTATTGAATGACTATAATAGTTATCAAGAATTGGAGTAATAGATATAGGCAGAGTAATTTCATGCTTTTCAGATGAGATTATGTTACATTTAGGATAGGTCACAAATGACTCCATGACTTCACCAATTTTAATTAACTTTAATATCTTAGAAGAAAAAAGAACCTTGTTAAATTGTCAGTCCTTGTAACTTTGGTTGTTATTTTACAACTAGCAGTTTTCTAAGCAAAATCTTTTATCTTTTAATTTTTTTTACATATTTCCTTTTCATGGTGGTTTCAAAAATGTTTTTCAGGGCTGTCCTTTAAGCTGAAGTTGATGATCTACTGAAGCGAGATCAATTCTTCGCCAACCTGCCAGTCGCTCTTCTGTTTGGGAGAGGATTGGTGTTGAAACTTCGGTGCATGTATTTCTATGTTTTGACTGTGAAAACCATTCAATGTGTGGCTTGAGACCTCTGCAATAAAATGGATGAGTTTTAGGGTTAAATACCAAGCCTCATATTCCCTCTTCTGCACCATGGAAATTTGCTCAAAGGCAATGCTGGTGAAGTGGGCAGTGTGGTGCTTGTCACTGCTATAGTACTAGTTAATGCCCTTGCTAATTTCTTTCCCTCTAAATTAGCATATGCCTGCCACTAAACAGAAGATTTTCACAGTTCTAACTTTTCTTTTGATCTAGACTTCGGTGTAATTTACTTAAATCGCTAAGGCATGTGGGAAGCCTCCTCCCAGCGTGGCAGAAGTCTGCAGAGATGCTCATTTTAATCATGACCTGGCTCTGTACCATAATGGCTGTGCCATGCTGACAGAGGTTAGCCTAGTTGTACTGAATTAGTTTAATTCTTGTTAACTAGTGGGCCATTGTAAATAGAACTTACTTTAAGGCTGAGAGGAAGAGCAGAATGTAAAATCCAAGTTACAGTATAGCATTTCACAAAGTCCATGTGACTTCAAAACCACAAGCCACACATTTTGGCTGCTCCCCGACACCGCGTCCCGCCGGGCAGGAGCCGTGTGGCTGCTGCTGCCTTCGAGGCTGCTCAAGGCTGCCTTGAGTCTTCTGCCAGCTGCTGGTGTTCCTCAGAGAAGGTATAGAGCGGGATAAATGGCAAGCAAGCGCTATTGATTTCGTTTACATATGTAGAAAATATATTGCGAAAAATACAACTGAAGGGATGTTGTTTTCTGCCTCAAATTGCATTGTATTCTCTGAAGTTATGAATTTCAAAACAGTAAGAAAAGAGTGAAGGTCTGTAACGAAAAGCTTTGTTAAATGCACTGCCAGCTGAGTAATCTTTCAGGAGGCTGTTTGCTATAGCACTTCTCGTGTTCATTATTACTGACTGAACAAAATAATGCAGATTGTAATAACAAGTAATTTCTGTAATCTAATCAAACCATTTCAATTTTGGAATGTATTTCTTCTGGAATTTATGGACAGCCCATTACCATTTTGGCAAGACAGATTTATTATTTCTGGCTCCTCTGATAGGTGTCATGTTTCAAGTGATAATGAGTCTGTAACTTCACTTGGCAGTTTGTTTAATGATTTAGTGACTGCAATTTTTTCCTCTGATAGGGATGCTAATGTACCCAACTGCAGCTTGAAGTGTTGCCTCTTGTTCTGTCATTAAAAACAAGTGAAATTAATTGTTTCTGATTTTCTTTCAAATCTGTAATGGTACAATGTAAAATAGTTGTCATCTCTACTGTCAGAATTTTTTTTCTAATGGGTCCGTGCTGTCCAGGAAAGGGTCTGATAAAGTGACAACAGTAGTTGGAGAAAAGGAGTCAAATGAGGAGTATTTAATTTTTGTGTTTCCATAAAGAAGCGATATTTCTGATTGCAAATCTACTGTGTTCTGGAGGAAGCTTGACCAAAACCCAGGTGAAAGCAACCTGTGTTGTGTGGGTTTTCTTCCCCCTCCTCATTTAAATTATGGAAATTGGTATTCATTGCAATTTGCAAATAATACAAAATATCTGTTTAGATCATTTCAAGTTGTCTCTGTAGACAACACCACTTTGAATTAATATTCACAAGTTCATAATGAAATAGGTTGGGAGATGGAAAATACAGATGAGAAGGATTAGGGGAAACATAGGATAGTGTTTCATTTTTATGGGAGCCCAGAGTCAGCATCGCGACTGAGGACAGTGCTATAATGTGTAATCTTACTATTTTTAGCAGGAAATTAATTCTGAATCCTAGTAATGTCAGTGACAGTGTTGTATTACTAACTACCCTCCCGCTGAGATGAACAGTGACGACAGTACATTCTTGTATGTTCTTTTCAGACTTCTTCAAGTCTGTCTTGTGGTTTACAGAGCATCCATATTTGCACCGGACTGACAGATGTTCCTTAGCACTCTAACAGATGTAGTACAGAAATCTTGAATCTGAGGCCACAATTATTCCATGTGATTGCAGTGCCTGACTGTCAGCTGGCAGCTTAGAGGTCCCAAAAAAGTCTCACTGGATAGTAAAATAAGTAGTTATTTTATTCTGTGACATGGAGCTATACAGTTTTCCTTTTAAAGTTAATTAATAGGATAAGATGAGGGGCAGCGGGCACAGACTGAAGCATAGGAGGTTCCATCTGAATATGAGGAAAAACTTTACTTTGAGGGTGCCAAAGCACTGGAACAGGCTGCCCAGAGAGGTTGTGGAGTCTCCTTCTCTGGAGACATTCAAGACCCATCTGGACACATTCCTGTGGGATCTGCTCTGGTGAACCTGCTTTAGCAGGTGGGTTGGACTAGATGATCTCCAGAGGTCCCTTCAAACCCCAATCATTCTGTGATTCTGCAGTATTTTGAAATCAGTTATGTGGAAGTGTGAATAATGTTTCCTGTAATTTTATTTTATGCTCAGCATGCAAGTGTTTTTCGTAACTTCCTGTGGTCAATGAAACTTGTTTGAATACTCGACTGAAGCGTTTTTCTATCTTCCTCTTGTCAGGCTCATAAAGCTTTATAGAATCATAAGAGGAGAAAGTAGGAAACTAGCCATAATAGAGGAGAACTTGAAGCTACTCCTCAGAACTTTTGCAATAAGTGACAAATAAAAGGATTATATTTCATTTTTGAAGGCTACACTTTCTATTAGCATGGCTTGGCAGCCGTGGTATGATTAAAAGCTGAAGACTACAGACATAGCTGAGCATGTAAGGCATCTGTAGCACAAATAAGTGTCAACTGGTGGCTCTGTGATGACACTAAATTGAGGATTTCAGGATTACTGTCCCACATGTTGCATGTAAAAAAGATTATACAGCAAGGAATACGGTTAAGTAGATGCAGGTATATTAAATACATCTGAGAGAAGTCCTGTGATATTCCTCTGGTGAAGGCGGTGAAAGACTGAGAAAGCATTCCAAGCTGGGTGTCTGTGTAAGACCCCAACCCTTCTTTCTTCCAAACTATTTGCTTTTTTAATAGCGTCATAGATCCTACTACCTATATTAAGGTTCAAATCGGATTAGTATAAGGCAGTAGATGCGATCTCCTCATTTGATTGAGGAGAGAGGGTTTTCTTGAGTTCCCTGTTCTGGGAGGGGAGCAGCAGCTCTGCAGTTTCAGCTCTGAGCATGTGTCTGTGTGTCCATCCATCCTCTAGAACGGACCTCGTTCCTCTGTGTCTCGTGGTGCTTTTAGCTGTATCCTGTGCTCAGTTCAGAGCTGCCTGGCGAGGTCTGAATTACGTGTCTTCCCCTTGCACTGAGAGATTGTGAGGTCCCCAGAATTCAAGAGTTGAGTCACGGCAGGACACTGTTAGGCTCACCTTTCTTGTATTAAGGTTGTTTGCGGACTTAACCATAGTCTCTTTGTAAATCCAGCTATTCGCTTGTGCTTTCTTTGAGCCTACCAAGCATATGTTTTAAGTAGACGAGCACATCTGTTCTACATATGTTGTGCTTTTGAAGAAAGAGTGTTATGTGATGTTACTGAGATATCAGAATCATTGTACTAGCATTCTTTTCATCTGTCTTTCAAGCCTAGATGTGGCTGGTTTAATAATTTAAAAAGAGGGTTTGTGTGTATGCACGTGCTGGGGGTTGGTGCTGGGACATAATTGTGGATGAGGAAAGAGCTGAAGGAGCGTCTTACCTTTTGGAAATAATGTGGAGAAAATTAAACTACCATTACGTAAAAAAAAAAAAAAAATCACTTAGTCTTATATTTTACTTTTCAGTTTTAGTGGAATTTTTTACTTTATGAAATACACTGTTGCGATTTTGAAATACTGCCTTCTTTTAGCTGTGTTCTAAGAGCAAAGCTGAAGTTGTTAAGTCCTTCTGCCATGTGAATAGTTGAATACTTTGTAGTGTCTGTTGACTCCAGGAACAATTGAAATTTCTTCCCTTTGAGCGTGTTACAGAGCGAGGTCTTTATATCAGAATGTTACAGAATAAAATTCAGGATTAATGTTTCTTAGGATTTATTTCTCTTTAAGAAAGACACATTTCAGGGCCTAATCAGTTAGCCAGTGTCATCTTAAAAGGCCTGATTCATTCGAAATGGGAATCAGTCCCTCATTTTGAGTCTTAATTCAGATTAACTGCAGGTTTGAGGATGTACACTTGAGTCTCTCAGTTAAGCTTTTAAAGATCAAAGAGATGCTGTCTAGCTTCAAAGCGTGTTACCAAAACCCTACATGAACAATGAAAACTGACTCAGTGTCTCTAGAGTGAGACTCCTTGACATATGTACAACATCGTAGTTAACACTTAGAGAATTAGACTTATCTTAAGGGACGGTTTGGGTGCTTATGTTTTGTACTTATTTGCAGAACAGTTGCAAGTTTCACTAACACAGTTAGGTAACAACTGCTGAAAGAGACAAAGCAAAGCTTCGTAAGTAAAAATAATTTTTTAGGAATACAGTCAGGCAACTGAATCAAAATGTAACCTTTTTCAGTTTGTTTTCTGTCCCTAGTGAGTTGCTGGGTAATTGCACATGCTGTAGGCTATCCAAAAGAAGCAGGGCATTTTTTAAGCTGTGTTTTCTGGGAGCTGTTTTTATTTCGTAATACACAAAGCTAAGTTTGACTTGATTAAATTGAGTAAATGTATATCCATAGATTATTATTCATCCTGGAATAAGAATGGGTTGATACTCACATAGTCATTTGGGAACTGCATTCCTGGGAGCAACTTAAACCAAAGAAAATAGAATAATCTTTACGAAAATGATAACATCTGTTAAATTAACGTTTATATAAGCCCTATGTGTACTTTCTATTTAAATGTCTTGAGACACAGTTATGACACTTTATTCCTTTCTGTCTCAGTCATGTAATCCTAATTTCAACAATTTTATATCTGACTCAAGGTGATAGGCAGTGATCTGTTTTGCTGTCAGGTTTTCCTATGTTAACAGTGCTTACCGAAAACTTCCCTGCCCAGCTATTTTCCTGTGTCCTTGTGGGACTTCTGTGCCGTCAGGACTGCTCTCACTGTTATCTCTCTCTTTGACCATGTACAGCTGCAGATTTTTCACCTGTTGTTTAAGAAATGTCCTGTAGACTGTGAGCGCATTAGGTGTCTGAGGATGCTTCTGTGAGATACAGGTGTTCATTGTCACCATCACAGGGAGGTCCTGTTTATGACGATATGAACAGCCTGTGTTCTTCCGGTCTTGTTATGCATAGACAGTAAGAAGCAATATGGACATAAGATGTAGTAGTCTCCAGAAAAGTCATCTCTCTGAAACCTTGAAATACCTTAATTCACATCAATTTGCATTACTTTGAGAAAACATCATGAATATGGGTATAGCGATATTTTGTATGCTATGAAAAACATGATTTTTGTGATACTGTGATGCTGTGAGATGCAGCGAGAGCCAGCAGCTGTGCAGGGAGCCCGGGGTGATGGCCAGGCTGGACACTGTTGTGGTTTTTTTTTCTGACTCATTGCCAGGAACACATACACTTTCTGTAATGGGAGAGAGGCTTATAAAATGGTGCATTTTGGTTTTGTATTTTTCTTGCATCTTTCACTGAAACACTGATTAGTAGGTATGAGCTATACCAAGATGTGCACTATTACATTCCTCTGCACTGTTAGCATTCTTTAGGATTAGCCTCTCTACAGTGATATTAACATGAAAGACTTTGAAAGAATTTTTTTCAAAGAAAATTAAAGATGGAATAAACATTAAACATCGTATCTTTTACTTAAGAAATCTGTACTTGTAAAATTGGATTTATAGCCCTCTGGAACTTGTGATCGAGATTAATGTAGAGAATAAATTTGTAGCTGCCATTACAGACATCAAAAAACGATTTGTATGGTTAACCGTTGGTGCCCTCCTCTCAAGGATTTTGTATGTCTTATCAGAACATGTGACTGAGATACAGCAGCCATGAATATCTGATTAAAAGAGATGAGCAGTGGGAAAAGTTTATGCACAATCTGTGCAATCTTGATTTAGGTGGAATTGAGTGAACTGATGTTTATAAAAGGAGAATGAAAACATTCAAGTCAGTATCTCTTGTACAGCTGAAAATTCCAGTATTCCTTGCAGATAATTTCTGTCAAATTATTTGGGATAATGCACATCCAGTTTCTTACACTGAACAGTTCCATCAGTCAGCTGCTTACCAGTATTATGTGTCTGAAATCATGCGAAACAGCTTTAAAAATAAAATCTGATGGTTGTTGTGCAAGGTTCATGAGCCTTTCCACTTACAAGGAAGTGAGAGTCTTGTCCCCCTGGTGGGGTATTGCCTGGCTGCTCCAGAGAAATTTGAGTTCACTGCTTTATTCAACACAGGTCTTCTTCCCTTAACAAACAAATGTTAATGTAGAGCTGCGTTGGTGCTGATGCTGAAACCATGGTTATTTCTGAAATTTGGGAATGGCTGTGAGGTTAACTACATCTGTACCATTTTGTGCTTGGACCTTGCTTCTGGTAGGTCCTTCTGGAGCAAGGCAGAGCTCTGGAGCAAGGAGAGCTCCTGTCGGGCCAGCAGCCCTGCCCATCCCTGCCTTCCCTGCCCTCAGCATGAGTGCTCTGCCTCACCAGCCTATTCTGTGCGATGATTTTAAGAGTGTAAAACAATTAGATGTTGTGTGAAAGGGGCTTATAAATTACCTTACGTGAGGGATTGCTGATGTGTAATGCGTTTGTGCTTTCTTCACATATTCAGGAAGACAGTATCTTTGTTATTGACTTTTCTATCTCTTTTGTCCTTTTAATCAGAGATGTTTTTGATTAGTGAACTGTCCTGATGTTGCATGGGCAGAAAAATAACTGTTAAGTGTACGAGTCTTAATCAGCTTAAAATAGAAAAATTTAAATTAATTTTTGATGGGTCAGTCTTGCTTTTCCAAGAAGATGAAAAATATGAATGTTTCAATTTCTGTAATGCTATATTATTGTGGCTGTCACTCAGGCTTTTCTTGCTAATCCAATGAAAGACTAATGTGTTATGATTAAGTACAATACTTCTGACAATCCTTTAAGGCCATATTATAACTAAAAGTAAATTAGTTATGAAAATATTCTGTTTTATTTTAATAAAAAAGCATTCTGTTTCATTTAGAAACAAATACCAAAAATCTCAGTAGTGAAGAATGCTTTAGAGAGACTGCCTTTCATATTTAAATTAGTTTTTGAAAGAGAACATCATAATGCTTTTTGGGAGAGCAGAGCAATAAAATCTTAGTGAAACTTGTTGTTTAGTTAATATGCATCTCAAAGGCTCACGAGTTATACTCTAGATGCTTGTAATAAACAGCATTTTTGTATTGTTTAATAGTGATGGAAAATGCAGATTTTATGGAAGAAAGGTATATTCATGCTATTAATGTTTTTCATAAAGAAATATTTTGGGAAAATTTGATAGCAATTTGCTTGTGACAAAATAGGCTGTTCAAAAGATTCATAGTCTCATTCATTGCTTTTTTAGTCTTCCATCAACACAGTTCTCACAGAGATGGAAGAAAGGCAGAGAGTATGAAATCGTTCTCAGTTCCTAATTGGCAGAGGTCCTGGATGCCTAATCAGGAGTTTAAAAGGGGAAAAAAATATATACGAGAGAGTTAATGTGTTACAAGAAAAGCTGATACATCTGTGAGTTGCTACCAGGGAGAGATTTTAGTTTTGGTGAGGTTAATGTTGTTTCTGCTCATGACAATAAGTGCCGTTCATCCCTGTTAGCACAGCAGTGGGGACGGTCCTGCAAAATCAGTGCAGCTACTGCCAGTTTCTCATAGTCAATGTCAAGGCTTGGATTTGTGGTCTTTCAAGTTTGTAAATGGAGGTATTTAGCAGAGTCAAAAAGCTATTATCAAGTCCTGTATTTTATTCCAGCTGTTGCCTGTGTGCCAGAGAATTTCCTCAATTAATGCACACCAAAATCCCACCTGACAACATGTTCTGAATGTCAGGAATAACTTCTCATGATATTTTTGGTTTAGAAATCAGTGCTTTTATATTTCTTTCACAAGTTTTCTGTTTCTAAACCAAGTTTCGTTCATGCCAGCAAGTAGGGTCTGAAGTTTTTTACAAGCTTTTAAAAACTAAGCTTTATCAAAAAAAAAAAAAAAATCAGTCCAGCTCTGTTAGGAGAATGACATGACAAACAACTGTGTTCTGTCGCTTCTTGTCAGTTTTGTTCCTTTTTCTTCCTGGAATGGAAAGCTTTTTGTCAGTTTAGGGAAGGCTGTTTGTCAATTTTTCTTTCTTTATGGTGAATTAAAATTATCCAAGGTAGTTCCTGTGTTATGTCACATAAAACTTCATGAAAATATTAAACTTTGAGCTAGAAGAGAAAATGTGGAGGTGTTTTTGGTTGTTCTTGTCTGTGTGACTGATGCATAACTTTGATGCCTCGATGTCTCTAAGGAAAAGAAATTTCAGGAGGGTTTGGTTTTGGTTTTTTGGGGTTTTTTTTGGGTTTTTTTGGTTTGTTTTTGTTTGGGGTTTTTTGGGTTTTTTGGGGTTTTGTTTGTTTGTTTTTTGTTTTTTGTTTTTTTTCATGTGAGGCAGGTTTTTGGGTTGGTTTTCTTTCAGCTTGGACAAGTCCAAAAACACTTCGGTTAAATGGTGTCTGAAGTCATGAGTTTAGGTTTATTTATGCATTTCTATTAAACTTTTATAGAAGTAAGGGAACGCATCTTAGCAAGATTTTGCAACTTATATACTTTCATTTTTTTAAGACTACAGTTTTATGAGAAAAACAATTTTTGCTGAAGTGCTCACAAAGACCACTGAGTTTCATTTCAGAATGGCAACCTGGACATGCTGATTTTTACTTTTAAAAAAATGAAAATGCTTTTGCTTGATGAATGTGGGACGAATATTTTATTATTCAGTCTGTTTTAAAATAAAATGCTCCTTTAAAACTCATTTTAAGTCCATTGAAACATAGCATTGGTGCACATTGTGCTCTGCCTTTTGTAGATTTAGATTAAATCTTTGAAAAATTTTACATTTCTACCTGGCAGCTTAAAAGAATGAATATTACTAAAGTTAGCATTTTCTGCCTTTTTTTTTTTTTCACTTGTAATATATGCTTATTGTTTTGCCTCCTCCCTATTGACCAGTGGTTCTCTTACTACATCATGAGCTACAAAGGAAAGACCAAGATGGAACACCAAATATTCTAGTTTTCACAAATCATTATGTTTAACATTGGGATTAGATATCTGAAACTTCTGATGCTTAACAAACTTGACATTGCAGATTTGGTCTAAAGCCAATGTAACATCAGTATAAATCTTCTTTTTGACTCCAATAATGATATAATTTAGATTTTGAGAAAGCATAGGTATATACAGATGTTCTCAAAATGGGTTCTGACATTGTGAAAAGGGAGGAACGTTGGCTATCTGGATGGATGTGAAGGTTTCAGGTAGGAAACCTGGCTACTCTGTGAATCAGATCCACTGGGGCATTAAACCTTTCAATGGCTTTTTGTGTGTTAAATGTCAGGAAGAATTCATTAATGTGCACTTCTATGAAATCTCCAGAGACCTCTATAAAAACATTAATTTGTCATTACACATGACATGTAAAGACCCTTGTAACTTTACCAAATTTTCTAAATATAGTAGTTCGGACTTTTTGCTAGATAATACTGAACTAATATGCTTAATGTGCAATCGAGCAACTGATGTGCTCAAATTTTTTTGTAGTTTTACTTTTTACAAAGCCAGTTTAGCATGTTTAAAATTCAGCAAAAAAGCAAATGCATCCAGGAAGACAGTCTCTCTTCAGTACTGGGGAAAGAGCATGTGGTCCCTGAGTTCCCATGATGAAAATATATGCATGAGGCAGAAACTTGCAAATTTGCCTTTGTCATGTGCCCACTCTATAATTTGGATGCAAAATTAAACTTCTTAATCATTTTTAAGAAAAGCTTTCACAACAGTGCTCTGCTTTTAGGTCTTTTGTTACAGACTTTTCAAGATTTTGTAAGATAGATCATCACCTATATGCAACTGCAGAATATAATATTAGGTAATTAAAACCAAGAAATAAATTCTCACATATTACTCTGCAATTTTTCAGAGTTTTTAAATCAATCTGCAGCTGTTTTAGATTGCACTGGCAAGTTTAAACTATGCGATAAATGCACATTGCACAAATAAATTGTTCTAAAAATGAAAGTAAGCCAGATTTCTAGAAACTCCATGTTGAAGTGTGAGTTAGAACGACTTCTGATTAAAAGACTTTTTGCATCCAGATGTATAACGAATGCTTATTCCTAGCTATTTATTTGCTTTTATTGAGTTACGCAACATCTTCATGTTGCTTGTTCAGCACTATTTTTGTTTAAATTTTGTCTTGTTACCTTTTAAATTTTTTACATATAGTTTCTTTATATGCAAACCACATAAATATCTGATCTTAACTATCAAATGATACACTGGCAGATTAGAACTTTAATTCTAGTATGGAAAGAAAAATTGCTGGTAATAAAATCATGGAAGTAGTTATTTTTTTAATCTTAGTGGCCTGTAAACAAAACCTTTTAAGACGGCGAAGGCAAAGAGGGTAGTGTAGAGTGTAAGGAATTAAAAGTGTTGTAGAAAGAAAATGTCTCAGGAGCTCATCGTAGACATTTGAACTGGAGCCCATTGGAGCCAATGGGGGGACATCCCAATGAGGTCTTTCAGAGGGGTTGAGGTTGTGTCAGCTCTTACAGTCACAGAACCACTGGGGTGGGAAGGCTCTTCTGGAGACCCTGCAGTCCAGCCCCTTGTTCCAAGCAGGCGCAGCTGGAGGAGGTTGCTCAGGGCCATGGCCAGTCACGTCTTGAACATCTGCAGGGCTGGAGACTCCATAACTCCTCCGGTTAACCTCTTCCAGTGCTTGAGCACCCTCTCAGTAAACCTCCTGGTGTCACACTGCTGCATGCTTTTTTTCTCTTGTTCCCCTAAACAGAATGATGGTTTCTCTTCCACATGTCATTAGAACCACTTGGTCTTACTCCAGTGGTCCTTTCAAATTGTGGTGGGGTTGAATGTTTTAGATTAGCTTGATTTCATGTCCACAAAGTGACTTCAGTAATGTGAAACTAGTCAAATAGCCTTGACAGAGGAGAGCAGCTTTGCTCAGAAAGACCTTCTTGTACATTATGAATAGTATAGGAAAATATATGGAGACCGCTCTGTGCTGTTGGAGACAAACACTGTCTTGTTGCTACTGCTCCAGCAGAGTAGATCAGAGAGGGAGGCTGCACGGAAGTCTGAGTGCCTAAGTTTGTGGAGGAAAAAAAAATAGGGCTGTAAAGAAAAGCGACAAAACATTTATACTTCTCCAACGAAAAGGGAGTTTGTAAAGCTTTAATGTTTCTTGAAAGTCAGAATGAAAGGAAAACAAAACCCTTTAAACTGAGTGTTTCTAACATGCTTGGAGGAAGGAACTTGGGTGCCAAGAACCTCAAAAAGAAAGAGGGCTGCAATAATTGTAGAATGTAATTACTGTGGTTCAGCTAGAAGAGGAAAAGCCAGAACCTTGCATGCTATATTTGGATGTTTTCAGGTATTGTTCATATCTCTGGGGTCTCCTATAAAGTCTTACCCTTCTCTGCAAGAGGAAGGATAATGGAAAGTGTTTGACAGGATGGTGGTTCTTGTGATTTTGTTTCGTAACTTTCACACTGTAAGAAACTTTCCAAAAATACCAGTTCTCAAAGCTCCATCATTTTTAAAGAGTGGCTAATCACAAAGGCAAGTGGTATAAGAAGGAGCATACCTGTTATATACCTACTTGTAAGGCTGCTGCCTGAACAGACAGGAGTTTGAAATACAGATTAGGGTGAAACTCAGCTAACCTTGCTTGTGCAGATATTCTATATTTGTTCAGAGTTTCAGGTATATAGGATTTTCTTTGAAAACCAGAATAAGAAAACTGCTTTTTTTTTTTTCCTTTCAGCATGGCAAAACCTTTGTGTTAAGAGAGTTGCGGTGGAGGTGGGCAGACCTGTACATTGCCTTTTAACTTTACGCATCATGTGGGACAGTTGTGAATATATGTGGTATTGAAGTAGCTGAGAGAGCAGCCTTAAAGTGACACTGAACAGGACCACAAGGAAAATACATTCTTGATCTGTTCTTGGGATTTTAATCTGAATCTCTGAGGATTGTCTGTCTGTGTTTAAAATGTAATTTCAGCACAACTTTGAAAGAATGAGATGTTTGGAATTTAGAAATTTTTTGTGCCAGTTGTTGAATGATATTTCCCGAAGTAATTATAGTGGTTTTGATTGACATAGTTTTAATCTGTTTTATGTAAAATATGTTCTCAGTAAGAAAGTCCATTTAGTGTTTTCTCCCATCACTTTTATGCTGAGTGAAAATGTCATTGTATGCCTGGACTCGGGACTCTTATTCTGTGTCCAGTCTTTTCAAGCAATCCTAATGAAAAATATCATATTTAATATATAAATTTTGTTTTCCTTTGTATTTCTCTTCTGAAAACAGTCAAACCTGCAGAGAGAAGAGCAAAACACATCTGTTAATGATCTATGATTTCTAAATGGAATAAACTGAATGAAATACAGCAGTGTGATATACTTTCAGCTAATCTTGGCTGCAAACTAAGGCTGAGAGTACTTAATGGGGTATGTTTAACACTGTATTGAAGTACCTAAAAGGAAGCTGTGGCTAATAAGAGAGAGAGAATGTACAGAGAATAACAGTATAGATATAAATACATAGAGAGCATAAGCAGAATGTTATGAAAAAAGATCTTAGGCTGTTATGCTGTACTTTTCCTTTCCAAACAATTTTTATTCTCTTGCATTGCATAGATCCCTTATTTATATATATAAAGGACATTGAAGAACATATGCAAGAATAATAATATGCATTTAAAAAGAAATTCTAAATGGGAACTTAGCTATGAAAAAGTATCAAATTATATACCACACAAAATCAATAGAATGGTGAATCCTGATTCCCAGAAGTCTGAAAAATAAGCTCAGTCATATAGAAAATTGGAAACGAAGACAATGACTGCACCACAAATAGGTGCTTTTTTTCATTATGACTGCATGAAGTCATTATTTAGTATGGCAGTTCTAAACAAGCACAAAATGTGCATGGTTTTGTATGACATGCTTGGGAGTAGATACGATAATGAAATTAGTGACTTCAGGACTTGTTTCTTTACAGCTGGAATACTCTGTGATAGATTAGCCCTAATAAAGCAGCTGGACTATATTTGGGTACACCTGATTTGAGCTGACTGTAGTAAGTGAAAAGATTTTTCCTACTTTTAATTAGTTTGTTTGAACAAATGATCAAAAATATACTGAAAAGAGATTTGGGGTTGTTCAGCCTGGAGAAGAGAAGGCTCTGGGAAGACCCTATAGCAGGCTTCCAGTACCTAAAGAGGCCTACAAGAAAGCTGGAGAGGGACTTTTGACAAGGGCATGGAGTGATAGGATAAAGGGTAATGGCTTTAAACTGAGAGGAAGTTTAGATTAGACATAAGGAAGAAGTTCTTCACCGTGAGGGTGCTGAGGCACTGGAACAGGCTGCCAGAGAAGTTGTGGATGCCCCATCCCTGGAAGTGTTCAAGGCCAGGTTGGATGGGGCTTTGAGCAACCTGGTCTAGAGTTGGAACTAGATGATATTTAAGGGCCCTTCCAACCCAAACCATTCTATGAATCTATGATTATAAACGCACACTTCACATGCAGTAGAAGGATAGAGAAAATCTTGTCAGTAAGCAAAAAGTCAGTCAGTGGATAAGATTGTTGTCACTGATTTTGAGTAAAGCGGTTGTTTGAATTTTCATATGGATATCTGATAAAAATATGAAGATGAGCATGGTGGAGAGAATGAAGAATGATAGGGAAAGGTAGATAAGAGAAGTGGCTGGGGAGGGATAGAGCTATCACTTGTAAGTAGAAAAATGTGTACCATTTGTGTGATGGTTGCTTCCAGGAGAAAAATTGTTTTATTTAAATAATTCTTAGTCTGAGTCTGTGTAGGCATATCTTGCACATCCGTGTATTTAAGATTCTTACTTCCACCAATCCAGAATTGTGTGTTCAATATGTTACAGACCAAAGGCTTTCTTCTGTTTTGTTTTACAATCAAAGACTTAGTGTAATTGAAGGTAGGAAAAGTAATTATGAAGGTTAAAAATGATTGGGCTTTATGGGTGGAATAGTCGTTCACCGTTATTTGTAAATGTTAATACTCCAACATTTTCCAGCATCTTGGGGTAGCTGAGTGAAGGTGATCTGGACTCCACTTTGGAAGATTTTTTGTTGAAAGGGAAGGCAGTTT
Source organism: Caloenas nicobarica (assembly GCF_036013445.1). Classification (NCBI taxonomy): domain Eukaryota; kingdom Metazoa; phylum Chordata; class Aves; order Columbiformes; family Columbidae; genus Caloenas; species Caloenas nicobarica. Next base: position 20,717,576 of record NC_088247.1, on the reverse strand, counting down.
GCTGAAGAGATGCCAGTTCTAGATAAATCAGGTATTTTAGGCCCCAAAGTGATTCAGATGCGTTGGTGTCATTCAACCAATTATCCTTATTGAGAAATGTAGTACTTCAGCCATTTTAGAGCCACTCTAATATTGTGCTGCTTCTCAGAGCCAAGATAGCTCAAGCACCTCTCTCCCATTCCACTGAGAGCCTGAGCATTGACTTTTGCTTGTTCCAAGGCACCATTTTTGGCTAGAATACCAAATACCTGTTTTTAAGGGGCCTACATTAAAAATCAGGCCTTGGATGCTTAAAAAGTGCTTTTTGGATATCTTTTCTCAGTTAAGCACTTATGTTACTCTCCATAATTATGAAATTAAATTGATTCCCTGGGATATATTCCAACAGAGCAGTCATTAAAATCAAACCAATCCTGCTTGACTGGCATGTAGAGTTTTAACTGCTTTCTGATCTTTATGAAGATACTCAGCAGAGTTTGCTTATGAGCAAGTTTGCAGTAATACCTTATCCTGCAGAGCTTTAAGTGGTCTTTGCTGTCACTGCAGCTCTGAATTTTTTTCTATATATAGCAGGATTGGATACAAAGTGTTTTTCTGAGTTGATTTCGAATCTGAAAAAAAATAAGAAAAACAAAATGCAAAGAAAAAATGAGAGATATATTGAAATATTTAATTGTCTTCTGCTCCTTACATCCCAACACAACTGTGAGCCGTTTTGTTGTTTTTCTGTATACATCCAAATACCTTTCTGTGATGGACACATTTTCTTTTGAGTTTGCACATTTGTACGATATACTGATGGTTTTAAGAGATGAAGAATGCATGTCTGCTTGGGTATCGATGAAGGTATGGCCAAAGTTGCTTTCATGATATGTTTTACTCTATAGAATATAGCAGTGTGTAACATTATCATTAGGTGTATATTTACTTTTATACTAGTGTTTGTTTTATTTATTTTTTTTAAAGGACTAGTCACTATGATTTTGGTCTTTAAAAAAAACCCTCTATAATAATGAACACAACTTTTTAATTAATTTGATTTAAAATATGGATATGATATTTTGGAATTGTTCCCCTGTTTTTTTGTTTTTTCTTATACTCATTACCTATGTGACTCTAAGATTTAAGTAGAAAAGCAAATACGTATTTCAGAATTCTTTAAAACTAAAGTTAGTTCTGTGCAACTCATTAGTGTGCAAACCAGAACGGAAAAGATAAAAAATACACCAACTAAACACGTTTTAGGAAAAAGGATTTTCACATATGAGTGTATTGTTTCCATTTGAGGTTTATTAAAGGTAGGGTGGTGAAACCAGGTGCCTGGAGCACCCTTGAGGCCACAGCTGGGCTGGTAAACTCTCCCTTCCCTGACTGCCCCCTGGGAATGGCCCCTGACCCATGTTCACCCATCGCCCGGTGCAGGGACTGGCCGCTGCCAAGGCTGACTCTCAGCTTTGTTAGACTCTGGCTGTAATGGTGATTCCAAGTTAAGCTGGACAAGTGGAGCAATCATCACCTGAATGCTAGATGATGGTAAGCACAGCTAAAACAAGCTCCAACAAGTTCAGGCCAAGACAAATCCAAACCCTTAGAAGTGTGGAGACTCAGCACCTGCAGGTTAGTGCAGACTCCATGGCCTTTTAAAGGAAAGTCAAAAACCTGTTTCCTGAGCTGCCCCACAAAACCCCAGCACTTGTCAGCTTGATGTTTTCTGGATGCAGGAGGCTGAAGGCTGCTGGATTGGTCTCACACATGGATGGGCTCTGATGCCACATCCATGGCACAGTGAGAGGCTCATTTTGTCCTACAGCTTATGCGATCTCAGTGCAGTGGATTGGGACCAGAGAACAAAGTTCTTCAGCTGGGAATGCCAGCATACCTGGATGTGGAGTATTCTTCTTGCCAAAGCCCTGTGTGTTTTAAGCCTTATATATGGCTTTGAAAAGTGCTGCCTTTTTATGTATTTACTTTTATTTTTAACGCTGACTTGGTAATAAAGGTGCCATAACCAAAGCACCAAACAGAATGACAAAATTAAAACTTGTAAGTTAGTGACTTTTTCAAGTAAGGTAGATCTAGGCTTTTGCTTTGTTTAGTAAAATAGTGTATGCAGAGGCAGCATCTTGCTACCTTGCCGCATCATACGCACCTTTCTCCTTGCTCGGGTACAAAGCATCTTGCTATAGTGATTACTATTCCAGGGCATTGCACCTTGATAGTCCGCAATGGGATTTTGTCAGCGTGAAGCCCGGCAGTGTTTGACCCAAACCAACAAGTGCTGACCCAAACCCTCCTCAGGCAGAGTCACAGGTCAGCAAGAGCTGGAGGAGTTCGGGTGATTCCCCTGTGACTGGGACAGAGAGCAAGAGCTTAACAGTGAGGACACAGACTGTGTGAGCAGGGCTGCAGGCCAGAGAACAGTCCTGGCACATTTAATTCATGAGTCTAGACATAGTTTTTGGACTGAAGCCATACTCAGGGCAGCAGCCAGTGGAGGAGATAAGGAAAGCACAGACCACAGACTTCTGCAATGTCACTCCTGCTTTGAACGAGAGCTGACTGCGCTCTTCTTCACCTTGCAAACTACTTCGCTGTGGAAATGGAGCAAGCGAGCTCCTGCTTGCTGAACAGGCAGAACATGAGCACCGGGCAGTGGGTGCGCAGCAGTCAGCAAGCTGGGAAGCCACACACCATCCTTTTTGACACAGTAAATTTCTCTGTAATGTGTCCTGGGGGTCTGCTTGTCACTGGTTAAAAACTCCTGCTTCCTCCCAGGACAGGGGCAGGGATACTCAGGCACCTTCTTAGCGCCATAAACCTGCTCAGCTCTCCTCTCTTTGGCAGCTCTGTGAAGAGACGGGACTGCTGACAGCGTGAGCTGCTATTTTAATGTCAGCTGTTGCTCATTCCAGCCAAGGAAGGAAAAGGGTTGGGCGAGATAAATATAAAAGGCCTGAATAGGGAGGGGCTAATTTTTTCAGCTATAGGTAGCAGACCAGGTTTTCTTGCAGGTTGTAGGCTCAGGCCTTCTTGTGAGGAGATGTGGCAGCTGCTTGTGATGCAGGGAAGTGGGGATGGGTGATGGAACAAACTGAAGCTGGAACCAGGATGGACTGGGAGGAGGGCCCAAAAAGGGTGGGATTGCTCCAAGGTGATGAGCTCTGACTTTGTTGGATCATTTGCCAGGTCCCTTGGCCCAGCCTGGCCACTTACCCGAGGCAGGTGTCAGTGTGTCTGAGGGAGTGTTTTCCCTTGAAGTCTGCTTATTTCTCTTCTGCTTTAGTCAGCCACTCACAATAAACCTACACTGAGTGTAGCTTGTTTCTTGACTAATTATTTCTTTGGGTGACACACTCTTTTCTTTGAGATCATGTAGACTAAAGGTATTTGTAGGATATTCTTAGAAGTCCTTATGAATGTGCTTCCTAATTATTTTCTGTACCTGTTACTAGTAATAAAAATAGCACATTTCTGGGTTTCATAATTCCTGCAGCAATACAATAAAAAAAAATTATCTTCTGGACTTATAGTGAAGGGTTAAGATATTAGAGAGTTCTTGAAATGCCATTTTCTTCGCAGAGCTGAAAATTAAGGAAGATAAGGCAGATGACAGGGGAAAGGGAAGAGTCCTTTAGAATTAAATAACATACTATAGTTAGGTGGTATAACATAGTGATGGGAGAATGATGTGTTAGAATGGCAACTCTTTCCAGCATCTGTAATATACATGTGATGTTAATTAGGAGTGGCACTACAGTAAATTTAAAAGTTTGCATATATCTTGTTTTAATGGATGTTTCGTTACATTAATTGTTTTTCAACAGGCATCATCTGTTTTGTTAATTTTCTTTAATCTTGAAAACATAGCGCCTGTGCCATATGTTATGCTGTCTTGCTCAGACAGTTTGTAGACAAGAAAGATCTCTATATTTTGCTTCAGATTTCATATTTCACTATATTTATTTATTTTTTTTTTAATACTTGGAAGGGACTCTTTTGGAAGTCTAGGACTGATGGGGGAATTTGTAATGTATTCCGTGTTGTTCAGGGTACAGGAATGGAATTCTTGGTTCCTTTGATCTAAACAACTCTAAAAGAAAGTATGGGCTTAATTAAAAGATATTAATAAATATTTCGTAAGGACTGCCTGAAAATGACTAACGAGTCAGACTAAAGAATGCAGAATCTAGGTCTTAATAGGCAAAGGGACACTGCAGATAAACTTTTGCACAGGTATTTGGCAAGCGGAATTCATTCTTTGTTGAAATATGCCCATCTCACTTGCTTTCAGAGCTAAAAAGTAATCCTTGCTCACAAACTGCTCTTAAAATGAAATGGAAAATAGGGGTTGGAGTTGTCCTCAATAAAACATTAATTGGAAATGAAGCCAACATATGCCAGTGCATTCTTCTAGTTGCAGTTTTGAGGAATGCATCTGCTAATTGAGTATGTCAAATGTTTAGCAGTCCAGATCTATAGTGGCTTTAGAACATTTGGCATATTTTAATTAATGGGGACTGGGTTATTGAAGAAAACTTTGGGAGCCATTAAAATTGCAAATGGATTCTGTTTTGACTAGCATTCTGTTGTTTGTTTTGTTTGGGTTTTTGTTTTTAGCTTTGGGTCCTGCTGTGTCTCTTCAGGGTGAATTGTTCATCGATATTTTAAAATGGTTTAGTAAAAGCATTATGTTAATTTTTATAAGGTTTAAGCATGATATGCTTTCTTAATATGTTGCAATAAGTTTGTATATTCTCTGATGTGATTGTTGTCTAACAAAGCCTTTTTATAAAAAAGGAGCATAATGTTTGTTAACATTTAATGGAAATGCTAAAATATAAATGTTTAATGAGTTTATGATTCAAATTTACTTCCATTACTGCCTCATAGAATGGCAGTGTTCCCAGTATTTCGTAGGTTTTTTTGTTGTTTTTCTTTTTTGAAAGAGCAGTTACCTCATAAAAATTTGAAGGAAAAGAGTAAATATCTCTGCAATTTATCAAATGGTTAGTTCATACATTTAACGCAGAATTTTTATGAAAAATGAAAGACGGTATATTTAATATTTTCATGTCATGCTTGGGGTTGATGCAACCTTGTAGGTGAACTTTCTAGGGTTATGAGATGCAAGTGAGACCAAGTTCCAACCAAAGAGGCCGGGAGGAAGGGATGGAGAGCGAACGCTGCGAGGGTGCTCAAGTGGCAGCTCACTTAGCAGCAGCTGGTCTGTTTTCTGCCCCACACATACTGCCCGTTGGACACAGTTTCGGTCAGTGTTGTCTCCTGACCTGGGCTGGGGCGTTTGCTGGGAGGATGCGAGTTAGCACAGGGCAAACCGTACCGGGGACTAAGCTTACATTTAGATAGGATGGGTGATTTCTGTCCATGTCCCAGTCATGTTTCATTTGGTAAAATGGATATGCTTTGGGAAAAGTCATAGATTTTTAAATTTTTTTGGTTTTGTTTGTTTGTAGTTTTTTGTGGTTTTTTTGTGGGTTTTTTGGTTTTTTTGTGTGGGTTTTTTTTTTGTTTGTTTTTTTGCTGTTGTGGTAATTTTTTGTGGTTTTGGGGGGGTTTGTTTTTGGAGGGTGGTTTTTGGTGGTTTTTTGGGTTTTGTGTGGTTTTGTGTGTGGGGTTTTTTTTTTGATTTGTCATCACTTTTAGCACGTGTCTGACTCAGATTGTTTCAGCTTCTCATCATTGTTTGATACTAAAGCCTTGCCCATTAAAATGACAGGCCATCTGTAACATACTGAATTTTTGTCACTTTAAACATGCTTGCTGCTATTAGATTGCATGCTAAGAACATATATTTTCTTGAATCCCCACCAAATCTGTGACAATTGTTTGGGGAGGGGTTTGCTGTGGGCTTGTGCTTTGCAACTCCAGTTGTGGATCTCTAATATTTTACAAGGTAAATACTAATACTGTTCAATGTGAGGAAGATTTTTATAGCTATAAACAATGAGGAAATAACTAGTGTAGCAATGCCTGATAAGAAATTTATAAACTAGACATTTATTCACTTCATTGGTTTATAGATCTATGTCCTGATTGTTTCCAGCAGATTTGCATTTAAAAATGGTTATATGCAAAAGAGCAAACTCTCCCTGCAGATATAACGCTCCAACATCTTTTAAGGTCAATGTAACAGAGGATTTCAAAAGCAGTAACGGTAGAGTTCATCTCTGGCATCATGATTTTTTCAGAAACGCTTAAATTGCAAGTCCCAGCAAAATATTTTTAAGTGAATAATTTATATAAAAGATGAATTAAACATTCATAGTGAATATAGGAAGGGTGAGTTCCACCTCAAAGTACTCTAGGTACTGCAGTAAAAATCATGCTTCCAGATCAGTCTGCCTCACAGTCCACTTATCTAATCAGTGTTCTTGACTAATCTTCCTTTTGCTGGTGGTATTTCAATACATCAACTTGTGCTCATGGCCTCTTGTCTGTTCTGGATCTATCTAGGTTTGTCTTCCCTACTGCCCTCGTCAGTATTTATATATGTTGATAAGGTTCGCTTGACCTCTTCTTTCTGGGTTGGACAGTCTCAGCTCTCTCAGCATCTCCTAATGCCAGATGCCTTGAAGAAGTCTATCTTGTTGCTGTCTGCACCCTTCACTGCATTCAGCTTTAGATGGGCTTTGGCTTTCCTAACCCCATCTCTGTGCACTCGGTCAGTGTCTCTCTGTTCCTCTTCGATCACCTGTCCCTGCTTCCATCACCCGGATGCTTCCTTTTCCTGTCCCGCTCCAGTCAGGAGCACCCTGTTCACCCATGCAGGCGTCTTGCCACCTTTGTTTGATGTCTTGCTTGTCAGGCTTGACCATTCTTGAGCTTGGGGGAGGTAATCCCTGAAAATCAATCAGCTATCCTGGACTTCTCTTGCCAATCAATCAGCTATCCTGGACTTCTCTTGCCAGGGCTGTGTCCCCTGAGATTCATACAAGCTGATCCCCAAACAGGCCAAAGTTGTCTTGCCTGAGGCCCATTTTTAGCACTCTGCTTTTTGCTTTTTTCCCTCCTTTCATGACCATGAACTCTGCCATCTCAAGGTCACTGCAGCAAAGGCTGCCTGTGTCCTGCACATGCCCAGCCAGAGCACAGTTTTTGCAGAGGAGCAATGAGTAGAGCTATAAAAGAAGCCAATTTGAGCTAAAGTTTATTAAAAGTCAATAAAAAGAAAAAAGCTTAGAGAGTCTGTGTGGCATACTTGGATCTAATAATAAATTGCATATCTCTGTAGAGATTTTACTAAGTTGTATATATGCGGAGTTTTCTTTCATTTTAGATTTTGTTAATTAATTTAATCCATTGTGTCAGACACTGCTAAAATACTATTTTTGACAGAGTTATTTCATTTGTTGAATGTCATATATATATTGTGAACTCTCTCATTTTGGTAGCACAAATGCAATTCACAGGTAGCTGTCCTGCCACAAATTGTTCTGACACTGGAGAAGAGAAAGTGTGGCTTATAGGACACAAGAATGTTTCCTTCACTTTACGTATTTATGTGTTTCTTAATAACCAGTTAGTGCAGTGACCACTAGTGTAAAATGGACAGCAGATTCTCTCCATTATGTGATGACAACTTCTGGTTTTAGGGAAAAAGTTCCAAATCCTGGAGCTTTTGAATCATGTTGGAAACTAAGTTCTGCTCTTACTGCTACCAATTAAAATGAAAAATTATGGAAGATGTTATTGTAGGCTATTAATGTTCCGTGCTCCACATGCTTTGTTTTTAAACTAATTGGAATTCGATTTTTTTTCAAGTATGTTTTAGTTTACTCTTTGTTAGGGTAATGGTATTATTGTAGCCTTTCCCTTTCTGACATTTTTAATGCCCCTTGAAGAAATATGTGTTTCTGCATGCACCTTTTATTGAAGGGAAAACAAAAGAAAACAAAAACAAGCCAACAACAACAAAACACAAAAAATAACAACAAAAACCAACAAGAACAAAAAGCCAAAATCAGAAACATGTAAAAGTGTACTGCCTTCTCTGCCTATGCATCATACAACCCAAAAAGCAAAAAGTAGTTTGTCTCTTTTTTTTTTTTTCTTACCATTTTGTGTTTACATACGGAGATGACTTACATGTGTTAGAAGCACAGATAACACAGATGTCATTTAACGGGATTGAAGAGCATGTGGTAGCTGCTTTGTAACATGTCATGTTAGAAGATTTTCTGTGACACTATGTCATGCAGTCCAATGTTAATGTGTGGTTCTTTTACCCTGTAATATCTTTTAGATGAGCATTTCAAAACATATAAAATGTGAGATGTGGAAAACTAGGTCTCTGTAGATGTTAGTTGCTGATTGTTTCTCTGTTGGGTGTTTCTTGAGTAAAATTGTGAGGATGGCACCGTAGGGCTTCATTTGGCCTTTGAGATTTTACAGTCAATAGACTGAGGAACTTGCATGAAAATAATGCCAAGCCATATTTGTTCCTTTCACAGAACGGATTCGAAAAGACTCAGTGCTGCTTTATCAGAAGTGTCTCAAGTAATGAACATGATCTAACAGGTTTCAATATGTGGGAGTAAGTAGTCCTAAACTCTTTGAGAGTTGTGCTTGGTAAGCAAAGAGAATTTATAAAAAATTATATTATGGTTTCTTTCATACTGCAAGATGAGTTCCACATTAATTTTCTGTTGCTAGTGGAAAAGATTATTTCTTACTACAAGCTTGGGACTCAGTGTATGCATGGCAAATTTCACTTCTTTTCAGTTAATATCGCTCCTTGTAATTCTGCACAGATAATTATTTTCATTGTTGTTCCTGACCAGATCAGTTTGTGCCTTGTACCCTATATTTTAAAAGATAATGGAAATAAGTAGAATCAGTGAAAAATAAATTCTTCTAATGGCAGTGAAGCTCTCTCCAGTGATCTCAATTGCAGCATTTTTAGTAGGCGATGGTCTATATGGATTATCTCATCTTAAATTTTCATGTATCTTCCTCTGAAATATTTGGTTAACTTTCAGAGTAAGTATGCTAGTGTAGATAGTGTGGATCTGACTTAGTATGAGACACAGACACGTAGTGGATTAGCATTGTTTCAGGCTGGTTTTGCAGATTTTGTATGGTCATCTACATTTTCTGAGCTGGGTTTTTATGTGTCACCAAAATGACCAAAAACAGATAGTGAAGTTTCTCAAATGAAACCTTTTTTTTTTTTTTTTTAAAAGTTGAATGACAACACCTTTTTGAGTCCGTTTCTTAGACAATGATTATATTCTTTAAAGTCAGTTAAATGCTGCTACCTTCTTACGAAGGTTTGTCTGATTTAGCTTGTGGCTGTAGAACATTGGTGATGCTCAAACACTGACTGCAGATTTTGTAACATGGGAACATCCTTATTTAATTCCTGATGCTGTCAGGTGTCCTACCTAGCACATGCTGATGCTACATTTTGATACTGGGTATCATCTAGTTTGTGTCTTAATAACTGGGGAACTTGAGGCAACCACTGAACTCATTCCAAAGCCATGTCAGCATATTTAAACATCTTCATAAAATCTTTCCTTGCCTCAAACATACTTTCGAAACATATGTGTCTACAAAATCAGATGTCGTAAGGTCTGTTTTAGAAAATCCTAGATTATTTCTGAGGAAAGACGTGGCATTTTTTTGAAAGATCAGATTCTAATGTTTATCTCAAATGTTTTAGTACTCAAATTTGCTCATGAAAGTAGTAAGACAATTTAAAAAATTGGAAATACAGGTGAAGTTCTTTTAACACCTGGCATGTTTTCTAAACAGCTTTCCTCTAGACAGATGAAAACATTGAACAATTTCCACCCAAAAGGTAATAGATTCAGCATGTTATGAAATATTATTTGTAACAAATTTTTCAAAGCTTTGAGTTTTAATCTAGATCCCTTGGAGGTGTTAACCTCTTTATTTTCAGTTTGGAGCTTTGTATGCTTGTATATGTGTGTATGGTTATGAAAATTGTCCTAAATGCAGATGTACATCTTACTAATGTCCTATATTTGCATCACTGCTTATCAGTAGAGTAGTGCAGTGACCATCTACATTACACCAGTGAATTAAACAGTGCTGGGGCTTAGACTGGAGACAGTTCTGAGTTTAGGAGCTGGCATTGGCCAAAGGCTGTCTACACTTGGCAGTCTGGGTGTGCTTCTTCTTTTTGGAGACTGAGAGGTTTTGGAGAAACCCCTTTTGCCATGCCATGCCCTTTAGTGTCCTGGTCAGAGAAAGGCCCTTGGGAGGGTTTAGTTTGCTACTTTGGAGGTAACCTTGTGTTTGATTGGCATTCCTTAAGGAGTCATAGCTCTTCACAGAACCACAGAATGTTAGGGATTGGAAGGGACCTCAAAAGATCATCTAGTCCAATCCCCCTGCTGGAGCAGGAACGCCTAGATGAGGCTACACAGGAATGTGTCCAGCTGGGTTTTGAATGTCTCTAGAGAAGGAGACTCCACAACCTCTCTGGGCAGCCTGTTCCAGTGTTCTGTCACCCTGACTGTGAAGAAGTTTCTTCTCAAATTTAAGTGGAACCTCTTGTGTTCCAGTTTGAACCCATTACCCCTTGTCTTATCATTGGTTGTCACCAAGAAGAGCCTGGTTCCATCCTCATGACACTCACCCCTTATATATTTATAAACATTAATGAGGTCACCCCTCAGCCTCCTCTTCTCCCATCTAAAGAGACCCAGCTCCTTCAGCCTTTCCTCGTAAGGGAGATGCTCCACTCCCTTCATCATCTTTGTTGCCCTGCGCTGGACTCTCTCCAGCAGTTCCCTGTCCTTCTTGAACTGAGGGGCCCAGAACTGGACGCAATAATCCAGATGCGGTCCCCCCACCTTCTAATACACCCCAGGATGCCATTGGCCTTCTTGGCCGCAAGGGCACAGTGCTGGCTCATGGTCATCTTGCTGTCCACCAGGACCCCCAGGTCCATTTCCCCTACACTGCTCTCTAATAGGTCATTCCTCAACTTATACTGGAACCTGGGGTTGTTCCTACCCAGGTGCAAGACTCTACACTTGCCCTTGTTATATTTCATTAATTTTTTCCCTGCCCAACTCTCTAGCCTGTCCAGATCTCGCTGGATGGCAGCACAGCCTTCTGGCGTGTCAGCCACTCCTCCCAGCTTGGTGTCATCAGCAAACTTGCTGGCAGTGCACTCTATTCCCTCATCCAAGTCATTGATGAATATATTGAACAGTATTGGTCCCAGTACCGACCCTTGAGGAACTCCACTAGATACAGGCCTCCAACCAGACTCTGCCCCGTTGACCACGACTATTTGGCTTCTTTCCTTCAGCCAGTTCACAGTCCACCTCACTATCTGGTCCTCCAGACCACACTTCCTCAGTTTAGCTGCGAGGATGCTGTGGGAGACTGTGTCAAATGCTTTGCTGAAATCAAGATAGACCATATCCACTGCTCTGCCATCATCTAGCCACCTGGTTATGTCCTCATAAAAGGCTATGAGGTTGGTCAAGCACGACTTCCCCTTGGTGAAACCATGTTGACTGCCCCTAATGACCCTCTTATCCTTGATACGCCTTGAGATGGCACCAAGGGTAAGTTGTTCCATCACTTTCCCAGGGATGGAGGTGAGGCTGACCGGTCTGTAGTTACCCAGGTCCTCCTTCTGGCCCTTTTTGAAGACTGGAGTGACATTTGCTTTCCTCCAGTCCTCAGGCTGGGAAAATGTGAATGTTTTGGTGATTTAGTAAAGTAAATAATAGTAACATGTAGATTTTAGCAAAGATGGGAGGACCTAGGATTTAAGAGGAGCAATCCTGTAGAGAGCTGGAAAAGCAGCTAAGCCACAACAGGAGATTAAGCTCATGCAATAGAGCTTGTTGCATTTCTGTCAAACCCTTGGAACAAATGAGAACTTTTTGCCATGGTTTTATGGGGAATGGCACTTGCTCAGAGGCTGATGACTTAGATTAAGGTTCAGGGTTTTCTTGGACAAAGGAAGAGTTTTTGCATGTGATGTGGAAAGAGAAAGTTCGAGAGGATTTCAGTTTAATTAAGGGATAGCCCCAGTCTCAGTATTTGCTTTGATCTTCCTTCACTGTCTGTCTAATGCTGAAGTCTAATTCAGTTAGAGTGTAAATGTGGATGGAAAATGCCTTTTAATATTTCCAAGTGAAAAAAGATAAAGAAGCAAACACAGAAAAATAGAAGCATATATGATTTAATTTTGACCGAGCTCATCTTCTATGGGGAAGGAGTTTTGCTGGTGAATGATGGGTATGGAAATACCAAGAGATCTTGCACTAGGAGTTCAAAAGGCAGACTGGTCGCAATAGTGCCAGTGCTTTTCTGTTAAAGAAAGGAGGGAGAGACAGGAGAGGATGGAAGGAAAATCTGTTTTAGAGAGGGCTGACTTGTTCCAGATTTAATAGGAGCTATTTAGAAGTATTCAGTTGGTGTTTTCTATATTATAAGGCTTCATATCAGAATACATGGTTATTGAAATCTCTTTGTGTTGTTCTTTATACTACATACCACTACATTTTCGTGAAAGCACTGATGAACTTAAGGCAGAACATATGCGTTTGACTTTGTCTTTATTTCTCTACTCTTTTATCTTCTGTTTTAATGGTTTGAAGGTTAATGAATTTTCCTTACAGATTAATTGTAATGCTGAGGTCACTTAGGAAGACTTATTTGGTAAATTTAACCAAATATTTGAATTCTCATAACTCCTTATAGTTTGAGGTTGGGTGTACCTTTTTAATGGGGGAAGGCTGTGATTGAAATTAAATCTTTAGTTATTAATGTTACAGGTTTTTTTTAAAGCAAAAGAAAAGATGGAAAAGCAGATGACATCTGCCGCAGGAAGGTGAGCTGGCCCGGGGGATGCTTTTGGGCAGATGGGTCAGCCCTTTGCTCTTGCGGGTTGCTGAAGGGGCCGTGGGTTTGGTTTTGGTGTGGCCCATGCAGCTTTCTCCAGCTGTCATCCTGCATGTGGAGCGCTACTTCACTGGGACGGGAGCTGTTCCCAGTAGGCAACAGGTATGTTTTCCTCCTCTTCTGGGGGAATAAGTGGACCTGAGCTGTTTCCTGACATTTGGCCTCAGTGACAGAGGACAATCCTGGCTCCATTGAATTCATTCGGGTTTATCCCATTGTGTCTGTTAGCTTGCGATGGGAATAGTGGCAAGATCCCTGACAGCCTTTAGCTTTTACCCTTTATGCCTAGGGAGATGTCAGGACTCTAGTATTTATATTTAACCTGTTTTATGGTTTGTATGATATCCCCGATGAGTATAGCAGATCTTAATAGTGTAACAGAAACAGAATTTTCTCGTCTTTACATTGTTTGTGTTCCTGAACAGAAGAGTTGTGAGATAAGAGGGTACATGAGAGCAATAGAAATTCACATTATTGGCTTCTGACAACTGTTTTATCTAACTGAAGAATTTGATTACACTGTTAAAATAGTATTTATTTTACCAGTAGGTTCTGAATTGATCTTTAGTCGTATTGTTTATTGAAAATATTTGCAGACCGTTAAAGGACTATTTCTGTGATAAGGAGACTTTTGTTGATACACAGGGGTGGTGTTTTTGATTACATTAATTCTCAATTTAATATCCAGAAATCTAAGAAGCCAATTTGAAATGCTGGTTTGTTTGTTTTCAGAAGAAAATGACTACGAAAAGTTGTACCCCACCCTGAGAGTGCTACTGGCTGCTTGATGCCAGCCTTTCTCTCTGGGATAGTTTAATTGTCCAAAAAGTTTAGAGGATTACATTAACTGGTAGAGGATTATTGGGTTCAAACAGAAAATACTTGCATGCTTTATTTTACTCCACTCTTAATCTTCACCGTGGCATCCTGCAGCAGAGCCAGCAGAGGATAAAAGGTCTGCCACATTTGTCTTGGTTTGACTCTTGAGAGGCACTTAGCTGGTGCTCACAGGGGGTTTGGCATTCATGCTAGGATGCATTGATCCCGGGGTTACCTCGTTTTTCTGGAGAAGCAGAAATGTCTTTTGGACTTGAGTTAATTCTTTGCTTCCACAAAGCATATAGAGTAAAAGAAATCATAAGAGAATTATACTAATTAGGAAAGAGTAGTATTGGAGTCTCGTATCCTTAAATCAATATAAACAACTTATATTCTGAATTCCATAGATAGCTGAATGCATTTAAGAATCTAAAATAACTGAATTTAAGTAACCAGAACATGCTGGTTATGCATTTCTGCAATCTTAAGGAAAAGTGACGTTCAGTTAGAGAGATTTTTCGCTGAGTTACTGTATCAGTTAATTACCATGACTAATGCAGTAATTGGTGTTGTTGGTCTATGTAGGTTTTATGCAAAACTTTGTAGTAAACTAGAAAATGCAAAACAAAACCTTGAAATAGTTCTTCCTAGAGGGGAAGTGTAGCATGTCTACTCTATGGCAAGTATTTTGCCTACACAATTTAAAGTTTCAGATGTAAACAGTATGCAAATGTCCCTTATGATGCTCTCAAATCTCATTTATCACATGAACATTGTTCTGTTTGGCAACAAGATATAGGCAGTGAGTGCAAATGCATAATGTGTTTGAGGATTTACCCAATTTATGTTTTCCCATAAAAGTAATTTCATGTCTCTCTAGTTTTTCTCAGAGATGTCACATCTTGTGATGTTATTGACCCAAACTTTCTTATTTCTGCTTTCTGCTAAAGTCAATAAAACATACGCTAATACAAAAGGACAGAAATAATCTTTATTATACGTCTAATTATTTGCTATAAATCATGTATTGTGATCATTGTCAACTATTAATTCGTTTTGTTCTTTACAAATGATTCGGCATTAGTTTTGGTAGAGTACCTGAATCTTACTTCTCCTTTGAATTTCAGTTCTATTTCTATAACTTAAAAACTTCTGATCAGCAAGAATGATGTGAAAGAATACTAATTTAATAAATCCATGCTAATTTTTTCTAGGGGAACTGACTGGTGGGGATGCAGAAGATGAGAACAAATAGGAATAATTGCCAGCTAACCGTTATTCCCGGCCCCTTCAGAGAGATCACCTCCCTCCAACTATGAGTGGCAAAATGTCCTAGAATAGCAAATGTCGGAGTCTGTGCTGTACAGATTACAGTTTTATCTAGTGTTTCTAGACTTAGTTACAAACCGTTCTTTGGAGAATCACCACCAAGTAAAACTGAAGAAAAATCCTTCTCCTAAACTTGTTTGTACATGCTACACCTTGATCCCATATTAATTTGAGTTACATAAAGTCAGCTCGGATTTAGAATTTTTATCTTTAATTAAAAAGTGTTTTCAGCAGAAATGATCATTTGAGACTGAGTTTATAGAATGTTAATTATATTACAGTAGTTACTTTTACCTCCCTTTGTGAGAAATACACAAGTATTTGCCAGCATAACAACATGTATCGAGTCTTTTGTTTATGCCTTGGCAGAAGTGTCCTTTCCCTCCCAAAAAAGAAATAGCTCTGCTTCAGATACATCTGCTGCAACTACTAGATAAACCATGTGCTTTTATGCTGTTTGGTAAGCTCCTCTACAGAATTTACAGTTACCATTTTAAAGTTAAGTCTGTTTATCTAAACCATTTTTTTAATTTACTCTTGTTAACTTTAGAAAAGCTATAATACAATACCAGTGACTCCAGTGGAAGAGACTGCCTGAAGGCTTTAGAGTTTGTTAGGTATAGCCTTACTCTAGCAGCAGTGAATAACTGGATCTTTGCACAGCCTCTTAGGAGAGACTCTTGGCAAGGTAGTGGGAATCACCAAAAGCTTCTCCAGGGTGTAGAGAGAGCTCACCAATGGAGAGACAGCCTCTGTGGCTGGACAAAATTGTTCTAGTAATTTACTCAGTGTCCTACCAGCTCAACTGTGCAGTATGTATAGCCATCTGGTGTCACGGTTCACCTAAAGCCTCCAGCAACTCTGTTGTTTGTTCTCATGTTTTCAAACGGCTCTGGCACGCATCTCTTCCAAGACTGTGCAGCCTTACTGAGAGAGAAGCACCTTCCTTTTTTTCTGATGACTCTGGCTATTGGACTCAAGTGCGGAGGTTTCCAGATCTTTATAAAAAACTTGTGCGTTGCCAAGCTTTGTAGTGGGCTGATCAGCATTTAAAGTTCAGAAAGGTCTAAATTCAGGTTCCTGGAAAATGTTGGTTGTGTTGCTTTTGCACTTGTAAACAGAGATGAAGGGAAAGCAAAGTGGTCATCTAGTGGCTGCCTACAATTATTTGAGGGGCAGTAACAAAGTTGGTGGTGCCAAAATCCACCTTACTGCTGCCAGGTACTATAATAAGGGCACAAATTGCAGCTTATTTGGGTTGAGGGTTAGGAAGAAAATTCCCCCTGAAGGATGGGATAGTGCAGCACTGGAGCAGGTTGCTTAGAGGCTATAAAATCTCTTTCCAAGGAACTTTTTCAAGACCTAGCTCGACAAAGCAACAGCTGAACGGGTGACTTCATGTTGGACATATTCCCACTTAAAGCTCAAGGGTGGACAGGAGACCTCTGAAGGTCACCCTGGTTGACATGATCTTAATTCTGGAGGGGACCAGCCAGACCCCAACCATGCGGTCACTCAGCTCAGCCTGTTGCTCAGTGGATGTCCATGGGATGGAGTGGGCCCAGCATGTTCATTCTCCTTCCTGAGCCATGTATTCCTGCGTCCTCCCATAGCAGGCCTGACCTTCAGAGGCATACTATGTTTCCAGCGGAAAATAGTTTTTTAAAAACTATTTATTTTCAATTTATTAGTGACCTGATCTGACTTTCCCTTGGTTGCTAATGCCTGAGCAGTAACAGGAATGTAGGGGTAAGGTAATGCAGGGCTTTTAAATTGGGATAGGCTGCCCAAGGAAACATGGTGCAATTATATAGAGGGGAGTGAAATAGACACCATTCTTAAATATAACTCCATCTATTGGTCCCTGGCAATTCAAGTTCTGAGCAAAATATCCTTCACTTGCCTAGGAAATGGAAAGTATTGAAGAATTTGTTTACCTAAGCAAGAACACACAGACATAAAAGGAAGATAAATAAAGAGAAGACATCAAGGAGAGAAAATTTTTTAAGAAGAAATAGATGTTGTGAAACTGTGAGTTTTAATTAGTATTAAAATCTGAAGAACTGTCTATATATGCTTTTGTGGAATCCATATCTGTGGCATGCAGTACTTGCATACAGGCATCACAAAATTAAGAGCATCTGCCAGCCATTTATACTTTCTTTTTAAAAACTACAAGGAAGATGCTTGTTTTGGGAGGATGTAGTTTTTCAATGATTTGGAGTCTGAGAAGGGTGATACCTGGAAGAAAAAGTGCATTTTGCTTTCATGTGGAGTAACAAGCAAAGTTGACCAAGTTTGGGCATGGGAAGTGAGAGCAGAAAGGCTGTCTTCTGCACTAGAGGAGAAGGTTATAATGTCATCCAATCATCTGCAGGAATATGTTTCTAATACTGGGAACACTTTTCTCAAAAAAACAAAACCTTTTTGAGACATTCTGTCTTTTCTCATCCAAATGCACTGTTCACCTTCTCAGAGCCCACTTTTGTCTCACATATGCAATAGTGCATACCACTGACTACTAAACAGTAGCTTCTCTGAAAAACAGATAAATATAGAAAGGCTTCAGGCATTCAGTAAAATACATTTCATTTTATGCTGAAGGAAAGAACTTAATCCTTAGCAAGTTGCATGGTTCTAACAGATAAAATTAAATTACTTAAATGATATCCTCCTTGTGAAAACCTGCTGTATTAACAGCAGACTTTAAAAATTATTTTCTTGAAGAGGATTTTCATGTGGGAATATGATCCATTTAGCAGCTGCTCATGCATGTGATTATTGACCTAGTAATTGATTGCTTAAGCTGTAAGTTTATAAATGTGCATATGTTTTAGTTTCAGAAGTGTATTAGCTGGCTCTTTTGAGCAGTTAAAAAAAAAAATCAGGTATGTGAATCCAGATATTTTTGTTACTTTGTGTTCCTTTGAATACAAAACGTAACTGCTTTAAAAATGGAGTGTGGGTATTTAAATGATTGAGAAAAACAATCTCTTAGATGATTTTGCATTCCTTACAGACCAAACCGTCAGTGTATTAATAAGATTTCAGCAGATTTGTATGTGTAGAACTAGGTTTCCGATGAATCCCTTGTTTCTAGTTCAAATGGGTACTTTTTTTTTTTTAATATATTGCTGCTTTAATTGAATGAGTTAACAAGAAAAAAAAAAAGCCAAAATCCATACAGCAAGCACTATTGGTATTCAGTGGAGGCAGTGTGGGGAAATTTAAGTTCTGGATACTTCCGAATTTAGAATAATCTGTAGATGTCTATCTTCACTTAAAATTTGCTATTCTCCTTGTCTACTGCTGGCTGCAAAATATGTATTTTAATAATTTTTCCCACGTAAGTGGTTGAAGACAAAAAAGGGTATTCTTACATTACTTTCTTTCAAAGAAATAGTAGAGATGTTCATCTCTCATAACTAATTTCTTTTTTTCCAGAAGTCTTTTCTGTTGTCAGCCCTTTCTAATATGAATAGGGAATAAATTAGTACTACTGTTATGGAAATCTGATGTTCTGTCTGTTTGGCAAGAAATATTTTAACACACTTGATGTATCTAGTTTTTTTGCAATTATATAGATACCTGGCTAAAATGTGGATCAATCTGGAAGACAGAGGTGGTACACAGGGCACAGGAATTACAGATTATAGAAGAAATTATGGTATTATAGAATATACCCATTTTAAGCATTAAAATGAAAAAGTAAGCCTAATTTGTAAGTCCTCACTTTGGCTGTTACTGGAGATTCAATTTGGAAGTAATTGCTAGGATTTCTTTGGGTTTTGTTGCAAGCAGAGTAACTGCCTAACTTTGAGCATTTTAGTTTAATTGGTCTTCAGGAGAGCAGACATTGGTCTCTTCAGGGAACTGCTTGGTAGAATACCATGGGATAAATCCCTGAAGGGAAGATGGTCCCAGGAAAGCTGGTTCATATTCAAGGATCACCTTCTCCAAGCTCAGGAGCAATATATCCCAACAAAGAGGGAATCAGGCCAAAGTGCCAGGTGGCCTGCATGGATGAGCAAGGAGCTCCTGGACAAACTCAGACACAAAAATGAAGCCTACAGAAGGTGGAAGCCAGGGCAGGTGGCCTGGGAGCAATATAGAGAAATTGTGTGAGTAACCAGGGGTCATGTTAGGAAAACTAAAAGCCTTATAGAATTAAATCTGTCCAGGAAAGTCAAAGGCAACAAGAAAAGCTTCTATAGGTATGTTGGTGCTAAAAGGAAGACTAGGGAGAACGTGGGCCCTCTCTGGAGGGAAACAGGAGACCTGGTTACCTGGGATATGGAGAACGCTGAAGTACTCATTGACTGGTTTTGCCTCAGTTTTCATGGGCAAGTGCTCCAGCCGCACTGCCTAAGTTGCAGAAGGCAAAGGCAGGGACTGGGAGAATGAAGACCTGCCCACTGTAAGAGAATATCAGGTTCAAGACCATCTAAGGAACCTGAAGGCAGACAAGTCCATGGGACCTGATGAGATGCATCTGCAGGTCCTGAGGGAACTGGTGGATGAAGTTGCTAAGCCACTATCCATCACGTTTGAGAAGACATGGCAGTCTGAAGTTCCCACTGACTGGAAAAGGGGAAACATAACCCCTCTTTTTGAAAAAGGAAAAAAGGAAGACTCAGGGAACTACAGGCCAGTCAGTCTCAGCTCTGTGCCCAGGAAAACCGTGGAGCAGATCCTCCTGGAAATGATGGTAAAGCACATAGAAAATAACAAGGTGATTGGTGACAGCCAACATGGCTTCACTAAGGGCAAATCGTGCCTGACAAATTTGGTGGCCTTCTATGGCAGGGTTACATTGGTGGATAAGGGAAGAGCAACTGACGTCACCTACCTGGACCTGTGCAAAGCATTTGACAGCATCCTGCACGACATCCTTGTCTGTAAATTGGAGAGACGTAGATTTGATAGATGGACCACTTGGTGGATAAGGAATTGGCTGGATGGTTGCACTCAAAGAGTTGTGTTCAATGGCTCAATGTCCAAGTGGCGACCAGTGATGAGTGGCTTTCCTCAGGGGTCAGTATTAGAAGAAGCGCTTTTAACATCATATTCAAGGACATGGGTAGTGGGATTGAGGGCACTCTCAGCAAGTTTGCCAATGATGTCAAGCTGTGTGGTATGGCCTACACGCTGGAGGGAAGGGATACCATCCAGAGGGACCTTGACAGGCTTGAGAGGTGGGCCCATGTGAACCTCATGACATTCAACAAGGACAAGTGCAAGGTCCTGCACATGGGCCGGGGCAATACCACACACAAATACAGGCTGGGCGGAGAATGGATTGAGAGCAGCCCTGAAGAAAAGGACTTGCAGGCTTTTACTGATGAGGAGCTCAACATTAGTTGGGAATGTGTGCTTGCAGCCCAGAAAGCCAGCCGTATCCTGGGCTGCATCAAAAGAAGCTTGACCAGCAGATCTCTCTGCTTTCATGAGACCACACCTGGAGTACTGTGTCCAACTCTGGGGTCCCCAGCATAAGAAGGACATGGACCTGTTGGAGCGAGTCCAGAGGAGGGCCACAAAGATGATCAGAGGGCTGGAACCATCTCTCCTGTGGAGGCAGGCTGAGTGAGTTGGGGTTGTTCAGCTTTGAGAAGGCTTCAGGGAGACCTTATAGCAGCCTGCCAGCACCTAAAGGAGACCTACAAAACAGATGGAGAGGGACTTTTTACAAGGACATGGAGTGATATGACAAGGGGTAACAGCTTTAAACTGAAAGAAAGTAGATTTAGATTAGATATAAGAAAAAAATTCTACACCATGAGGGTGGTGAGGCACTGGAACAGGCTGCCCAGAGAAGTTGTGGATGTCATCCCTGGAAGTGTTCAAGGCCAGGCTGGATGGGGCTTTGGGCAACCTGGTCTAGTGGAAGGTGTCCCTGGACATGGTGAGGTGCTTGGAAGTAAAAGATCTTTTAAGGTCCCTTCCAACACAAACCATGTTATGATTCTGTGAATAGCTCACTTGTAAGAGGATAGATGTCCCTGCACACAATTCCTGTATGCTATAAGTACCGTTATTTATGCAGTCAAATATAGTGGAAAATGTTTGTTATGGGATGTGATACAAGGTTCTTCCTCATAGGCACTCCAGTATGGTCTTGTATGTATTCATTATGAAATTAAAATATTGAGCCACAATGGACATCTCCAGAAATATTTCTGGAACTTTGTACAGTCTGGCGTTAAGAACTGGGTGGAGCTTGGCAATCAGTTTTATGCTTACTGTTTTTTTGCTTCATCTTTAGGTTTAATCTCTGCTTCATTCCTACTGGCCTTTTTCATAGCTGTTGGTGTAGTGGGGGAATATGTTACCACTTCTCGTTAATACAGAATCTTAAATCTCAAATTTAAGTGGAACCTCTTGTGTTCCAGCTTGAACCCATTACCCCTTGTCTTATCACTAGTTGTCACTGAGAAGAGCCTGGCTCCATCCTTGTGACACTCACCCTTTATATATTTATAAACATTAATGAGGTCACCCCTCAGCCTCCTCTTCTCCAAACTAAAGAGACCCAGCTCCCTCAGCCTTTCCTCATAAGGGAGATGCTCCACTCCCTTAATCATCTTTGTTGCCCTACGCTGGACTCTCTCCAGCAGTTCCCTGTCCTTCTTGAACTGAGGGGCCCAGAACTGGACACAATAATCCAGATGCGGTCTCACCAGGGCAGTGTAGAGGGGTCAGAAGTCCCCCTTCAGCCTTCTTGTGGGTCCCCTTTAGGTACTGGAAGGCTGCTCTATGGTCTTCCCAGAGCCTTCTCCAGGCTGAACAAGCCCATCTCTCTCAGCCTGTCTTGATAGGAGAGGTGCTCCGGTCTTCTGATCATCTTTGTGGCCTCCTCTGGACCCACTCCAACAGGTCCATGTCCTTCTTCTGTTGGGGGCCACAAAGCTAGTAGGGTGACATCATTCGTATAGTGCTGCTCACTTGTTAAATATTGTAATAAAGTGCATCCTGTATGGCCTTTCTAACAGTCTCCCTACAAAGAAGGCCAGAAGTCAAAGATGGAAGACTGATATTTGTGTACTCAAGATTTGCAATACCTATTGGTACACTTCAGATGCAAGATAAGAAAATAGAAGTTAAGAACAGAAACAGAAAAGACTTCCTACTGGGGTCAGTGCAACAGTCTTAGCCCACCAGTCTGTTTCTGGCAGTGGCAATACAAGGTGCTGTTCCATATTCTAACTTTGAAAACTGTTTTCCTTTAACTTAGGTAATTTCTGTCTTCAACCTGATAATGCTGTCTGCCTGGAGAGCCCTTGTGATAGCAGCTTCCTCAAGTTCACTACCTGCTGTCTGAATGAGAGTTTCCATTTGTTTGTTTTAAAACTGATCTAGTTGATTCTGAGTTCTGGTGTTGCACAGGGCTTGGTGAAAAGCACTTTTGTATTCACCTTACCCACTGCTTTCATGATCTAAGCCTTGTTTGTGTTTTCCTCAGACTTTCACTTTTGAGAATTCAAAATTCCTTGATTTCTTTGAAGGGTACCTGCTTCACTCCCTTGGCTCTACACTTTTAACTCTGCTGTGTCTTCCCTGAGATACAAAGAATGGAATCACATATAGGACTCTTGGTATGGATCCACTGAATTTTGACATTAGAAGCTGGAGAGATTCCAGAATAAGACTGGTTTAGTTTGTTGTGTGCCTTATGATCTTAAGTCTGTTATTCAGAAGTACTGTTTCTTTATTTCAGTGATACGGCCCTTCAGATTATGCAGCAGAGAGTGTTTTCATATGCATTAATTTCAGAACAAGCTCAAAATCAGAGGAGATGGTGCATCAGTTAATTCCCAGCTCAATACCTGTGACTTCATGAAGAAATAAGTATAGAAACTAGTATTTTTTTTGTTAAAATTAATTTGATTAACTTCTGTTCAGAACTCATCCAGGGACTTCTTACAAGGCAATAATTCCTGTATGGTAGTCTCATATCTGTTACTTTCATATTTTTGGCAGAGAAAATAAATGTAAAGACAAATATACTTTTCATTGTAATGCTATGAAATTATTACACTATAAATTAAAAGTTTATTTCAATGACAAGTGTTAAAGGTTTTGAGGCAGTATGTATGTAAAGTTTAGTTAAATTATTTTGGAGTGAAGTACAGTTGAAAACACTTTGATTTTTAAGAAAACTTTTATATTCAAGAAAGATATCACTGCAAACAATACAAAAAAAGTGTATGGGTTGTCTAACTAATTGCATTAATTAAGTTTTCTGAACTAATTTTTTTTTTTTTGATTTCCAGGCAAAATATTTCTCTTTTCTATGACAATTACAACCTAATATGTATTGTACTGTATTTAGATTTTTTTGGAGTGTGTTTTTAGGGTTTTTAGTACCTTACAAGAAGTTAAGCTAAGTTTATATGAAGCCACAATTTGGATTTTTGGTGTATTTCCCCTTTTCTCACTAAAATATCCTAGCAAGAGAACCTTTTAATGCTTATTTGCATATAGGTTTATTATCTTAAAGAGCTGAGGCTTTTTGTTTTGTAGAGAGAAGTGAGGTAGGCTCATTACACAACAATTACCAAGGGAAGTGTAGCAATTTCAGTGTGTTTATACATCAGTGCGCATACTATCTCCTTCTGTGTCTCGGACAGCTATTTCATTTACACATCTCTGTGAGCATCCCTGTGATTTGATTATGTAAATTTATGTGTCATAAACATGCTGTGAATATTTAAAATATGTGCATACATATATGCATGCATGCCTACAAATATATCTACTTATGGCTGAGCAGAAGATGAAAATTTTATCTTTCTTTTTATGCACTGAGATGGGTCTGTTAAGTACCTGTTGCAATCATGTAAGTAACACATATAATATTAAAACAAAGACTTTTGATAATCAGCCTGACCAAAGTACTTAGAAATTAATTCCCATCTTTTATCTTGTTAAAAGTATAATCTGAGTTTATTTCTTATCTTTCAAGTTAGCAAAGGTTTTTACATGCAGTGTCTTAGAATCACAGAATCATTTCAGTTGAGAAGACCTTTAAGGTCATCAAGTCCAACCATTAACCTAACACTGCCAAGTCCAACTCTAAACTATGTCCCTAAAGACCTCATCTACATGTCTTTTAAACCCCTCCAGGGATGGGGACTCCACCACTTCCCTGGGCAGCCTGTTCCAATGCCTGATGCCCCTGTTCATGAAGAAATTTTTCCTAATATCCAATCTAAACCTCCCCTGGCACAGTAGTATTTTATACAGATAAAAATATTCGGAATTGTTGTCTTCTAGTTGCACAACCTGTCCTTTTAATTCTGAGTTTCTTTCTGGGGGCGGAGGGGGGTGGTTTGGGTTTTTTATTGTTTGCTTGTTTGGTGTTGTTTGTTTGGTTTTGTTTTTTTCTGTGACTAAGAGTGTAGTCCAGATGCTACCTGAACTCTGACAGGCTTGGTGCCATGAGCACTTCTCTGGGGGAGCCTGTTTGAGTGACCAGCCAGCCTCTCAATGAAGAACCTTTTCCTGAACTACCCCGATGTAGCTTCTTTCCATTTCTGTGTGTCTTATCACAGGTCGGGGAGTAAAGAAGACCGAGTGAGGCAGTGGCTCTGCAGTGGTGCCCACTGATGGGCAGTGGGCATAAGCTGGAATGCAGGAAATTCTGTTTAAATATAAGAAACATTTTGCTGTGAGGTGGGTCAAATCTTGGAACAGGTAATGCAGAGAAGTTGTGGAGTCTCCATCCTTGGAGATATTCAGAAGCCGTCTGGACAGGGTACTGTGCAGCCTGCTCTAGTTTATCCTGCTGTGAGTAGGAGATTGGACTAGACCATCTTCAGAGGCCCCTTCCAACCTTAACTCTATTGTAATTGCTGTGGTGGGGCAGAGTTACACATTATGTGTCTACCTAGATAACCACACTTTGAGCTCTATCTAGTTTTTATTTTTCCTTAACAAGCCCAACACTGTCTCCTGATCCCACCCTGCAGTGCCTTGTTCTCTTGCCTGCTTTCTTGGCTCTTTTCCACATCCTTTTAACTTGTGTTACCAGGCATCTGAGATATGTCTGAGCACTTCGCTGCTTGGAAAAGTGGGCAAAAATTGCTGTCTGTGAGCCACTTGATGAGAGCTCCCACAGTCCTCCAGATGCCTGTCAAGATTTAAGAAATGCTGCTGAAGTGCAAAGAGAACAGAAGCTCTTCAGGAGAACTTCAGCAGTAGTGGATTCTTTCTTCACCCTGTGGGAGGCGGTTAGTGCTAATTTTCTTCTGTCTTAAATGAAAAACGTCAGTACATGGTTTGATACAGCTTAAAATGTCTCAGTCTTTCATAGTACGTTTAGCCTGTGGTCCATTTCTATTTTATTTTCTTGTCAGTTAAGCTTTCAT
Source organism: Caloenas nicobarica (assembly GCF_036013445.1). Lineage (NCBI taxonomy): Eukaryota > Metazoa > Chordata > Aves > Columbiformes > Columbidae > Caloenas > Caloenas nicobarica. The sequence continues at coordinate 20,692,140 of NC_088247.1, read as the reverse complement.
TTTTAAAAATACTTTCTAAAATTTCCTAAGGGGTGTTGACTTTAATGTCACTTTAATGCACTGTTCTGATTGGCAATAACTCGCACAAATAAAAGACTTTTTTTTTTTTTCATCCTGAAGAGTAAAATAATAGATTTTATTAGAGAAAGAAATGGGCCAAATGTCTGCTGTCCTTTCAAGTTTAGCAGTTATTAAAAGTTTGTTGACCCTTTAAAACCCAGATTGTACAGCAGCTACGTTATTGCTTTCTCTTAAATTATTTTTTTACCGTTGTAAAATGGCTTCAGGCATGCAGTCCTATAATTTCAAGTGTGGAATCCACACCAAGAATAAAGTAAAACTTTTTTAAAAAACATTGTTTTGGTTTGTCTCATATCAGTGCAGTAGTATGTCTCCAAGGAAAACAGAAATGTAAAACTATTTTTGTAGAACATTGAGCTTTATTCTTTCTAGTTACTAATAGTAAATCCTAATTGCGTCTTTCCAAGTTTACTTTAATAGTGTGACTGTGTGCTTTTAATATGTTGAGGGTTTTGTGTGGGGTTTTTTTTAATATAAGGGAAAAAATCAGTTTAGAAATGTCAGTGATGTTACTCTAAAAGCTACCTTAGTTTTTGAAGAAAATCCTAGTTTTCTTGAGGTCAGGTGGGTTTTTTGTTTCATTTCTTGGACTTTAAGTTTGTGCTTTTCTTAGTTTGAGCATGGAGGCAACATACTTTGCTGTTGAGAGTATATTTGCATAAGAAGCATTGATAATAGTATAATACCAGATGGTTTTGAAGTACTACAATATATCGAAAGTAGAGAATTGAAGCAATATTCAAAGTGAGGTGGTGATATTTTGTTAACTAAACTTAAATATTGATGATTAGGAAATCTATGAAGAATCCAGGACTTCAGCTTGGAGTTTCTTTTTTATTTTGTCGACTCTAGCCTCCTTGAATATGTATTTCAATTTTCTCTGTATTTTTCTTCTTTTAAGCTCAAAACAAAGCCTAATAAATTATACTTGATTTATAAATCCTTGGTAAATAGTTTCCAACTATTCCATGCAATGTTGAACAAAGGCGACGAGAATTAATCACAGTATTTCAATTTTGAAACTTTGTTGTGCTCCAGTTGAAATCTCCTTGTGACCTTCATTTGTGCTGTGGCTGTGCCACACTGGTGGTTCAGAGCAGCATTCCTTCTCTTCCTGCCATGGGGACCTTAATGTCTCTAGTCTTGACATTCATCGTCTTAACTGTACTACTGAATCTCAGTTATTTCCCTAAGTACAGTCCTTGCTCTTCATATTTTAAGCCTTTCTTGTACTGTCAGTATCTTCTACCCTTGTGCCATTATAAATTTTCTTTTAAAAAGCCCTTATAATAAATTATACATGCAATATTAGTTTCATTTGGACAGTAGAGTATCCTTTGGGAATTCCCCAAGTAGCCTCCCTCTGGTTTCATACCTTTTTGCTTCAGTGCAGTGTATTTTCTGTACTTGTCTCCTGCTTTCTATTTTCTTGTTTTATGGGCATCTTGGCAGGTTAGATCTATCAAATATTTTGTATCTAGAATGATAGAGTAGATGACAAACTAAGTTGTAAAAGGTAGTTTTGGTTATAACATGTTTTATTATGTTTTGTGTTATCCCTGTCCTTTAATTATTGCTTTTATAAATTGTACTATCTCCTTGCATGATCAGTGAGGTCAGGGTAAGACGTCATCCTTGTCTATTACCTTCCTCCTGAAGGTAATATAGATGCTTCACACACATGGTAGTCTCTAAAAATCTTTATAAAGGAAATAAACTTGCATGATTACCCGTAACAACTATGCTAGTCTGTACAAGCGAGGAAGACATAAAAGATTATTTGTGAGGTAACATAATTTGTGTTGCTTGTAATTATTTTTTATAACTGTATGGATAGATGTGCACAGAAGTATGGATATGGATACAAATATACAAATGGTCTAAATGCAATTGCCTCCTTTTTTTTTTTTTTTTTTTTTTTTTTTTTTTTTTTTTTTTTTTTTTTTAACCTCACCTCCTCTTAAAGTTACCAGGGGAAAAATTAAGCCTCTGGAGAAAAGTATTCTCCAGAATTATGCCTTTAGTAAGTTAAAGAAATGTGTAAAGACCCATTGCAAGACTCAAAGCCGCGTTCTGTTACGCCAAGTAGAAACAGAAGCCTTGAGCATCATTATTGCCTGACTGTTGCATCCACTGCTCAGTTCATCCTCGCTAAAGCTCAGAGTCTCACTGGAGTCTGGAGCAGGAAGAGGAAGCACCTGTAGGCTGAGAATTGAAGCAACTGGATAGGAAACAAGCTCTTACCTACATGAGCACAAGGAAGGAAGCATTAGAATAAAAGCAGTCAGATTTGCATCTAAAGTGTGCATTTGTGCCTTGATCTTACTGGCTTTGTCTGCCTTGATGATGAATGGGTGCTGTGAATGTAACTATTGTGTTGGAAAAAATATTTTTTTTTTGCTTAATGCCTTTTACAGTTAACTCTGGCTACTTCAGCAGGTTACAGTATTGATCTAAGCTGTGCATTTTATTTACTGTCTGCTCAATATCTGATTCCTCTTCCTCATTCAGAACACTTATCAAAAGTGGATCCAAGAAAGAGTTTGCATATCGTGTTCCATTGAGTGCACTGTTAGCAAAAATACATGACTGAAACTGAAAGGTGGCACAAGTTAAATTCGGGCTGTCCTAACCACTAACTCTGCAAACACAGGCCAATGATTTTATAAAGCTACATTTAGCAGATGGGTATAAACCTATGGTGCTATTATCTGGAGTCTGTGCCAGCAAGAGAGAGTCCATCTTCATTGTGCAAGCAGTGTCATTTCGTTAGCAAAGAACAGTTTCCAGTTTGCTGAAAGGTTCTGAGTACAGCACTTTAGTAAAAGTAGCCAAATGCCCTCTTCAACCAGGGTTAGCTGCTGTCTGGCCGTCTTGGCAAATGAGCAGAAAAATAACTCCTTGTGCTTGTAGAAATATCCTAATTGTCTTGATTGTAATTAAAGGGAACACTAGGTCTGCAAGAATAAGTGCTTCATCAATTATGATGATGTTCTTGTAATAAAGGCCATTTCTTTTATTACCTCTGTAGCAAGAGTAGTCATTTACGTTGATTCAGAAGCATGGGTAGTGAGTCCTTAACATGAAATACTAACTGCCTTTAAGAGAAGTTTGATTTGCGTTCATAAGTAGAAAATACCTGATACTCTGCTGAACTGCCAGCCATTAACGTTCCTTTGCTATAGATGAGTAATTTAGAAGTATATCATGTATTGATTTACTGTTTGACTCCTCTCTAGGAACATAATATGGCTGATGTATAATGAGGATTGTTAGTGGTCAAATTATAGCAGGTGGATATGCTTATAATAATGTTCAAGAACTGTGTCGTACATTATTATGACGACGTGAGTGAAAGTTGAGCTAGATAATTCACATAGGGAAATCAGTAAGTTGGAGAAGGAATGTTAAGGGGAAAATAAGAAATAGGTAAGAATACTTAGAAACAACATGACTCATGATGTTTTTTATTAAATGTACTGTAAATCAAAGGTCATAAGCAGATTGAAGAGGTAAGCTGATTGTGGACATCTTCAATTTGATTGGTCATTTATAATTGAACTTAAGCACTAAGCAAAATTCGAGTGTTGCAGTATGTGAGGCTTCTTAGGTGAAGAACTAAGTGATGGATTATCTTTCAGTGCGTATTTGTTTAAAGGTCTACTTTCATATAATGTTTTAAGAGTGTAGGACTGATTCTGTACGGAATTTGAGATTGTAAAAATACTCTCCGCCCTCTTAAATAAAACTCGCATTTTCAGATGTATGTGTTTTGACAATGTTTTTACTGAATTATCTCACAGGTGTTTCTATAAAACACCAGTGCATATGTCTAATTACTGGACAGGAGTTAGACGCTAAATCAGCGTGTATACTGTGGCGTTTCTTTTGTCTGTTAGAATCTCTGTGTAAGTATACGTAAGCAGATGGCTTCTCAGGGCAGAGTGTTTGTACTTTAAAACAGGTTATTTATACTAAGCCAGTCCTGCTGAAAGTATGTATCTAGTGATGAATTATTGCATTCCTGACAGTAAGTAACAATGAGAATTGTTTGCAATCTTTCATTGTGTTGAAGAATTATTTCCATGAGTTTTTCGTAAGTGTTCTGTGGAATTGTATCAATTTATTCACTTAGACAGTACAACTTGGAGATAAATAATAAAAATGAGAAATGTTACCGCTACTGGGTATTTTGATTTTTAAAACAGGGAAAGACCATTGTTACATTTTGGCTGGTACTCCCTTGAAACAAAGCCGAAAGAATATTTATTTTTAAGTCCTAGAAGATTTAAAGAACAAATGTTTCAAGACAGAATTCTTTTAAATAGCCAGTTACTAACAACAGAAGAAAATAATCCCATAAAATAGTTCTTAGTGTTTTGAGAAGTTTCTTTTTGTTTCATTTGAACATGATGCTACCTCTTGAATTGAAAATCCTTCACACAAGGTGTGAAATAGAGGTACCAGTTTTCTATTCTGTGTCCTTTGGGAAAATTGTGTAGGATTAAACAGGGAAAAATAGTGCCTCATTTTGCTCCAAATAAATTTGTTTGTAATCCTAATTCAGGCATCTAAATCTTCTTTTTCTAAAGCTAAATTAGTCATCATGTATACCTTTGGAAGATGAATTGCCATCTGTAAAAACAGCTGTTCTGTGATCTCATCCTTCAGTACAAAAATGAGTCTCATTTTGCTTTGGTTATGTTAGCAGCTGCAGTTGTTAGGGTATAGAGTGCTTTCCTGACCTGCATGAACTCATGTAATTTTTCCTTAATTTTTATTTCTTAAAACAATCAAAGCTGTTTAAAAGACAAACAATTCACAATTTTATAGGTTCGATCTAGATTCTGAGAAAAACATATCTCATTCAATGAAGCTAATACCTATTTTCAGAGATTACTGTTGCAGTCAAGTTGTACAACTTCTTGGTCATCCAGTCCAGGGCATCCATCTGGTTAAAAATTAAACCTAGAAAAAACATTAAAATGTCTTTCATCAGCATGGTGCCAAAGCAGTAGTGTTAGTGTGAAGGAGGAGGTGGAATATGCAAGTGGAAGATACATTTAAGCTGTTGTAGGGCCACTTTGGGGTATTTTGAGATACAGTTTCTAAATAATGAAGACAAAAGACTAGTTTTAAATAAGTTCTTTATTTCTAGAATGTTGAGAAACCAGAAGAGACCAGGTAGATACAGTTCAAATTCCGGTGAGGATTTCAGCTTTACAGCAAGTGACTGGGACAGAGGAGAAGAGCATCTTTGGGTTGAACTGCTGCCTTTTACTGGTGGGGAAAAGCTCTGGCTTCTTAGCTAATTATTGTTCGGGGTGCCCTAGGCTGTGCTATGTGTGGTGTTCATAGGATAAGAACCTAATTTATAAAACACATTTATTATGTCTCATGGTTAAGGCTTTTCATAAGTTCACTGCCAACTTTGTTCATTGCACTTTGGCTCTTGTGTCTGCCTCAGAAGCACTTGAAAACTTTGAGGCTTTACTATTAGTGGAAATTACAGGAAAACATACATTGTATGAATTTAAATAGTTCTTTACTCTTAATATATTTAAAATTAACATTATAAGCTGCATGCAATTTGAATACTTATAGTTCATGTTTTTTCTTCTTTTGCCACAGTTGAGCAGTTGCCATGGTTCCTATTATACTGTCTGCTTTAAAGGCAAACTTCCTAAACAAGCACTAAATGGAGCCTCGTTTTGAAGTGCACTAATATTTGTAGTGCCCTCAGCTGCATCTGGAATTGATTTCTATTTTCCATCAGCTCCCCTCAATAGCATGGAATCAGAGGTCAGGGCTCCCAAGAATTACAAAATTAATACAGAATATTAATCCCCTTCATCTGTTTTACCAATAAAGAATAACAAATTGCTTGATTAGATTGTTTGATGGGCATGTATTAAGAAGTAATTAATCAAAAAACAAAACTAATGAGGTTCAGTTAAGTTTGGGTGCCAACATATTCTGTAGGCAAAATATTGCAACTTGTTCTGCTTTGTGCGGGGCCTCCTCTTCTTTCCAAAGGGATGTGAATGGGGATGGAGTTCACACAGTTCCGTTTTGTAAGGATGAGAAGACTGGGATGATTCACAAGATATCAGCTTCAGGGAAAGGCGTTGAATTCTTGGAAAAGAAGCAGATCTGTATGTTCTATTACTGTATTTACATCCTGTGCAATTGGTGCACTTGTAGAGGTATCCACATACCCAGTCAACTTATCATGGAGAAATGAAAGGAAATGTAATATTCTTGGGAACTCCTGACCCAGTACACATCTCAGGACCAGGCTGTGACTTGGATTAAGAAGTGACTATGAAGACAACAGACGCATTGAATTTGTGGTCAAAGAACAGAATCTTTCAACATAGTTTCTCAATGACTAGTATGGCACTGATTTTTTTAGTGATTACTTGCAGTAATTTGTCTTTTCTGTTCCACTGCAGTTCTCTTAGAATAGGAAATTATTGGCTCCAGTCAACTAAATCAGCAGTCCATTTCTGACTAGAAAAATTACTAAGTTTAAGTGTTGGATTTCTTAACCAAAAAGACTGTTAGATGCCGAAAGTAAATGAATTTCAGTGAGAAATAAGTTGCAAATGGTTTCTTTATACCACTTTATATGGAAGTGGTTAATGAGGACTGACCCACTTTGATTAAACTTGGTTGACTTCATGTATTATGCTTCAAAAATTCCTCAGAGGTTGGTGATTTTCATAAAAGGCTGCTTTTCAAACAGAACTCCATGCACCTGAATGTATTTTGGAGTGAAACAGTATGGTCTGTGTTATTCAGAGAAAGCTTATAAGAGTGTAATAGCTTCATTTTGCATCTCTAAGAATTTATAAAGAAAAAGAACAGTGTACTATTTTTTTTTTACTGTCAGATGCTTGATATTTGCCTACCTGTTTCTGTGTGAGGATTTCAGGGAGACTGCTGGAGTTGGTGTCTTTGAAACAAGCAGTTAAGAATAGGATTGAATGTGGCTGCCAGAGTCCAGGAAACAGCAAGGGGCTTGAAAAAACAGTGGAGAAGTAACTGAAAGGGGAATACTCCTGGATTTGCTCCAGGCAGGCTGGCAAGGCTTCCTATCTCTAGGTTTGTTCTTGGACCAAAGAGGACAATAAAACCTTTAATGCTGGTGATACAGAAATTGGACTGAGCCAAGTGTTGCCTTGAGGGGGAACAAAGGAAGACATGTAAGTAGGAGTGCCCCATTGAGCAGTACTACCGGAAAACTGGAGGTTGGATGGTGGAGGTGGATGTAGCTGGGCTGAAGAACATTTGGCAACAGTTCGTATTTTTCCACTCTTTTAAATTAGTGTGATGCTTTGTATGAGGGAATGATTTTTTTTTTTCTTAATGTAGTCATTTTTATTAACAGCTGATGTAGAACTTTATCTGGGTACTAAGTGCAGATGAGCCTGTCCTGTTAGTGCGGTTAACTTGTTCCTAGAGGTGGTGAATTGTGCTCCAGCCCTTCTTTTTTCTTCCCCGTCCCTTGGGAGCCAAAGACAGCCAGACTTGTTGCCTTAGGGATGCACTTGACAATTGACTAGTTTAAGCTTACTCTATTAATTAAAACATAATTAGTGTCTCAGTCTTAGAAGTGCAATAATTAAATGGCCACAGAGGGATGTGGTATGACACAGCTGAGACCATTAGAGGAGCAGTCTTTATACAAGTTTTGAGTTTCTTTGATAAGGCTATATAATGGTCAATAGGCGCAGTACATGAATTACTCTGTAGAATACAAATACGCCTTTGTGCTGATCCTCTCCCTTGTAATTTGAGTTTATCATGATGCCTTGTGATACCCATCCCTGCTTGTTAGTGTTTTGCTTGTATTTTGTATTTTTGTCTTTATGTTGAGCTGCTGCAGGAAAAAATTATCTTAGGTTTCTGAACTACCTGTTTGTAGCAGTGATCCTGTCACTGGATGCCAGGGAGAAGAGCTCAGCAGCTCCCTCTCCATTTCACCTCCTCAGGAAGGTGCAGAGAGCCATGAGGTCACCCCTCAACCTCCTTTTCTCTGAACTAGACAAACCCAAAGTCCTCAGCTGCTCCTCATAGGACATTCCTTCCAGCCCTTTCACCAGCTTTGTTGCCCTCCATTGGATTTATTCAAGGACCTTCACATCCTTCTTAAATTGTGGGGCCCAGAACTGTGCACAGCACTCAAGGTGAGGCTGCACCAATGCTGAATACAGTGGGACGATCACCTCTTTTGACTGGCTGGTGATGCTGGGTTTGATGCACCCCAGGATGGGGTTTGCCCTCTTGGCTGCAAGGACACGCTGCTCACTCACATTGAGCTGCTGTTGACCAGCACCCCCAAATCCCTTTCTGCAGGGTTGCTCTCCATCCACTTCTCTCGCAGTTTATACTTGTGCTTGGTGTTACTCTGTCCCAGGTGCAGAATCCAGCATTTGGACTTGTTCCATTATTGTACATGAAGAATTGTATGGGAAGAACTGTTCCACATGCACAGGATGGAGAGAAGAGAGTTGATTTTTTTAATATATATATTTTTTTTTTTAGTTCAGTGATTCACCACATCTTAGAAAAGGCTTCTACAGGTACTTTGGTCAGAAAAGGAACATTAAAGAAAATGAACCCCCAGATAAATAGGACAGGAGAGCTAGTGGCAAACAACACGAAGGCTCAACATTTTTTGTTGCCTCAGTTTTTACTGATAGTCACTCTTCCGACATCTCTCATCTGAACTTGGGAGATCAAAGTCCATCCCATCGCAAGTGAAGATGATGTTTGAGATCTCCTGAAGAACATGAAAATACACAAGTCCGTGAGACCCGATAAAATGCATCCCAGGGTCCTGAGGGAGTTGGCAGATGTAGTTGCTAAGCTACTCTTCATCATATTTGAAAAGTTGTGCCTGTCAGGTGAAGGCCCTGGGATAAAATGGAGGACTGTGAGAACTATCAACCAGTCAGCCTACCACAGTGCCTGGTAAGATCATAGAATCGTAAAATGTTCTGAGTTGGAAGGGACCCACAAGAATCGAGTCCAACTCCTGTCCTTGCATAGGACAATCCCAAAGTTCACATCATGTGTCTGATGGCGTTGTCCAAATGCTTCTTGAAAACTGTCAGGCTTGGCGCTGTGACTACCTTCCTGGAGAGCTTGTTCCAGTGCTCCACTGCCCTCTGGGTGAAGAAGGTTCATGGAACAGATCCTCCTGGAAGATATGTCAAAACATATGGAAGACAGGGAGGTGATTAGAGGCAGCCAACCCGGCTTCACCGAGAGCAAATTGAGCCTGACCGATCTCGTGACCTTCTACAATGGAGTGACTGCATCAGCGGACAAGGGGAGGGCAACAGATGTCATCTACTGGGCCTTCAGAAAGGCCCTTGATACGGTCCCTCCACAACCTTCTTACCTCTAAATTGGAGAGATATGGGTTTGATGGATGGACTCTTAGATAGATAACAAATTGGCTAGATGGTGACATCCAAAGAGTTACAGTCAGTGGCTCCATGTCCGGGTGGAGACCAGTAACAACTGGTGTCCCTCAGGGGTCTGTACTGGGACCAGTCCTGTTTAATATCTTCATCAGTGACACAGACTCTGGGCTTGACCACAACCTCAGCAAGTTTGCAGTTGACACTAAGCTGAGTGGTGCAGAGAGATGTTATCCAAAGAGACCTTGACTGGTTTGCCTGTGCAAACCTCATGACGTTCAACAGGGCCAAGTGCAAGCTTCTGTCCCAGGGCTGGGGCAGCCCCTAGTATCAATACAGACTGGGGGATGAAGGGATTGAGAGCAGCCCTGCAGAGAAGGGCTTGGGGATACTGGAGGATGAAAAGTTGGACTTGAGCTGACAATGTGCACTTGCAGCCCAGAAATCCAACTGTATTCTGGGCTGCCTCAAAAGAAGTGTGGCCAGCAGGTCGAGGGAGGTGATTCTGCCCTGCACTCATCTCTTGTGATACCCCACCTGGAATACTAGATGATCTTGGAAGGTCCCTTTCAACCCGAACCATTCTATGATTCTGTGAAATAAACAGTGAAAATAATTTCTTGACAACTGTAGAGTTGCCACAGGAAGACAATAACACTTTCATAAAATGGATTAAGAGAGCTGATGCGCTGAAATTTCTATCTGGTCCCAAACAGCTTTCTGTGAACAGAAGGTGGAAGTTTATCTTCCCTCTTACAGACTGCATCTTTGCTTCAGTGTGAAGATACTCAGGGAGCTTAGCACTGAGTTAAATTGGAGCAAGTAGAGACTAGCAATCAGAGAAAAGAAATTAGACTTACGGGGTTTGATCTAACCACATAACCATTTTGTTTCTTAGCATTTTTTAGGGTATATTTTTAGTTATTACTTATGTAAAGTGATACATTAGGTTTTGAATTGTTATTTAGAATTTGAGGGGAAAATGTGACAGCCATGACTTTTTATATTGTAATTGAACAACATTGCATGTATTGAGTCTTTTCTATCTTAAATAAAATTTTTTGGCTCAGAGTTTTTTGGTCATGTCTCATTGAAATATCTTTAACTTTGTTAAGTGAATGCTCAAATGATGGACTGCTTGCAGTAGAACATCTTTTGATTTATTAACAGAAGTAGGTAAAAAAAAAATCACTGATTCTGGCTTACGTTCTTTGCCCTATGGTAGCTGAAATCCAAGAGATGCTTCCCTGAGCTTCAAAAACGAAATAAACAATTCATAGTATTAGAATTCTCAGTGTTCAAAATAAAGGTGAAATTGGACTGACTGTGGCTTACTGGAAACTTGTTTGTGGGAGAATTTAGTCAGCTACTCCTAAAAATAATCTTTGAAGAAGGCTTTGTCTCCATAGTGGTTTCCATGGCATGGCTATGCATAGTTAGCGAGCCAAGAAGCCGTCCTCATCAGAAGAATGTGTGCAATGAACTATTTCAGCCACTGGCCATGTTATTCTCCCACTCAAATGAAGGCTTGCAGTGTGCTTAGCGAAACCAAAATGTATTTATGTACCACGAAAGGACCTTGTTTGTTTGCGTCTCTGTGCATAGGTTAATGTGGTTAAGTACATTTCAGTCCATGACTGAATGGATAATTTTTGTGTTGTCCTATTGTAAAAGCTTTGCTGGGTTGGTTATGTGACTGACAATGGCAGTAAATACAATCAGAGCAGAAAGATAAGCCATCAGGTTACAAATGGATTCTGAGTCAGTGGATTCCAGGGATTCTCCAGAGAATTTCTTCGGCTTCTGTTTCTTTGGCTGTGTAAACTGTGAAGTCAAGATCCCAAAGCTGCGATGGTTAACAAGAGGAAAACAGTTTCAAATTGTTTGGGGTTTTTTTTGTGGTCTACCCAGGAAAAACTTGTTCAGAGGTGTTTTTTTTAAAAAAATAATTTATTTTTAATTGGATTTGATATTGTCTAATGAAGTGCCAGGTGCCTTGCCAAAGAAGCAGATTTATTTTTTTGAGGTCTAATATAAGTTGTTGGTATTACGTAGGTTAACTTCCTGTCAAAGCACTTGTATGGGTTGAGTTACAGAACTTGTATACCAGCTCTATAAAAATGCTTTTGATAATATGCAAGATGGAAAAAGAGGGTGGAAAAGTTTGTAATTGAATTAATAATTGTAAAAATGCTAAGACACTAGCTGTGCAAAAGATACCAGTGGGCTGAAAGGTTAAGTACTCTGCTAGGTAAAAAAATCGTAATATTTATCTTGAAATCAATGTTTTTATTAATGACCTAAGAAGGGGAACTTCGGAATCTGCAAGTGAAATCAACAGAGTTACTGATGATTTGAAGTTAGATGGTATTAAATCTGTATCTGGGAAAATCAGAATTACATGAACATACTTGATGACTAAGAGTCTTGCAATGAAATGATATGAAATTTAATGCTAAAAAAGTGCAAGGTCATTAATGAATTTTAAGGTGGGGGGGATATCTAGATATACATTGCTATAACTTGAAACTCAGAAATTGCAAATGCAGAGCTGGAGAAAGAGTTTATATTAGCAGTTGCAGGATGTTTGTATAAATCACACACTGTGCTGTTTTAATCATGTGTTTTGGAAAGACTAATTTCAAACAGAGTAGGTGCAAGATGAGCTCCTACAATTATTAAGGTAAAGAACAGCCATGTCTTGAGGTGACTAAGTCTCATGGGTTTTTGCTCAGCAAAATGTCTGAAGCAGGAGGTAATAGTTCTCTATACACTACCTGCTGGGCTTGAATAAAAAAAATGGCTCTTGAGACACTAAAAGCAGCTGTAGTGGCTGAGGTGATCTGTTCATATCACTTTTCGAATCAGCACATCCTGTGGTGAATTGAGGTAGTCTTGAGTTTGAACAAAGAAATGGATCAGAGTTACCTACTTGCTGCTGAATAGTGGTTTGTGCTTGCTTCCTACAGGCATTAAGGAACATAATGTGGTAGAACTTAGTGGAAAACTTCTTTAAAAAGGATGGGACTAATTGCAAAGGAGTGGGTAGTGATTCAGGATTTTTTTTTAAGGCCCTGACAAATAGTTTAGACCACCTTGTCCTCTGGTAAGTTTAACTGTGCTTCTCAGAAGTGCTATAGTCTGAAGGCAAACAGTTTTTAGCAGCTTCATTTTTTTAAGTGCCTGTGTATTTTCATCACCTGCATGGATCTACAGGGGGCATTGAGACTTGAGTTAAAGAAGAAAATGAGAAACACGCTTTGAACTTCACTCTTGAGAGACAACAGCAATGAGGGGGTGGACTGGGCTTACTGATGATGCTTACAATGATATGAAGGGTTGCCCCCTCATAACATGGCAGGGGATAATGAAGCAATGTTTTGCTTTTGTAGTGGTTTCTGCATGCCCATCAGCTCCCACCATCACATGAATAGTGTGAAGCACCAGAGCTGTTCTGCTGCCTGGGTCTACTTGGTATCAGATTGCAGTTAGCTAGACAGTTGCTCTCCTGTTCAGTGCTCGGTTGCAGAAAAGCTGCAGATGAAAACTGAATTTAAGGATACTTCTAGTTGTCTGCTACATTGTGAAGAACTCAGTGCAGTGAGGTTGTGCTTGATTCATTAATTTTCTGAGAAAAATACCAAAAATTCTATCAAAATATATCAAATTACTAGTAGGTTAGTTTCAGGATGCATAGATAAAATAACTCTTAGACATCAGAATATCACAAAATACTCAACAAACTTTGCAGGTCATTTTAATATTAAACTGGTTTCTGCTAGTTTTGGTTGCTTCTTTTAGCGTATTTTCACAGAAACATCTGGAAGAATGCTTTCTCAATTTTTGTAGGTTGACAGCCTAATTCAAGTTTGAAGGGATGTCAGGAAAAGGTCTAGTCCAGCGTCTTGCTTGAAACAGAGTCAGCTCTGAGATTTGACCAGGTTTCTAAGGTCTTTCTTCAGTCAATTATTTAAAAACCTCTGAGGGTGGAGACCCCACAACATCCGTGGGCAGCCTGCTGCACTGCTGGACCATTCTCAGGGGAAAAGTGTTGCTTTGCGTCCTGTCTTATTCTAATTTACGCCCATTTCTTCTTGTCCTTCTGCTGAATGCCGCTGAAGAGCCTGGCTCAGTTTGCTCATTCATCTCCCCGTAGGCACTGGGCACTGTTGGGTCCCACTGAAGCCACCTGTGGCCCAGCTCGCCCCGCCGGGCCCACCCCAGGCCTTGCGCTGGCCCTTGCTGAACTCACGTGCTGAGTCTCCCCCAGAGCAATGAAGTAAAAAGTCAATTTCCACAAAGAAAGAGACTCTCTCCTTGAAATGGTGTTTTAAAATATATCTATTAAATAAGTTACTGAAAGTATTTGAGGAAAAAAAGAGTGCTCTTCAGTTAAAAACAACGACAACAAAAAAAACCCCTTAAACTCAGGTCTTGAGAACACAACTTGAATCATTCCGTAGTGCCACTATCTGCCACATAAGTTAGTCAGACATTACAGCATAAACCTGTCAAAACAGCTCTTTCCTCTTTTCTAAATGGAAAATTTGACAGGCTTTTTTAGTAAATGGCACAATTTTGCAGAAAGTACTAGCTATATATATTATTAAGAGTTACTCTTTCATCAGGAAATAATACCATCTAGTGAGTTCTTTGGGAGATCAAACATACACTTCTAAATTTGAAAAAAAAAAAAGGCCTTTTGAAATCATATGTCCTACTCAATTACCTCTTTACAAGCTCTTAAATAAGAAGCACCACTGAGATCATCAGAGTATAGAAATACAATCCTTTCCATTTCGAACTCTTTGCGAAGCCTACGGATAAACATTTTGTGAAAACTTGGCAGTTCCTGTAATTATAAAAATAAAGTCGTTAGCTGCCTTGCCATCTAGTTGCTACCTCAATCTTACTAGTTTCACCAAGTTAAAAACCCCCGTATAGGAAGAGGGCTCTGGGCCTAATATTCTTTTTATGCAGAAAAAACTGATGTTGCCTGAAGTAGGACTTAAATTTCTTCACAGGCAGTTACAGAGCCACTAATGTGCTAAACTGGTTCCAAGGCAGAGGCCACCGCTAGTTCAAAACAGTGGGTGCTTTCTGTAGAGTAGGCTCTACTCTTTAATTCTTGTTTGCTCCATTGTTGTTGTAATGCTTTCACTTTAGGTCACCCCATACTATCAGTTTGTAATTTCTGTGGTTTCTGGTTGGTTTTCTCCTCTAGTCAGGTGAAGATGGCAGAAAAGCTAAGCTATGTACAAGTGCAGCCCATCATGAACCACAATTCCGAAAGCATTCCCAGTATAGATGTATCAATCTTTTTAAGCAGTCATCTGTACTGCAACTCCAGTGTTTCTCCCTTGAATTTTAGTTAATTTCACCCTAGAACTACCGAAGGCTTTTTCCATTTGGCGAAGACAACTTAAAGAGAAATTATTTTAATTTATTTGGCAAACTCCTTCTCATACATGTTCATAAATAGTAAAATATCATGAATGTAATAAGAGGTGTGCTAGCATATAGATATCAAGGTATACTGGCAGTATTGTCCTTTTCTTTAATTGCTGGTGTAGGAATTAATAGTGTACCACAAACTAAGTCACAAATAAATAGGTGACATGGGCTTTAGCAAGCTTATTTTTCAGATATGATCTTTCACTAGAATTCCCTTGGAATCTGTTCAAAAAGTCTCCCACACAAATTCTGTTCCACATTTCCTAGCAAAAATGAAAAGTCAGGATTTTATTGACTGCAGTTTGCAGATAAAGCTAATGGTTAATTCTTTCAATGGAAAGTACCCTCTGTGAAATAGCAAAATTGGGAGTGGGAAAGAGACAAGAAAACAAGAAACAAGAGACAGCAAGGCAAAACACAGGAAAAATGATAGGCTGAGGCAAAATAGGTAGAAAATCTGACCAATGTAACTCAGAAGAGGGAGTTCTGTAATATAGGGTTGTGAAACTGGGAAGTAGTAGAAATAAAGAAAACTGGGAATGCAAGACAAGGCAGCCAAGAGGAGCCCGTGAACAGCCCTGGCTGCAGTTCACCCCTAGCAGCTTGTCAAGTTTGCTTTGCCCCTGTTAGATGGAATAAGCAAATGAAAGATTACAATGAGAACTGAACTGAACCACCTCACCTTGAACTGGAAAGGAAAACAGATCACAAGAAGACTGGTGCTCTCTTGATTTGATGCTTTTGCCGTAGCACCTATTCACAACTTCCAGAAGATTTAGCTTGCTCAAACATACATTCCTCCAGAGTTTCTGTTTAACTTCTCTGTTGTACCTTTGAGTGAAATGTATTCTGAATCTCAAAAGGAGAAGAGGTATGCTGCACATAAGCACTTAGAAAGGTCGTATTCTGGTCTGAAGTTTTTCATAAATTCACTTTGGCTTCTTCAGGAAAGATATTCTGTTGAGGGTATACATGCACATACACATAAATATGTAAATAAATATAGAAACATATATTAACACTGGGTGATCTTGTAAAATTTCGAGTACTTGGTGTTTCATTCAGAAATGCCTGAACAGGCACCTGTTGTATTGGGAGGCTCCATCTATAACCGGCATTTTTAAACTTCATGTTCATATTATGATATTTTTCTTTATAAGGCTCTTCAGTAGTCAGTTACCAGAAATAAAATTAAATCTACTTCCTAATCCATTTGAGTATGGACAAGGAGAGAAGAGGTAGGTCATGCTTACTCAGAAGAACCTCTATGTGTTTCATATTGTATTGTGCAATCAAAAGTAATTCTTAAAGCTTTACAGTTATACGTGCTTTATATAAATCAGTGGTGCAGAACCTCTTTACAACTTCAGTATGTGTAAAAGATGCTCCCATCCAAACTTGAGCAGCTCCCTCAACCTTGAAACGTGCTGATTTCCCATCTGTTGAGCTATCCTGGGGCTGCTCTCATTCTCTTCTGTCAATCAGATAGTTGCAGCTTCTCACTGGTGCTAATTAGGGTGATAGAGCCTCACAGTATTAGGTCTAAATTAGATAACTTGCTAGCAAATCCATCAAATACTGAATAATACACTTCTCTCTGGGTGATGGAGGCTTTTGGAGGCTTTACAAACACGTGTTGTGGGAGAGGGGATTCACAGAGTGCATATATCTACGTTCACACCTATGTCAAAAATAGGTCTGTTAGTTACATTTTATGGAGATGTCAGATATAAATGAAGAGACGTTTTGTTCATAAATAATTTTAAAATAGTGCCTATTATGGCATTGCTACTTTCGCAAAGGGTATTTACAGCTGGAATGATAAAAGACTCAGTATTTGAGAACAGCATCATTGGTTGTTTCTGCTATATAATGGTAAGCTCAGAAATACTGTTTTCAGTATTATTTCCTACTGGGCTATTAACTGCTATTATACAACCAGCTGTTTACCATTGAATAGACCTTTCAAAATTTATTTTATCTTGAGAGTACAAATGGTATATGAATTTAAAATGGATGATTTATTCCACAGTAACTCTGCCTCATCATCACTCTGCACTATGACGAACGTACGGTGGCTTATCTCTTTTTGCAATCTCTCTCTCTGTACTGGAGGATAATACCGTACCACAGTGAGCAAACTCCTCTCTAGACTTTCCCATGTTTTCACATGCTGAGAGTAACAGCTCACAGGTCGTGACTAAGAGGGGACCACAAAAAAGTAATTCTTTTTCTATTGAAATAAAAAGCAGTAGAGTTGAAGGGGAAGGATACCTAACATGGTAGTAGCAGAGGGAGACTTCACAATGTTTAATGTCATGTTTAATCCTTTGTTCCTGAGGAACAAGACTTTTAAAGACTGGCTGAACTTTCCCTGTTGCTCTCTGTGGCCATTGTCACCCTACTATAGTTTTGGTAGGACTGCAGTATATTTAAATTATGCTTTCTGATTCAGTACATTTTAAGTTGGTAATATGGATGAATAAATTAAAGAATTTCCATGTCTTCATTCCAGTAAATGGTGATGTGTTTGGGAGGGGTAGCATAGTTTAGGAGATGTTCTTGATAGTAATTTGTTAGTTACTTTTTGTTATTATTCTTTCTTCCAACTTTAATTATATTGTAGTAGTATGTTTTCAAGAACAGAAACTGTTATGTATGCATTTTTGTTAATTCTACTACAGTAAAATCTTGAACTTTTTCAAGCATTACTGTAAAACATGCACACAAAGAATGATCTTGCTTTTTGGCAGGGCATACAGTAAGCACACTATGCTGTATTTTCTGTTCATGTGCAGCATTATATTACTGTATTTGTGTATTACTAGTACTAGTGCTGGGGTTTTTACCTTAGTAAACCACTTTGAAAATGCAAAGTTTGTGATGTTAGTGTTTCTCACTTTAATTAGAAGACTGTGCCATTAATTGCACTTTAAAAAAAAAGCAACATGTTGGACTATTGAAAATATTAGTGTCAACAGTTAGTAAGAAAAAAAAATATGGTATAATGAGTCTGCTGGTATGTGGTTTTCAGTCTTTCCCTTGTATTGTGATAGAGCATATTGCTCTGTATTGCAGATTGAAGTTTTTTTCGTTATAGGCTCACATCAACTATTTAATACGATCTTTTAGGTCCTTTGTGATGCATTTAATAGAAGAATGCTTTGGTTGGATTTCGTTCACTTTACAGACAAGTATGCTATCCTCTTTTCACTGTATACCTAATTCTTTATGGGAATTCCTTTTTATATTGCTGTATTTTATTTTTATGTTGTACGTATATAAATCATAATAACACTTAGATTCTTTGACAAAGCAGTGTTCTTGCTTTTTTTTTTCTTCCTAAGGCAACACCTTCAGTAAAAGTTTATTTGTCTTTAAAGAAAACAAATCATTTTCTAAGAGATCTCAACAATTTTAATTAATATGTTGCAGCCATATTTTGTTTCCCATCTGTCTTGCAAATAATAGTGAACAGGCAGATGTTGTAGGAAGTATGTGGCTGTTCCATTCAGTTGCTATTTTTCTTCCCTGAATATGTATTTTGGCTGCAGTACTACATTTAAATTAAAAAAAAAAAAAAAAAAAAAAATCTTTATTTCCGATTTAGTTTCTAAAAATGCAGCTTACATTTTCAACACCTTGTGCAAGTAATAAACCATTTTCAGTTTGAAAATGCACCAACAAAATTTAGTCTTTATTTCCAAGTTAGAAATAAATATGACTTTTTAAAAAAAAATTTTAAACATGAACTTGTTTGTTGGTGTTTTTTATTTTTTTCTTATTTTATAGAAACAATAAAGATGAATTGAAACAACAGGAATAGATAAATATTAGAAAATTAAGAAAGGCAAAATTTATTATGAAAATAATTTCTTTGTGTAAGGAATTCAGAAAATGTAAAATATAGCAATAGTAAATCACTTCATGGGGATATTTATTGAAGTATTGCCACAATATTGTCAATCTAAGTTTTCATTTTCTTTTTTAATCAGGGGTATTCCTGAGCTCTTGAATGTGTGGATTGTTGTTTGATGTTAGTGTGGTGGGTTTTGTTTGTTTTTTTAAACTCTGGTGTCTTTTTCGTTTAATGGTAGTCAGTATGGTTTCCCAAGATTGTATCATTGCACCTCTGCAGTAGTCTAAAAAATGCTTATATAAAGTTTTCATTAAAAAGAAGAAACCCAAACAGTTCTACTGCCTGTGTTTCAGTAGAAGATAAATTTCTGAAAGGAGGTTCCTGTGGTATTCTCTCTTTTCAGGTGGTTTCTGCTTTTAAACATTCAATATTGTTTAGATGTTAAAAGAAGGCATTTACTTTCCTTGTGCTTATTAAACAGGACATGCCTACAGTACATACCCATTTTCAGTCTCTAGTCCAGCTAATATAAGTAAAGAAGATGTTTCTGAAGGTTCAGAGCTGGTGTCTGCAGTCACTGGAGTTTAAGTCCAATGAATGAGCTAACAAACCTTTTGAAGTAGAAGCAAATTACGCTCCAAAGAGGGGAAATAATGATCCTGCTTTATCAGCAATACATATAGACAGAACTGAGCTCATGAAATCAAGGTGAATTAATCCTTAACAGGTAACACTGTACAGTTTTACAGAGTGCACTCAAGTAAGTTCTGTGGGGCAATTAAGGCACAACTTAAGTTTTCTAGTCTTCCCTCTGACCAGTTTATTTTGGAAAGAGATGGTTTGAGGTAATAAAATAATAACAATAATAAATCCCTGAGTTTCCTTTAAAAAATGAATATTCTTGCTAGTGGATTAGTCAGGGAACTTGTCCAAATACGCTCTCCTGTGGTATGTCAAATCGACAAAGTAATTTGTGATTTCAAGGCATCTAGAAGTAAAGCAAAGTTATTTCAAAGCTTTTTTTTTTTTACCACTTAGGTTGCTTTTTACTATGACTTAATGTGATGCTTTATTAAGCAGAAGCTTCATGCAACTGGTTTTGAGGGCTTCATATGAAATTCAGTCTTCCCTATTATTTTTAATCTTTTTTCCAAGATTGCAAAAATCTTGTACTCTGGTGCAATGTAAACATACATAGGTTTATTATCGATTGTAGTCAAGTTTCTTTTTTTTTTAATGTACTTCTGCTGATGTTTATTGTACCTTTTTGTGCCTGGTGCTTTCATTTGCACAGTGATCACTGTATAAATTATTATTTTTTTACATTCATGCTGAAGTCACCTTCATCATAATTCTTCCACAGATTTATGAACTTCTGTAGTGTTTCTTTCTGGGGAAACCATCATTTTCTTTTTGATTGCACCTTTCATTTCTTGGTTCAGTTTTGGATAGCTAGATGAAGAGAAAAAACGCTTTGCAAAGTAGAAGATGAAAAAGGGGAAAAAAATAGCAGATTCTGGAAAATTTCTGGTCATGAAATTAGACATTTGAGATTTTGCAGGTGAGTGTCAGGAATGAGGAAAGGACCCACAGAATTTTCACATAAATACTGAAAAAATAAGAAACATCCATAAGCCCTAGCTACTTATCTCAGCCTTTTGACAAGAGTATGGCTTACTGGGACTTGGAGCTTGGATTGCTGAACCTCTGATCTTCCAATAATTCCATGAGAGAGAGCACATTTATATATAAAGTCAAAGTGCAAATATAGCTGGATAGTTTTCTGAAATAACATCTCTCAAGTTTATTAAATGGAAATTTTTAGTGGTTACTGATTGTTGAGTCTCGAATGGTATGGAGTATGTACTTAAAATACATATGAATGCAGCCAAGGAACTTCTACATATTTCATGTAGCCAAGGTGAGGTTAGAGAGTCCTGGAACACGCCAGCGTTCCTGATGTGATAGCTCTGTAAAGAAATCAGCAAGATGCTTTATACATAGGAATTAAAGCTGCAAGAATGAGTCACACTTGAAAGAGTATGGCTTTAAAAAGAAAAATGTCACTGTAGTGACTTAAGGATGTTATTAGAAAAGCATTGTAGCATCAAAGTGGAATAGTTTGTTTTAAATTCTTTTTACAAGGAGCCACCATAAATCTAGACAACAGTGTGTTATAGTGGTGGAGTTCATGTATTCCCATGAATAATCTATATAACCACTATTTCATCATATCTGTCTTAATCATAACTTCAGTAGTGTGTTAGTAGTGGTTTATATCTAATAGTGTTAAAAAGCTGAATCAAGTTCACTTGACCCTGTTGTTAAGCATAGAAATAAGTCTTTTTATCCTAAGTGCAATTCTAAACGCAATTTTGATAGTAAAACTTACTTAAAGTAATATCTTCCTTGCTCTTCTCTCCAGTATAAATTATAAGAATTATAAGGAAAGAGATGTCTGAAATAACGTGTAGTGATTTTTTTTTCTGTAGTTTTTCTGTATTAAAACTACTAGTAGAAAATTAACACAGGAGACATTAACTGCTTCTGGAATTTCATAGCACTTAGGCGTAAAGGACAGTCACTAATTCTGACCTCACATATGTCATAGCGTTTAACTTTACCCACTTATGTCTGCATTAAATTCAGTACTTGTTTTGTGGTTTGGTACAAGACAACCCCTGGGGAAAAAAAGAAAAAAATCTGTCTGCACATTTCAGTTATGTTAGCGTCAAGCATTCTTTAACTTACTTTCAGAAGCCAGCCATTGGTCTTGCGATTCTACTCACCTTTAAAGATACTTATGCAAAATAGTCAAGATCTGTAAACTTCTTTTGGGTAATAGACTAAGAATAAATGCCAGAAGTTTCTCATGTTCTTCTTATTCTGGAGTTCTTGAAGAAATGCAATTTTTATAACTTTTTCCTG
The DNA here is from genome assembly GCF_036013445.1 of Caloenas nicobarica. Lineage (NCBI taxonomy): Eukaryota > Metazoa > Chordata > Aves > Columbiformes > Columbidae > Caloenas > Caloenas nicobarica. The sequence goes on along the minus strand of NC_088247.1, from coordinate 20,670,384 downwards.
TTTTTTTCTAATTTTAATTTTTTTGACATATAGCCCCATAAATTAATGGAGTGGTTTAGGCTTTATAGATGCTATGCAGAGATGCTATGTAGTTACCTACTGTCACTTGTCATAGCCAAGATTTCTTCTGAGTGTGTTGCATTGGATGTTAACGTTGAGTTGTACAACCATTATAACTTGCTTCATCCTGAAGTAGCTGCTTGATTGTGCTGTACATGCTTTTCGATACATAACTTTATATAACCTCAAAGCTTACTAAAAAAATCACACTATTCAATTATGACTTCCCAGTGAAGTTTTTATATTATTATTTATTAATCATTCAATAAATTATGTTTTGTTTCTTCCAAGCTATTTTGGTAGCCTTTTTTTTTAATGTAAATATTAGGTGTATGTGATCTTGTCAATTTTCAGTCCAGTGATCTAGTTGTCCCTTAATCTGCCATCCCCTCTTCCTTTGGTTTCCCTTCATGACTGCTTAATAGTTAATTTCAAACAAATACAGAATGTCTTAAAAATTAGTCTGTTAGAGAAAGCTAAACTAGTTACTGTACTAGTGGAAGTGCCTTTCTGTGACTGTTAGGCCTGATGGTGTGGCTGGGTGGACATCATGGTGCATCTATTTGTGTCCAGCCCCTTGCCCAGCCCAAAGTAAGGAGTGGAACCCAAGGAATGCTGGTGGACAATGGACAGGAAGAGCAGTGTGAATTGGGAACATAAAAAAGGCTGTTTATGAGGATATTGGATGGAAATCCATGTAAAACCAAATAACATCAGTTTTGCCCCTCAAGTATACCAGCATCCGTCAGTAAATTCCATTATGCGCTCACCTTTATCAAACTAACTTGTGAATTTCTCTAAAAAAAAAGCTTTTTTTTGAGAAGTTATTTTTCCTTTAACCTTGGTAGCTGACATTTTTTGTTTTCTGATGTGTTAATATCAGAGGATGATGATTATTTTACCTGCATGTAATATCTGATAATCAGTTTGGAGTTACCTGGGGTGTCCTACTTGCTTATCTAAGGGTGACACTGTGCTTTTTATAGTCATTTGGAATTTTCCTGCTATTCCATGACTTGTTATTAATTAACATCAGTGGCCTGAGGTGTCATGAGTTATACTCTATTGCTATCTGATGGCTGCTGTGGCTACTGTCATAATTTTAAAAGCATATATTCATTATGGTTTTATTTTTATTTCTCAGTTTTTTCTAATTTATATAGTCTGTTTTCTGCTAATTTCTAATGTTTTTCCCATTTTTTAGACTTTTTAAAAAAACGTTATAGCTACTCTGCCAAGATAGACTTTAATCTTTCTTCCTTAAGTTGATCTTTTTTCATTTTCTTGGTTTCTTGACCTCTCACATCTGCCCTCGTTAGGTTGATGATCTGCCACCTATTTGCGTTTCGTCATTGCTGCTCCTTTCAGCATCCTTCCCCTCTCCTATTCAGCCATTTTTCTCTCTGTTAGGCTTTGGTTTTATGAACATTGCATCTAGTGGACTGCAAAATTACAGAACAGGAACTCTGAATGCCCTGAAGTAGTTTGCTGTCAATTAATTTGCTCACGTATTTTTAGAGGGTACGTTCTCTAGTACAAGGCGTGTTTTCCCATAAGCGCAGTTTGCTCCTGACTGTTTAAGAAAAGCAACAAGGTCTGTTAATTTCTGGCCGTCCAACAAGGAGCTGGCAGAGATTGAGCCTGGACAGGTGTTGCAGGAAAAAAACTCTCATTTGCATTCTTTTAATCAAACTAAAAATCATAGAATAGAATAACAGAATGCTCTTGTTAAATCCTGAGTACGTACCAGAGTGGTTTGCTGAGTCAAGTCTTGAGCGAATTTTGAGTCACTGATGCGTCACCTATTTTATTAGATCACCTATATTTTACAGGTTGCCTTATCTTCTTGTTCAATGTATATACACTCAGATTGTTGTATTTTTTAGGGCAGTGACAGCTCTGTATTTTAGCCATTATGTATCCCCATAAGAACTGAATTAATTACTGTGATTTTATAAATTTGCCGTCCGTGAATATGGAAATATTTCTACTTGACTGTAAAACCTGACCTTACTAAGGTTAGTGTTATATAAAATTTATAATGCTCACTTTGTTTTTAAATTAATCCCCTGAAACCATTTAAAATACATTTGTCAACACACTCTCAATCTGACCCTCCAGTCTGACCCACCACAGTAAGCTACCGTTATGTTATAATTAAACTACTGAAATAAATTCATGAGACTGCTTTGCAAAATTCAGCTATTCAGGCAGCATGTATGCTGGGTTTTGTTTTCGTATTGCGTTTGCACATCAGATCTGAGCTTTGGTTCAGTACCCAATGAAGACCTCTGAAGTTTTGTTGCAGGAATGAAGCGCTGGTACAGGGGTAGCAGTTGCACTGATGTGCTTTGCACTGTGTGGAAGTGGGTATAGGGGTGGAACACATCCGAGATCTGAGGTGGCTTCCTTCTCCCCATTCTAAAACCATACGTTTCAGTCTGTGAATGTATGTGCAGACTCTATCCTGTCTTCCCTGCTTTGCAGTGTGTGAACAATTAAGTTTTTGCTTGGTGCTAATAGCTAACTTGTTGGCTACCTAAATACAGTGTAAAAGTCATTTCGGAGGTGTTGGCAGAGAGCGGGGCTAAATGTGGAAATTGCATGTTGAAGTGTAATTCAAATTCTCTGCACATTGCTCAAACTGGAAACCAAAATGTGAGGTATGCTGCGAAGTTAGAAACTACCCTTAATTTTAATTGCACTTTTCTGAATTTCTATCTGTGCTACCTATTCCTTGTTTCATGTAGAAGTTACATCATCTTAGTCTCCCTTGGTCTTTTAACCATTGTTTTATGGCTCATGAAATCTATATTATCAATAGTTGGTGATTCTGAAGGCACAGAGAAGGTATTGAAAGGTAGATTTCTTTTACCTAGATAGGTGGCAGTCACTGATGCAAGGCAGTTTTGATTACATTTACATAATGATGATGGTGCACTTTTTTGTTTGTTTGTTTTTGTTTTAAGTATTGCAGCACTGGAACGTTCAGAAGATAAACTAAATACACCAATGTCTGATTTGTATTGTGTACAAGAATGACTCACAACTTGTTTCTTTTTTTCCCTGGTAAATAATTTGGCCATTCCAGCATATTTTGACATAGGATACTGATGTTTTAAGAACAGAGTAATGTGTAGTGCCTCTTAGTAATAAAATCATTTAGTAATAATTAATTTTTGGAATAGTTTTAAATATTTCTAGTAAATTCACTGTTGTTGACAGGGAGCATTTTAGAAAAAATAGGGCTGCTGAATTTTTTGCTAAGTACAGAAACTTCCGACTATTAAAAATGATGAAGAAAACAAGTGTTCACTGTATGTATAATGATAAATATAGATTAGAAAAATGAATATTAAATAATGAATACTTAAATTTTATTGTAGAAACAAGAGGTCATTCTTGTAGAGTAATATTCATAATCAGTTGTTTAGTGCTATGGCTTTCTGCTGTAGACACTACTGTAGTTTAACTAGCAAAGTGGTTCCAGACAGAAAGCAATGGAATAGGTGAGTAATGAAAGCTGCAGAGAGCTGTTAGCTTCATTTTCTTGAATTTTGGCTGTGTGCTTGCAGATGCTAGTATTACACATTTCTCAGTTGCTCTTGGCCATGCTACCAGGTAGGAATTAGGTGTCATGCATAACAATGCATCTGAGAAGTCATTAAGCTAAGCAGCCTGTCTATCCATTTAATCAAATGCTGTTCCTCACGTCTCCCTGTGGAAAGCAGTGTTGGCCTAGATCAGAAAACGTGAAAATAATAGAAATGTAAAGGGCCAAATCCTACTGCAGGTCTCCCACGACCTTTTTAATATCTGAGAAAAGGCCGCAGAGCACAGAATATTTTTCAGTATTCTAAATCTGTATTATTTATTTGCAGTCTCAGATGCAGGAAGTGGTACTAAAGAAATTCACATCCAAAATCATGTTTCTGAGAACATAATTCATGTCAGTGTTGCTTATTCCAGTCTTATTTTTCCCCCTCGCACAAACATCTTTAAAAAGATGATTCCAGGCAGATATGATCTGTACTTCCCCGTGGCTGTGTTGCAGGGGTGGATTTGCCAATTTAAGGAGGGTTACTTTTTCTTAGAGTGGAGACCCCATTGACTGTGTCATCAGTATCTCCCCCTCAAAAAAACCAAAAATCTCTCAGGTCCTTGTCTTTGAAGAAGTGGTTGTAGGCTGGTTGTGATCCCCTGGTTGTAGGCTGTGTGATTCTTTCAGTAGGGCTGATGTTCTCTCTTTTCTCTGTCTCTTTTTCCTTTTTTTTTTTTTTTCTTGCCAAACTACTTCCTATCTCAAGATGCGTGAAAACAAGGCTATAGAAAGATGTCAAACAAGCACACAAAAATGTATTGTTTTCCCTGGAACAAACAAACAAAACTCGTAAGAAAATTTCCATCTTGAGGCAGTGTGAGAACTGCAGAGGGAGTGGTGCCAGAAGTTCAGTATTACAGTGGGGGAAAAAAAAAAAAATAGGAGTACGTCTGCTATATTCTAATTTGCCATTCCTGTTCTGGAATTCGGTGCCAATTACATGAATAACATAAACCATAATAGGAAGACTTATTTCTGAATTCATGCATGAGAAATTTAAATAATCAGAAGAATGCTCATACTTTTATTTCTGCCTGCATAATAATTTGGGATGCTTTTCAGGTGTAAACAAGACACAATTCCCTGAAATAACATCCAAAATAAAAAATATGTACTCTTTGTTCTTCTGAAATATGAATTATCTCTAATTTAACATGGAGGGGACTGAGTCGGAAATATTGACAGATTAAAAGGCAAATAACTGTATTCTTTCTTGAACAACTTTGCTTTTACAGACTGTGGAAAGAAGTCTGCCAAAGAAAGGAAACCCACTCAATTCGGTAAGGGCACTGACATTTTGTGATAATTGAAAAACAACCAACCAACCAACAACAAAACCACAAACAAAAAGCAACCAAACAAAATCCAACAAAACAAACAAAACCAACCACAACAACAACAAAAAAATACACAGAGGCAACTTATATTGGAGTAGGTGTAGGTAACTATGCAGATGCCTTCTTTTAAATGAAAGAAAGACTTTGGTAGAGATGTATTAGGAAAAGCAGTAGATAATATATTATTGGAGACTGTCAAGGTAGAAACTTGTTGATTTTTCTGAGTGTGAACCAAAGAAAATTTTGATTAACACATAATTTGTCTTCACACAGAATCACAGAATGTTAGGGATTGGAAGGGACCTTGAAAGACCGTCTAGTCCAATCCCCCCACCAGAGCAGGAACACCCAGATGAGGTTACACAGGAAGGCGTCCAGGCGGGTTTTGAATGTCTCCAGAGAAGGAGACTCCACAACCTCCCTGGGCAGCCCGTTCCGGTGTTCTGTCACCCTGACTGTGAAGAAGTTTCTTCTCATATTTAAGTGGAACCTCCTGTGTTCCAGTTTGTACCCGTTGCCCCTTGGTCTTTTGGAGAATGCTCATGTTTTTTTAGGACAGCTCATGGCATCTGACTCCATCACTTTTCCATCGTTACATATTAATTTGGGAAGTAGTATAAGCAAATTTAATATCAAAATTAGAATGATGCAATGTTTTAATTAGAAGCTAGTTTTTGAGAAACTCCATGGACTCTTCCACTCGAAGTGTAGGTAAGGCTTTTCAGCTGAAAATGTAAGCTACATTTATAGTAGCCAGTGGCTACTTATATGCGTACGTACCTTACTGAAGATTTATGGTCCACTTACTAATTTTCACAATTTTAAAAATTTTATTCCTGTATGTATTAGAACTGTATGTTTATGATGCTGGTAATGGGTTGGATGTCACAGCTGAGACAGTACTGATTCTTCAGGCTTTCACTTGCTTTTCACTGCCTCCAGCTAAAGTTTTGCAGGGATATTTTTCTGAATCATTGCTTGGAGAAAATGTACTGCTGGTGCAACTAGCATAGTTGTATTGGTTTAACTGGAGTTACAACGGGGTTTGCAGCTCATCTTCTACCCTGAGAAGATTCCCCTATGCAGTAAGACTGACTTAAACATGTCTGAAGAAAGTGAAAACCATTTGTTGTCCTCTTTACCTGATCTTCACAATTAGGAATGTTCAGCCATGACAGACTAATCTTAGATAGATGCTGTGTGAAGAGAACACAAAGTGGTATTTCTGGTTGAGCTAAGGATGCCTGTGAGTTATGAACAGGCCATGAGACTCCATTGCTTTCTTCTTCCCTTTTCTATTCTTTGCTTGTTTTGCCTTTTCATACTGTGTTGAATAAAACCACTTTTCTCTTTGTTCAGTGCCTGTTCTGGTCTTACCTGTTCCCACTTGCTTGGTAATGAGGCTGGCCTTTGCCTATCATATCATGATGTCAGCTTTGTTTTCCTCACAACTGTATCTTTTCTAATGATATTTTCTGAAGTTTTATTTTTGAATGGGCTCGCTTAAAAAAAAAAAAAAAAAAAAAAAAAGAGCTTCCCTGAAGTTCAGCTCTTTAATGTTTGGCAAGTGTTTACCCAAAATTTCTATTACAGCATTTCTCTGTTTGGTTACTGGTTTGGAATCTATCTTTATCTGAGTGAGCAGCACCTTAAGAGGATGGTTAATCAGAGTCCTTTGGAGATTGCTATCTTTGTTCACTGAAATCTCCAGGAGGTTAGTATAAATATGTCTTCTTATGGATTTCGGCAAAGTACCTACAATTTGATGTGATGAATTTGGGCTATGTTAGTACCTCTGTACAGACAGAACGAAAGCTTTTGGTCCATATTTAAAGTTCCAGTTACTGTGTACAGTGTACAAGCAGTTAATCCACTTAGCAAGAGGATTAATAATCCCTTTTCTGCCTCCATAATGTTAAAAGATTTGTTTATATTGCTTTTGACTGTAAAAGGCACTAAAGCTGTTCACAAACTATTAACTGTTCCAGTCCTATGATAAGTTGAACACATATAATGGAAAATGAAAAATTAATTTTGCAACTGCAATTCAATAGTCTTATTTAACTAAGAACTGCATTTTATAAGATACATACTTAGGAAAATGTTCCTGGATCTTTTTAGCAATTTCTAACTTTTATCACAGTTCCTACCTTTAATGAAATACTCAGTTATGGCTGAAAACCTTTTTAAAAATAATGTAAAGAAATGTCTATCAGATGGGCAAATAGTTCATCAAGTAGATACCACTGACACTTCAAATACCATTTTAGTGCCTTTTCGTAGCCTGGAAATCTACAATTTTATCCGTCAGCTGTTTTAAAGCTGCTGCCTAACAGTAAATAAGCTGTTCTAATTTCTCTCTCAAACCAGAGTTTCCAAAACCCGATCATAGTTCTTCCAAATGCAAGAGCTCCTGTCAATTCTTCATCAACTGCCTGTTTCCAGAGGAGAATTGGCATTTAAGTTTTAAGATAGTTTTAATAAACACTTGTAGTATCTCAGTATCCAATGATGATATCTAATGATGATCTCAGTCACTTTATTTTCTCTTACTTAACCACAAGATGATGGCGGTTCAAGATTCTCAGAGGAGAGAAAAAGGCAAAGAAGAGGATCCTAACTTCAGGGTTCTGGCAAACAGACTTTGCCCTGTTCAGGGATCTGCTTGAAAGACTCCCATGGGATACATACAGTCCTGGAGAGGAGAGGGGTCCAGGAGAAGACCTCTCATTGACTTTCAAGGATCACCTTCTCCAATCTCAAGAATTAGTCCATCTTGGCAAGCAAAGGTAGCAGGAGGCCTGTGTGGCTGAACAATGAACTTATCACTGACCTCGAATACAATAAGGAAGCATACAAGAGGTGAATGCAGGGATGCATGACCTAGGAGGAATGCAGAGACACTGTATGGTCATGTATGTATTGGGTTATGAAAGCCAAAGCCCACCTGAAATTGAATCTGATGGGGGCATGAAGGGTAACAAGAAAGGATTGTACAGATACATCGGCAACAAAAGGATGCTGCTGAATGGGATGAAGAATCTTACGTAAGACATGGAAAAGGCCAAGGTACTCAATGCCTTTTTCACCTTCGGTGATCTTCAATGCTTTTGGAAACCCAGGTGCCCAGTACCAGTGAGAAAATCTGGAACAAGGAAGACTTTCCCTTGGTGGAGGAGGATCAGGTTATGGAACACTTAAACAATTGGGACATACACGAGTGCATGGGACTTTATGGGATGTATTCGCAAGTGCTGGGGAAGCTGGATGATGTTATTGCAAGGCTTCTCTTTTTCATTTTTGAAAGGTCACAGCAACTGGGAAAGGCTCTTGCAGACTGGAGGAAAGCCTGTCTTCAAGAGGCAAAGAAACTTGCATCCTCAGATCCTTGGCAAAATCCTTGGAAAGGTGATAGAGCAAATTTGCCTGGACTCTATTTCCAAACATATGATGGACAAGAAGGTGATTTGGAGTACTCAGCATTGATTTATGAGGGAGAGATTCCACCTGACCAACCTCATAGCCTTCTATAGTGAGGTCATTGGCTTGGCTGATGGGGGGTTAAGAGTGAGTTTTGTTTATCTTTACTATAGCAAGGCTCTTGCCACTGTCTCCCATCACATCCACATAGACAAATTGATGAAGTAGGGACTAGCTAAATGGAGAGAGCGATTGAAAACAGGCTGAATGGCCAGACTCAAAGAGTTGTCATCAGTGGTGTGAAGTCCAACTTGAGACTGGTCACTGGAGATGTACTGAGGGAATCAATAATGGGTGCAGTACTGTTTACCATCTTCATTAATGACATGGATGATAGGGCAGAGAAAACCCTTAAAAAGTTTGCAGATGATACAAAACTGAGAGTAGTGGCTGATAACACTGGACGGCTGTGCTGCCATTCAGTGAGACCTGCAGTGGCTGGAGAAGTGGGCTGATGTGAAGGTCAAGAAAAGGAAATGCACCCAGGAAGGAATAACTCCAGATGGCAATAGAGGCTGGAGGCTCACTGGCTGGAAAGCAGCTTTACAGAAAAGGACCTGTGCCTGGTGGACACCAAGTTGAACATCAGCCAGCAATGCAGCCTTGTGGCTAAGAAGTCCAACAACATACGAAGCTTTGTTAGGCAGAGCATTGCCAGCGGCCTGGGGGAGGTGATCCTTCCCGTCCACTCAGTGCTGTGTAGTGAGGTGGCATCTGGAGTGCTGTGTCCTCTTCTGGGCTCCACAGCACAAGTAGATTACTCAGTATGCTTAGCGTGGTTTTGTTTTGTTTTGTTGTGTGTGTGTTGTTTTTTTTTTTCTTGTTTCTTGACTTTGCTTCGAACACCTTCACAGAAATCTGTTCTATGTCTCAACTATAACTTTTTAAAAGGTTCCTATACTGTCTGTTGTAGTTTTCATTTTTATGTTCAGTTTTCACCTGTTTTTACACAATTACTAAAGCTACTTTTTGTGTGATTGTTTCTTCATTCTTTTTTAGCAAATATTTTGATTGTTCTAACCTGAAGTATTTAGTATTTAATTAGGCCCTTGGTATTCTGAGATTGTCTTGAAAATAGTCAAATTTAAAATGATGCAACTTAGATTATTTTTTTAGATCATTTTCATTTCTAAATGGTGAAGTTGCATTTTATAATTAGGTAACGTACTCTTTACTTGTTCAGGAATTTGAAGGAACTGTTAATGAGGTATGAAAGCCAGCATAGTTTGTGGAGTCTTGATATCAGTTGACAAAGTGGTTCAAATGGTTTTCATCTAAAAACTTTGCAGAATCCTGAAAGATGCCCTTCTGCATGAATTTTTATAGTTATGGTAATAACCCAGCTATGAATGTTACAACTTGAAAAGTTGTCAACATTTGTGACAAAATTTAAACTAATTATTTTTACAATGAAAGCTTGACTTGACTGAGAATTTTCAATTGACTTCAGCTTCATTGGGACTAAAATTAAATCCCTTGGATTTTTTTGCAGCATTTGTATTAGAGTGCTGTTTCTCTTTTATAAGAGGAAAATAATAGCTTAGTTTCAGGTACAAGGAAAGGAGAGAGATTATTTAAGATTACTCCCAGAATTTTTAATGGCCCATTAACATCAGTGCAAATCATCTGAATACAGAAAATGTTTATCCCTGTGGCACAGAAATTAGAGGAAGGTAACAAAGGCTGAAGTAAGCCTTTGACATTTATGAAATAAAGAAAACCTAAGCAGGAACGGGGGAGGTGCCCTGTACTGCCCCTTCTAATCAAAAAATCCGTATATGCAAACCAGAGAATCTTCTATGTGATGCCTTATGTGCAAAGGCATTGCAAAAAAATCACAGTAGGTTTTCAGTTGTAGGAATAGTTAGGTCTGAAACCAGTAAGTCGGAACAGAAATAGATGTTTACAGAAAGGCTGAAACAATAATATTCTCACTGTTTCACCTCTTAACATGTGTATAGAAAAGTACATTGTTTTTCTGCTGTGCAGAATAGTGGTAAGAAAAAGTATGACAGTATGTAAAAGGGATATAAACCATGCATATGTAAATAGTCTAGGTGTGGCAGGGATAAATTGGGTTAAATAATCGATGGTCAGCTGTAACCATGATCCTTATGATGGCTTGTCCATCCGCGTGCTGACACGTGTCGAGAGGAAGGAGCAGAAAGCGATGGCACGGTTTGCATTAATGCTTGTCCCAGTGAGCTTCGGGCAGGGGGAGAAGCCATGGGAAACCTCAGGCAGGATCCTCTTTACCACCAGCTGTGTTTTATGGGCTTGTTATTTAGCTGCACATTCAATTGTTTTGGATAGCGCTTTTGCTAAGTACAGCTTTTGAAAATTGTTTCAATTTTTCACACAGATTTTTAATACCAACTCAGAGTATAGTTAATATGTCAAATTCTTTTATGATCTAGTAATCTGTGGTGCTTATTACTGCAAAAGATAGATGTGTTTGTCAATGGGCAGCTACTCTTAAGCATGCGATTTTTTAAAAACTGCCTTTTTTCATTTTTTCCTCAATATTCCTTTTGCTTTTATATATTCCCGTTATTACTGCTAATTCCTCTTCCTGTTTTTCTGTTCTTAAGTCGTCTTCTTCTCTAACAATGCTGTGTTATGCCTAAGACTGTTCCCATCTTTCCACACCCATACCTCTTCTCTCCTGCTGTCCTTCACAAAGTACAAGCAATCTTGTCTCTTGCCCTGCAAATCTGACTTTTATATTTGCATGAAAATGTGACACTGCTGATAGTGTTTAAGATCATATGCCTTTTTTCCAACACAGGCCTTTCATAAATATGCTTCAAATATGCACGACACAGGATTTGGTATTCATGCTGTCCCATCACCAAAATACTTGTGCACACATGAGCATTATCCACTTTGGCATTTCTGCTGTGAAATATCATTAGGATAATCTGGCAGTAGTTGTGCTACAGTACTGATATGGCTTCATGATGCTGCTAATATTGTCAGGGAAGGAACAGTTAAAATTTCTGCCTTCTCTCCATCCAACTATGATTTTTTTTTTAATGTTTCTGACTCTCATTTATTTCTTCGCTTCCATGTTTTGAACTTAAATCCCCTCAATTCCTTCCTTTTCTCCTTGCCGTTTCTCAATAATAGGAGTTTGCTCCCCTGTCCCTCAAACTGCCTTGTGAATGCCTTTCTCTGACAGCAAGGTTAACTTCAGATTTCTTGAAATCCTTGAGTTAAAAATTCTGGTGCCACTTGGCTGGCTGACTTCCGTGTCACGCTCCTCCCTCTTCAGCACTGATTCCTGCTTCACTTTGCGCAGGAGCTCTGTGTTCCGTACATGCTGTTTCCACCTGTGTTCAGTAAAGCTGATGCCCCTGTCCCTCTCATCTGCTTTCTTCACGCTGTCTGTCTTGCTTGCAGGCCCAGCAGGGTCACTGCCCGGCCCTTTACTGTGCTGCTGCTGAGTCCAGTCAGAGCTAATGCAGCGATCTTTGCATCGGTCTGCAGGAGATTATACAGATCGTCTTTGTCCCCAGCCTGTGGCAGTGAGGGTTTTCCATGTGGTGTCAACTAAATATTGTGCCAGCCCAGTGCCCTTTGGGTAACCATAGTGAGAGACAGGTGACACTGGAGGGACGGTTATGGATAAAAAGCAAATTCTGTTGCAAGTTTATCACTCTGAAACATAGCTTTGTTGTCAAAACCCTTCAAACGTCCAACTCTTCTGTCAAACAGCTTACCATCTAATGCTTTTATACTCAGCATTAGTTGTTTATTGCTTTCTGATGGTTTTATTCTTGTGTTTTGGTGCATATGTCTGAATGTGTAAATGTTCCGCCATAGGCATAAGCCAAATTGCCTGTGTATCAAAGGCAGTTGCCTGCACTGGCTGTCAATCAGCAAATTCTTGAAGTTGAGAAAGACATTTAATAAGTTCATATGCAACTACCCAAATCAAACTTAACACCACTTCGAGAATACTATTTGTAGCCCTGATTTTCTTACTGGTGTAGATGCTATTGAGACTAGGTTGTCTGTGCTTTAAAAAGAGGAGTTTCTTTTGTTCTCTGGACAAACATTTATTCATCCCAGACCATTTATTGTTTTTAAAATTAGAGTAGAGCATATATCTCCACTTTCTGCCCCAATTACATGTTTTTTATTGTCTTTGAAGAGTGGTTTACAATAAACATTCTTCTTGAGAAATCTTCACCTGGAGAAGACTAATTCAGAAAAAACATATACATTTCAGTACTTGTGTTACCTGTGATTTTTCCGTGGTTACTGGGTATTCTAGAAAACCTTTAGTTACCTCTAGTAATTTCCTGTTTCTTTTCTGTTTTTTTTTTTTTTAATAAACTTCCAGTTTCTGAAGGATATCTGTTTATCATCATGAATCTGTTTATTCATTTTTTATTTTTTGTCCCCAGCAGTAAGCTTTAGTACTTTTTTTTCCTAGTTGGAGTTGATCTTTATTTTCCATCTCTGATATTTGCAGGTATTTTTCCAGCATCTGCATTTTGTGAACATCTAACTATTTATCGTTGATTCTCAATACTACTTTTTAGTTCAGGCTTGATTCTGAAAGTTTATGAAAGTGACTTTCATTTAGTCATGGCTTAATATAACAGTTACTTGTTTAAAGGCTTTCTTGTTGCAGAAGATTCAATTGTGACTAGCCCATCTTTGTGTGCTTACCCACTAACTGATACAATGCTTTAATAAATTCAAAAAAACTGTGGAGATGTCCCAGCAAGCTCAGCAACTAATTGACTGAAATCTTGTGTATCCATTTGAAGAAGCCCACTTTTTGTGAAGTTTGTTACATACTAATCAACTATATACAAATTGAATATGTACATATCACTTTTGGATTCTTTTCTCTTGGCATTATTCCTAAGGAACTTCCCTTAAGAACAAAATGTAACTGCAGGTGTTTGTCAGAATGCACTCTTGTTATAGGACATTTTGGTTTTGAAATATAGGTGTAAAATAAACTGTTTCATCTATTTTCATGGCATGACATGCAGTCAGTTTATAAATTAGACTCTTCTCCACCTCTTAATAATGGCTGTCTAGCCGCTGCTTGGATTTTGGCTTTCAAATATGAGATTGCCATCTGAAGTGTAACTTTTTAGAAACCATCATCCCGCTTGGCTCCTGTCTTACTTGGTGATTCTCTGCCAATTCCACTACTTTTTGTAGAGGCTTAGAAATCTAATCCAGTTTCATTTTTCATTTTGTTATGTAGCTTATGCTTTTCTCCTCTATAATGCTTCTAAATTCTGGTTTTCTTTATTAATTTCAGTAATTGAAATGGTGGTTTTCTTATTGGTAAGTTACTCCCCCGTACTCAGCCCCCCGTATTTCAGCCAGTTTGATGTACTTCAGGAATGTTCTGGTCATTAAGTACAGAAAGTATTAAAAAGTTGCAGATCATCACGATTATGTTTGAGAATTGCAGCCAAAACTAGAAGGTTTGAGGTTAAACTTAAACATACCATCAAGTCTTTGGATAAAACATGAAATTGGAGTGTGTCGTTTCTTTCAAATGTAGCAGCCAAATGCATGGCTAAAATGATTTTCACTTCCAACCTCTGAGTTTGTCTGAGCAACTGGTCTGTAAAAACAATGCAGATGTAAGTAAAAGTTATGGAAGCTGTGGGTCATCTTTTTTTGTTTTTTTCTTTCCCCTAGGCTTACTTTAGTGCTTAGGAACTCTTACTTTAATTCCCGGTGTGTTCCTGTGATTAATCTTTGCCTAAATCTTACTATGTCCAGTAGCACTAGCAACCAATACAGTGTGAGAAGTTCTTTCTATAATGGTGATATGGGTTTCTTTGCCATTGAAGAATTCAAATTAGGATGATGAAACCATAGAATTTATCTTACCATGTTGAATTTAGAAAGAAGCTAGAAATATTTACACTGTAATTCAGAAGTTAAACATTTAGATGTGGCCTTACTTGAGTTTGGCAGAACAACATAATACTGTCTAATAGAATAGCAAAAAAAAAATGTGCAAAAGATTGATAAAGAAGGAATGTGGTGGAGCTCTATCAGTGTAAAGGGGAAGGATAGCGAGAGTGGGATGAATCAAAACCTGGTTTTCCATTACAGAAAACCATGTAGTCTTTATATTGGCCATACTTGGTTATTCTAGAGCAACTTTTTTTTTTTTTAATTATACTCCCAGTTCTTCATTTATCTTTTGATATGTCAACAGAAATATTTATTTATTGGCTGAAGTCCTACCAGGGTAAGCTGCATTGTACCAGTAATAGAAATGATCACATTAAATTTCTGATAATCTCTTAGCTGTTTCTTAAATAATCTCCAAAGAGAATGTTCTTGTGGTCTTTTTTGCTGATTGCTAAGTGGTGTAGTTTGAAGTGTGAAATTTATACTTTCTTGTTTAACCTGCTATACGTCTAGGAGCATCTTTACATTCTTAGGCTATTTCATTCCGTGCTACTGTCCAGTTGCCTGAAAAATGAGATGTAGTAATAAGCAAGCAATTTAGTTAAAGATATTATCTAAATCAAAATAAAACTAGGCATTTTTTCTAACAGTAGGTACTCTGGCTGTTTTCTGGGATAGAATCTGTATTCTAACATACTCAGCTGTGTGGCACTATTATTTAGCATTGATTAGAATTTTTAAGCAGGCAATTTTTATTCAATGTGACATTCTGAAAGTTCATTTTCCAGACATGTGTTACAGGATTCAAATATTTGTGTCTGATGTTTTGAGAGGTGTATGAGGATGACAATAATCAATCATATCTAATTAGCTCATGACACACTGAGCCTGCAGTAATTAAACAAGACATTACTGCTACTGCTTACTTTCTAATGATTAAGATCACACAGATTGAGAGTCAGCTGTTAATCACTTTTCTTGCAAAGCTAATGTCATTAACAGAAAATCCCAACAATCTACCCGTAAGGCTACTTTTAACTGAGCTTTAGTGGACAGGCTATGATGTAAGCAATAAAATAAACTTTGAGAGCATCTTTTCAAACTTCTGTTACATTGACCGAATATTCTTGCTTGTAGATTTCTATATGCCACTTAAAAATTTAGGAATTTTTTTTCTGAATTGCTAAGAAGTGATATTGTCATGCTGCAGTTAAAATCTTCTAAAAACCTGTGATGCTAATGTACCATTTACAACTGTTTGTAGCAAAATGTTAATCTATAATGTTGTCATTAATAAATGCCTTTGTTGTGAACATGAATCACCTCTTTAAAAAGAGTTGTCAGAAATTTGTGATCTTCACTGAGAACAGCAATTGTCAACATTATGAAATTATGAAATCTGGTTACAGCTCTAATAAAAATGTACAATCTAATGTCAGTCTTGGAATGCTCAAGCATATTAAAAAAATAGTAAAACAAAGATAAGTAGTCTCACTAGCTGCTTACTCATTGAGGCTACAAAGCAATTGTGGGGTTTTTTTCTTAATTTTTGGTCAGTTTGGCTTGAGTGTTTGCTTGTTTTAAATATGAGCTGAAAGAAGATGCATATGTCCCAAATACATCTTTAAAGTTAGGCAGCTAATAAGTTGGTTTGTTTGTATAATATTCTAGATTAAAAGGGTGTTTTTTTGTCGATTTTATGATCTCAAAAATAATCCACTGTTAAAAATTAGTGTTGGCAGTTGCTTTTCAACTAGAATGAAATTCAGGCTTAACTCGTTTTTACTTTAATTTGAAGTATTTCCCTTCAAGCTACTTTAAAATATTTCTGCTCAGACAGAGACGAAAGCTGAAGGGCTGGAGCCCCGAGGCAGCTGCAGGTTTCATCAGCTGCAAGGGTGCAGTGAGGTGTTGGTGCTGCAGTCCCTGCTGCAGTTCTCCTCGTGGGGAAGGGAGATGGAAGGAACTGGTGGTGGGCTACATGTCTATGTGCATGTCAAAGGCGTAACATGGGATTGTGGCTCCTACCATGACCGTGGATGTGTCCATCATAGTCCTGGCCCTTGGGCTCTGAGATGGGTTAAGCAGGACTGCAGAACTAATGGATGTAATGGCAGCACTGCATCCTTTTGTACATGGAAATTGGATGGACGTGATACTGGTGATGGTGGGCAGTAGTACTTTAGAGTAGAAAGGTGTCTGATCCAAAGCACTGATCTCATCCAAATAATTTCTAGATCAACATCTGACATTAGATTACCACATTCTATATGCATTCATGTCTCAAAACAAACAAAAAATGTTAGTTTTATTATTAACGTTATTATTATTGAGTTTATTATTATTTTGACGTAAGAAAATAAATATACCTGTTTGCTACTTGATTGCTATAGCCTCAGTCTAGATGGGTGGATGGACAACTGCTTGGATGTTCAGGCTGAGGGTAGTTGTTAATGAGTTGTCCTCTACCTGAATTCCTGTGGCAAGTGGTGTTCTTCAGGGGTCTGTCCTGTGACCTGTCCTCTTTAACATCTTTGTCAGTGGCCTGGAGGAAGTCACAGAGAGCTTGGTTATCCATTCTGCTGATGGCACCATATTGGAGGGTGCGGTCCGTTCACCAGTGACAGAGACCCAGGCAGGCTAAGAAATGGACTGTCAGGGAATTCAAGAATGAATGAACTGAACTAATGAAATCATGAAGTCAAATACTGAGAGGCCCTGGCAGTGGTACAGGCTGGGCCCTGCCTGTCTGAAGAGCAGCTCTTCTGCAGAGGCCCTGGGGGTCCTGATGTGCAGTGAGTTGTACTTGAGCCAGCAGTGACCTCTGGCAGCAGAGAAGTCAGCAGCATCCTGGGCTGTGTTAGGAGGAGCACAACCAGGAGATGAAGGGAAGACATTATCCCTCTCTACTCAATGCTCACTAGACTGCATCTAGAATACTGCATACAGTTTAGGTTCCCCCCAACACAAAAAAGCCCACTGACAACCTGGAGCAAGTTCATTGCAGAGCCACCAAGCTGATTTGAGCTGGGAACACTTGCCCTGTGATGGAGCTGGGCCTGTTCTGCCAGGAGAAGGCTTCAGTAGGACCTAAAAGCAGCTTGTCCATGCCAGCCAGGAGGATATCAAGAAAACAGAGCTGGGCTGTTCACAGTGGTGTATGGGCAGGCAGGAGACAATAAGCAAAATTCAAAATCGGATACAAGGAAAAGCGTTTCCTCATGAGGAAGTCAAACAGTGGAGCAGGTTGCCCAGCAAGGTTGAGCAGCCTCCATCCTTAGAGGCTTTCAGCCTGGGCTGATTGCATAATTGCCTTGCTTTGAGGTTGGGCTTCAAACCTGTCAAGGTCCATTCCTACCTGTGATGGTAAAATGATGTTTTCTCTCCTGATCTACAGAAATCCTTAATTACTCTGAGATACGGGACAGATTTTTTTACAGATGATTCTTATTCCTAGTACTGAGGAAACGTGACCTATCCAAATAGTCTGTTTAAGGGCTTACTTGTCATTATAATCAGAATTTCTTAAAGGAAAGAGTATTAAAGTTAAGAATTTTTGTCTCAGCGGTTGTGAAACAGTGTCAGTAGGTGTAAAAGCTGTAGTATGCTAAAGCTGAGAAAAAGGGCAACTCCATGTGTATTTACAGGAAAAACATGCTCTGCAAGGGAGCTCTGTATAACTAATTTCAGAAAGGTACAGTTAATCTCTGTCTTGTATTTGCTTTTAGTTTTACTGAATGGTTCTTTTTTGTGCTTATGATGCTAATGGAGTAATTAACTTTCTGCATTCTACAGCTGTGTTACTGCTATCTCCACATATCTGCTGTCCTTATCCATTTGTCCCATGTTGGTCCATTGAAAAGCCTGTATTTGTTTTCTCATTCAAGGCCCATTAAGCCTGGAATTATCTTCTCATCATGAAAGACAAAGGTACAGTTCTTCTTAGGGTACAGTCCTCCTTTAGCTTAAGTGCTATAGAAATTATGATTATTAACAAATTTTATTGTAAATGCCACTTCATCAGTTGTTAATACCCCTAAATGATAAATGTCTTCAGTTCTTAATAGTTGGCAGTTCCCAGTTGTTCAGTGCAGGTGTCCTAAAGCCAGTCAGGCTTTCTCCTGGATGCAGAGGTTCGGTCATGTGCAACAAGTCACATAATTCTGAATACTGGCATCAGAGACACATAAATCTGAAAGAAATTGTCTTTTCTGGGATTTTGTGCTGTTAGAGGATTATTACCTGTACCATTTGGGCAGATGTTTGTTCAGTTTTCTCTCAGAACCCCTTAGCGATGGATGTCTGTAATCTGTCCCAGCAATCTGTTCAAGGACTTCATTTCCCTTGTAGCTGGAGTATGTTAAAAGGAGGAGATTTCTGAATTATTTTCTTACCAGATTGTTCCATGTGTCTTTGCAATAGATTTTGAAGTACTTAAAACTGTCATTATGTCCTCTTGTATCCTGTCTTCAAAGTAAACAACCCAAATTCCTGCAGAGTTACTTATAGGCCCTATTTTCCAAATCTCTGATCACTTTTAATTTTTTTTTGTATGTGTCGGAATGCTTTTCAGTTTATTGCCCCTTCCATGCAGTGTAGCTGTGGATCAGCACTGATATAATACTGTATAAAAGGAAACAATATACTGGGATGTATTAAATGCAACACTGGTGATGGATTACTTCATGGACATGACATTATTCCTCCCTCACATTCACCAGTATTTAAGTAACCTTCTGTACTACTCAGCTGCAGAACCATGTTTCCTTTTGGGCACTGTCTTGTGAGAGTGAGAAAAAGCACATCAGTAGGAAAGAATTTGAAGGAGAACAGTCAAAATACCCATTTACTTTTATTGTGACAACAAGATATCGATGCCAATATTTGTCTGTCAATCCTCACTGCTATCTGCTTGTTCCCTTTCCTTAATAAATGGTGAAGAAAAGCTTTTCTTTTTCCATGCAAGTGA
Source organism: Caloenas nicobarica (assembly GCF_036013445.1). Lineage (NCBI taxonomy): Eukaryota > Metazoa > Chordata > Aves > Columbiformes > Columbidae > Caloenas > Caloenas nicobarica. Next base: position 20,651,033 of record NC_088247.1, on the reverse strand, counting down.
CTGTTCTTCCTAGGGTGTAGCACCTCGCACTTTCATTTTATTTTCGTTACACTTCATTCCATTTTTTAAATAGATATTTTTTTAATGTTACTCAAGGCTATTTAAATTTGAATTCTGTCCTTCACTGAGAAAATGTCGCTGTCTTTTAATTGCAGGAGGAAATCTGTCATAGAAAACATATCATACCAGTTTTGAGAGAGCCTGCTGTAAGTTAGTGGTCAGGGCACTGGCTGCGTGGGGCCACCTGAAGTTCTTTCTGCCTAATCTGAAGTGATGGAAGATAAAAATCAGTGACTCCAATTCTCATGGCTTTAGCAAGTGTTCCATCCATCCATATACCACAGATAGGGAATTTCAATGGAATTGTTTTCATGAAAAAAAGGTGAAATTGGATTAGAGAATTTTGTCACTAGATCTCTGAGGTGTAAACATTGCTGATAAAATATTTGTCTGGAAATATAATGTGGAATTTCAGTTGGAAAAAAAAATCAAAAATAGCGCTTAAAGAATTTTATTTAAAAATTCAGGAAGGTCATATAGAAATGAATTTTAGCAGTTAAAAATTGTACTGCCATGCCATTGAAGCTATGGATATATTTATTAAGGATGATGATCAGCAAATGGTGATTTCTGTTGGAGGACCAATGTAACTTAATGCAGTGGAGTTTTTATCTAAAGTAGGGGAAGCTGCAGATGCTCCATTTTTGTAAGGGTCTAAGACACTAATACTCCATTTAGTTGGCAACAGTAGTGATCACAGTTGCTAAAATAGGCAGAGGGAATAAGAGAGATGTTTGGAGTTACCAAGAATTTCAGTTTAAATGAAAGTACCGCTGCACTGCGTATACTCTGACATCTGCTCTGAATGCATACAAATGTATTATTATGAATCTCCTCTGAATTTTCTGCTTGTCTGTGTAAGACTCTTGAACATTTTCTGCCTCTCTTCAAACAGTTACTAGCATGAAAAACCTGACAAATATTGCTCTAATGCATTTGAGGAATAAATGGAAGTAAACAAGTGAAGAGTTTCTATGGGAAACCTGGTACCTTGACACCACTTTCAAAATCTGCCTCATTTTTTTGCAAACTTTTTCAAAATAAAACTTACAGCAGTGGAGACGAGTATTTTATGCCTGTAAGACTGAAGTTTGGCTTAGAGATGCCTACTTTGAAACAGAAGTTGCAGCTGTGAGCTTTAGGCTGCAGATAACGTGCATTGAAAGAGTTATCGTGTTTTGAGTAGGGTCCCAAACACATTATGCTGAACAGGGAGTACTTTAAAGCAAATACAATGACTAGGGACCTACATAAGTAGTCAACAATAAAACTGATAAAAAGATTCATCTGCAATTCTAGCTTCCTCTAGAGAGTGATGTTTTCTTCTCTGTGGTATTGACAGCTTTTGAGCTTGCTTGATAAAGTAGGTTTCAGTGTTTTTTCTTTAAAAACAGAGCAATGACTAAGCTTTCTTAAAATTCATGGCTACTGTGATGCTTGTGGTACTGGTCTCCTTTTCTCTTCTTCCCACCATGTACATGGATGTGCACATGCACACACCCCCCACTTCTGAGGCCAGGGTCTAGAAATATGAAAATCAACATTTAATTTCCTCACTTGCCCAAGTGAGTTTGTTTATGTTCCCCTGCTTCTCACTGTGAGCACTTAAATCCTATTGAGATTCAACTCCTTACATACTTTCCACATTTTTTAAATTACAGAACACATGTAAATTTGGTATATGATCTTTAACATTACTACATCATTTTGGGGAGTTATTTCCACTTTTAAGTCATCACTTTCTGATACCAGTTATTAGAACATCTACTGTATAGACAGTTTTTCAATGAGAAATCAAGATGAACGAAGCATAGTTAAAATGCTGGATATATGTGTACATGCAAAGACTAAGTTCTCATTAAAAGATCCTTGTTTGAAGAAGCACTTTGTCTGGACTGGGATTTGCCCTCTAGAGTTATGTATGCCATCTCTTTAACACAAAGAGAGAACAAAGGAATGTGCTGAACTCTGATTCAAGGCCATTTATAATGACCTAAAAAAAGCCAACTTGAAAGGCTGAGAGAAATCTAGATTAATCTTATTGATTCTGAAAGCAAATACGGTATTGCTGCACGTCATCTTGGATCACATCAGGAGCTAGATGGAGTGCGAGGTAGGGACTGGATTTTAATAGGAATAGATGAGCTTCAGTGAGACTTTCAGTTTAAGTAGTCTGATGGAAAATTATAAGCTATTTAATTGGTCGCTCTACATATTTCATTCATTACCTGATCATCAGTTACAAATGAAAGTTCAGGTTATTTCATTGTATCACTTCTAAACGTATGTAATGATTATTAGCCAGAGAAATGTTCCGGGTTTAGGCTGCACAAAGAGCTCTCCAGAGCTGGGTTCTCCTGGTGTTTCTGTGGAGCTCTGGTACGTCAGCACAAGTACCAGCGGTTGTCTGTGCGGGTGGGGTGGCGACGCACAACCTCCCACAGCAGCAAAATGTGGGGACACAGGTTTTTCAAGGCAGTTCTTCTACTGCTTGCAAATACTTGCTGTTCTGCAGCCATGACTTTTAAGCAGATGATGTTGGCTCCGTTTTCATATGTTGTCATTCACAAAAATGTATTGATAAAACATCCACACATGCTGGAAATTTAAAACATTTCAAAACTTTGGGAAAATGAAGAAATGTTGATTTCCAAAAAAGTGAGAGTGGTTTAGGCTTCGCACCCTCACTGAAATTTGTTTCCTTTAGGCATTCCCAGCAAACATTAAGGACAAGATTTATCTGTCCAGAATTAGATGCTTGTCTCTGAGTTGTTATTTATATTTATTTCTTTTTAAGTCAAATTAGAGAGCTATGGTGCAATTTGTTCCTGTTTAGATGGATGTATAAAAGAGATGAGGTAAGTCATGCTTCAGAGGTGTTTGTTGCTCACCACTGGCTTGACAGTATCTAAACGTCTGTTCTGGATGTGGATTTCTACACTATAAACCTGCAAGATCCATTTCAAGCTGAAGATACCCACATGGGGATGTCTGCTGGTGTGGCCCGTGTCTATATCCCATTGTAGTCATGGAAATTTGGTCTCATCTCCAGCTAGAGGAAGACCTGGGTGTCCTAAAATCCTGTGTCAGCCTGACGTGTGTGAAGGTCTTAAATAGCTTGAAGTGTCTTAAGTAGCAGCAGTGGCCTACGTGGGGACAATGGCTTGGAGCCCAGGGACAGGAGAACCGCATGAGCAATTCAGCTGTGCAACTGCTGTGTATACACTTCAGGGTAAACTGAATTGCTCTCTAGGCTGCATTTTCCATCTCTACTATAAGGGAGCCTTTGACACTCGGTTACTGCGTAGAGCTGCACCACGTCTAAATTTAAGTGCCTTAAGCTTAAACTGATCCTGCTGTTAAAGACCAAAAGGTTTTATTGGCAGTCACCATAGACCTTTCTCTCCAGTTTTATAGAAATGAAAGTATTATTATGAAGATAATGTTCTATGTTTATTTTATGTTAAAAACCCTCAAGCGCTTATTCAATGCACAACAGCTTTCTTCTTTAATTCCATTAATCTGTATTTTACACAGTCTACTATTTAATGTAACACAGATGAAAAACTTGATTTTAAATTGCCTTTTAAAAACAAATGCTGCAGCTAAACCCTAATTTATGCTTGATTATTCTTCACTTGCATGGAGGCGAGTACAGTGTTGTGATGGTGCTGTTATATACATTGTAATTTAATAAACAAATATTTCTGATCATCCATTTCAGAACAGGTGTTTTGCATTTCCTCTTCTATGCAACAACTGTAAAGCTCTGAAATTGCATTAGTCTGCTTATTTTAACAAATAGCTATAAGCAGTCCTAATTCCACAGTTTTTGTTTAAGGAAATATCTGACTGAATATTAGTGGGAAATTTGCATGTAAGTAAATAAACCAAAAATTAAAATAGAATTTACTTTCTACTGCTCATGGAGAAAAAACATTGTTTATACCAAATACTTGACTATCCTATAGAGTTTACTAGTTACTAGTCCAGTGGTGATGTAACTTCAGAAATGTATGTCCATCTTGACCTAAACAATTAGAAATTCTGTAACACCTCCACTTATTTGTGTGTTTTATAATATGAAAACATAGTTTTGTACTGTAATAAAACTCTCTGTCTCAAAGGCAATGTTTATAAAGGATAGAGGACTTTTTCTGACACAGTGGAAGGAACGCCTCTAAGTCAGGAGCAACATTGCACTTCCCTTCTTCTTGCTGAAACTGGAAAATCACAGAACCACAGAATCATGTACACTCATACATACCTATCTGCTTCTAATACAGTTTCATAATAAGTTGTACAATTGAAAACAAACAGGGCATCATTCAGTGGCAATACTCCTTGGTGGAACAGTACATTGGAGAATTTTTTTTACATGTTATTGTCTACTTCAAAGACCCTTTAGCCTGTATTTTACAGTATAGAAGAGGCTTTTTGTGTCTAATCCATTTGAAGACTGAAAAGCTGACTAGTTTTCCACTTTCTGTAAACAACGCTCATTTACATGCATTTTATGTATTGGATGGGATAGAGGTTGATATTTATCAGTAAGTGTTCATTTTATTAAATTTTTATTTCTGTGCCTTGCTTTCACAGACTAAAACTGGTATTGCATTGCTGTATGATGAAGTATCTGAAAATGCTTATGACATCCGACTGAAGCTTACAAAAGAGGTATTAACAATTCAAAAACAAGATGTCGTCTGTGTTAGTGGAAGTGATCACAGTGCAAATGTAAGTGCTTCTATATCTCTGTGCTTTCGACTGTGCACTTTAATGTCTTCTGCAGAGATCAGTTTATGGTACTGGAGTGCAAGAGGTTTTATCGGGTAATAGAAATACATGTAATGATCAGTTGTTGGGTTTTTTGTGCATACTTACGTTCTTGCATATGAAAACTTTTTTTTGGCCTATGCTTTATGTGCTTTATTCTGACATATGTAACCTTAACAGGAGAGAAAATGTCTATAAATACTGAGATTATAGCATTCTTCCACCGAATATTGTCAGGTCATTAAATGAAGGAAAAACAAAAAAAAAAGTATTTCTCATTGAAAGTATTTTAAGTATTTTAAGTATTTTCTTCATTCGTGTAGCGTGTGTTGAAAGAAAGTCTGTTCAAGGGCATGGAACTGCCTGAGAGAACACTTGACAGGCACTTATTTCACTTTAATTCTCTTTCAGGCACAGATGGGGCTTCATCAGTGCCAGCCTGTATGTGTTGCTTTTTATTCCACAAAATTCAGTTATGCTGCTTTTTCAAAACATGTGGTGCCCTTAAGCTATAGAGGAATCTTCTGTATCACCATTTAATAATGTCACTAGAAAAACTGGTGGCATTTTGCATAAGCAGTACAGCAGTGATGTCTAGGTTATGGGCATCCCCTTACAGGGTATTTTATTTCCTATTATAAACAGTGTTCCTCTTAAAACTAAGTGTAGGTATCCCAATTTTTACTAAGTTACATAAATTTTGTGAACTGTGCTGGTATTTGTTAGAGTGAACAATTCATGGCAGCCTCCTCAGAAATGGCCAAGAGGAGCCTTTCTGTTTGCATGCCATATTGCACATGCCATGTAAACATAAAATCTGGCACTAGGGAACAGCAAGTGAGTTTGTGATACTCTGCTAAGAATTAGGAGCCAAAAACATATATAGTAGGTATCCCTCTAGACATCTGTATTTCAGAGAGAGTCTGCCTATATAGCAGAAAAATGTTTCATTCATGCTATAGTAAATATTTTTATAAATTGTTTAGTATCACACAAAAATAATTTGAAATAACTTTTAGTAGTTAGAAAAGTATTGGTTTCAAAACTTGTCCATGAAACTCTGTGGAACACGACTTGCTCTTAAAAATGTTCCAAAAAGGTTGCATTGTTTGGCAACTAGAGGGAGGTCACTCAGTGAATTTCAATTCATGTTCATTGCTGGTTGATTTGCTGAAATAAATATGTCTCAGTCAAAAGTCATCAGATTGCATATACTTTGTACTTCACTGAGAAGCTTGAAAAACTGCAGCCTTTAACTGCAAGCATGGCTAGTAGTGCTGATAAGTTGCATGCAAATTCTGGTTGCAAAAGTCATAGTAAAATATGATACGACTGCACTATATGGTGTCTATGCATATAACATGATTGCTCTAGACTCAATGGTATTTAAAAGCTTTGTGTATAAACTTTCATAGAAAAATAATCAATATTTTGTGCAGTACAAAAACCAGCCCAAACAACCCACCAGGTCTGCCTCTTCCTTTTAATACCAAGATTTGGCTTGATTTTGATGCATTTTACTCCTGCACCTTACGGGTACCCTAAATAGTATTTCCTTGTGGAAGACAGGACAGGAAGACAAGCTCTGCTAATACTTGAGGAGCTGGATTTTGAAAAAAATTCTGGAGAGTCCCTGAAGAGGAGGCAGAACTGGGATATGAAGCTACTGCGTACAAAATGAGCTGAAGTTCCTTGGCTGTATTTCATGACCAGTAACGATTACACAGTGGGTCAACATGGAGAGGGGTGACTCTTGGGTGTATGTCAAATGGAGGCAGTTTTTCCAGGTTATAGCAGTAGCGTTGATGTGTAAAAGTAAGGAAATTTCAAGTATAATTCAGATGTTAATTTAGATTTGAGTTGCAAAGTATTATGTGGCTCTAGGTATTAAATCCTTTCAGGAGGGATTTCTCCCACCTCATACTGTTGACAGGTAGTGTGGAGGGTCCTGCCAAGCGGACCCTTCCTGGAAAACATTTCTAAAGTTATTTCCTTATTTTACTTAAATTTTCTCACTGAAGACTCTGAAACCTCAATTTCAATTCTCTGATCTGTTGTTTTCCTTTGTCCCTTGCAATATCTCCCCAAGATGTCCCTGCCTGAAAGTGTTATCTTCAATTGTTGTGGGCTTCTGTTGTCAAACTCTAGTGAGAAAAATGGACTAAACCATGGCTTTATGGCAATATTGGCTTTTTCAATATTATACTTTGAAGTAAATAAAAATTTCGTAACACTAGCATTTAATATAAAGGCCAATCAAGTGTAATATGAACACTGTCTTTTTTTACAGTGTATAAATTGCTAGTATAAAGGATCTCAACACCACAATTTGAAATCAGGCTGAAATAGCTGGTAGTTCTCTAGCACCATTTTTGATGATTCTGAAATTTTACATTTGCAGCTACACAGAATAAATTCCAAAGAGATAAATGCTTTACTTTACAAGTGGTTCAAGAAAATAATTTTCATCCCTGTGCTATATGATTCAAAATACTAATAGAAAATTGTAACCTGAAAGTCAATTCTATAGTAGTCATAAACAATCACGTTGTCTTACTGAATTATTCCCCTTCTTTTTATACTTCTTCTTTCTCAAGTAATAATAGTTAATCTTTACTTCAGACATGGCCGTTCATCAAACTAGATCATTTGCAACAGAAATAGAAATAAGTTGTTTGCCTTCTTTCTGTAGTCACATCAAACACATAGAAGGGGAAAAATATCTTGGGATTCTCAAGTAATTTTTCTTCTTAGATGGGATATGTGAATGGAAAAATATTGAAAAAGCAAGTTCCGTGTCTACTTTTGGTAATACTTTGTTCTCCAGTCAGTTTTGTGGGACAGCATTAATGGGGAGCATTCACTCCCTGCCTCCCTTCTGCTGCCAGGTCGGATGATCCCAAGGATTTGCAGCCGTGCGTAATTAATTAGCTCTGCCAGTCCCGTCCATTCTGAATGCTACGGTGGGGACCAGCAGAGACATCAGTGATCGCTAGTGCTGCTGTTGTGGGTTGGACTTTCAGCAATAGAGATTATTTCCAAGGATGAAAGGCTCTCAATATAAGCTACCATTTACTACTATCATCTAGATCTATTCTTGTTTCATATTTTGCCATCTACCATTCATTTAGGTGCTACTTTTTACCACTCAGAAAGCTTCACCTTTGATGAGAAATTGTGGGGCTGGCTTTTTGTAATTTATTGGCATTTCAGCCCATTTTGCTAGTTCTTGCTATCTTGGACTTGGATGTAATGAGAGGGAAGATCATGGTTTGTAAAATTCAATATGTGTATAAAATAATTAATACAAAGGCAACTGTTTCTTTTCCTTAGTTTTCACATTTTTCACAGTAGACGAGATGGCTTTTAAATATCTGTAAAAATCCATCTGGAAGTGGAACCATTGTGGGAAACAATATTTCCCAGTGTTTTATTACATTTATAAAAATATTTTATGCATAACTATATATAATACTTACATATTTTATATTTATGTGATTAAACATGCGATCTTTCTTCCAAGATGTATTTCAGAACTTCAGACTTGGTAAATCTGAGCATTCTAAGCAAGGTTTCATGACATAGTGTTATGTTTGGGGTGTTCAGATTCACAGAAAAAGGGGGAATGTATGTGTGCATCAGAATCGGTGTGTGCTCGTAGAAGCCAAGCATGAAGGTATTGATAGAAATGGTGTATTGAAAATAAATAGACATTTTTCACTAAGTATTTTTAACATGAGGTTTGGTTGTTTTTTTTTTTCCCCACAGATTTCAAGTTTAACAATACTCACAGAAAGGAATTAGTTTTATTAAAGACAGGGAGGGATTTTTTTTCAGTTAAAGGAGAAAATGGGAGGCATTCATTTTTATGCGTCATGCTTCATTAAGGAATGATTTTGCTTTAACGTTTTGTCATTCCGCATGCTAAAATGAGTTTCTTACATACAGTGTCTTACGCCCTTAATATTCTTTGTTTTTCTGCTGTATATTGCTATCATCTTTCTCCTGGTGTCAGCCCACAGTTTTATGCCTCTGCTATTTTCATATGCAAGTTGTTTGTTTTTTTTTTTCTTTTTGTATTATATTTGTGTATTTTTTTCCTGCTAATTCCACTTGCAAAGAAAGAAAAAGAAAAGAATCACATCTGACTTTTTATCAAAATCAGTTCTCACAGAACTGAATTGTCTCTGACTTGGTCAGTGGTTGGGCAAATAGGTTTCTCATGTAGGCTCCTGGCATCTTGGTTGGAAGAAGACTCCTCAGAGGTTTCTGTAAGTCTAATAGAATTAGAATAACAGAAAACCTTTTGATCCTGGATACCCAGTTGTCCAGCTTCACAAGCTGTGTCTTAGCTGGACTTTATCAGAATGAAGTAAGGTAGGCAAATAGGGAAGAAAAATAGCAAGATTAGTTGTTTTGTTGATTCAAAAAAAATAGAAACAATGGCTGAAAGTACTGTTTAAATCCCTGATGAGACTGCTACGACTTTTTCTTTATAATTCAGATGCTAACAAGGACAGAGAAGAATGTTATTTTAGCAAACCTCTTGGTAACAGTCTGCTTTAAAGTCTAAAAGTTTTTTTTTTAAACCCAAGGAATAAATATCTAGATAACTACTAACTTAACTGTTTACTCAGTGCCTGCTCTAACATTGCTGGTGTGGTATTTTAGTCCAAAATTACTTTTTAAAAAAGCTAATAATTAATGCTTTCTATCCTTTTGGAAACTTCAAGTGAATGCTTAAAGAAAGACTCTTCCTTTTGAAACTAACATCACTTGTATGGAGAAAATATATTATTTAATCATTTGCTATTTGTTTTCCATTCTCTGGAAAACTGACCTAGATATTTAGAAGATAGCTATCAAGTAATTCCTTAGGATCTTTATTATGAAAGATCATAAGCTTGTGTTGCTGTCACTTTGAGAACAGTTAAAAGTTTGTATCACAAAATAAATAATAAATACGAGTCTTTATCATCGTGACAAAAACCCTTTATTGTTAAAGATAAAAAAAGTAGCTGAAGTAAAAAGGCTAATAAATGTAACAGAACAGAAGAATGGAAAGGACACCACAGATATACCTGAAAAATAATCTCTCCCTGAGAGTTGGGAAGAGTCCAGCTGAGGGTAAGCATTCATCATACCAACAGAAAAGAACAGAAAAGAAAAAGGACAGAAAAGAAAGGCAGCACAATGGTGGTGTTACTACATGGTAAATGAGGCATATGTACAAACATGTGTCCTTTATTAAAATTGGAATTAATCTATTATACACAGAGCTATGATACACTGTCTGGCTTGGTAAATTGGTACTGTATATATTGTGGGAGCTGGTGTAGCAGTTTAAAATCTTCACCAGTTAGGGGCAAATATCAGACTGCAATGGAAGCAAAAGTGTTTCCAGTTACGGTGTGTGGAGTAGTGTTGGGTGCAATCTCTACTGTTCATCTCTGTCTTCACACCAGCCAACATGTGAAATGTTGTGCAAAGTGAATGCAAATGAAATTACTCAGATAAAGAACAGCTGTGTTCTGGCAGAATTTAGCTGTAATTCATTGTTACAGGATGCCTTTTTGCTTAAAAGGAATCAGCTTATTTTTAATGGGAAAAGAAAGAAGTATGATCTTATCTTGCCAAAGGGTTTTATGTATGTTGTTATTAACTGTAGGAATCCATATCTGTAGATGATCTGCGTAGACAGAACTGTCAGTCTGAGAACACTCTGAGTCCTGGGTTCTCTCATCTCACTTGCCAAAGAAAACTCCTGTCCCAAATTGAGCATCTTAAGACTTAAGGAGTTCCTGAGAATTATTGTGAAATCATACGAAGCCTAAATATGCTTTATTCAGACATGTTCAATATGATCACCAAAGCCTGGAGAATACATTGCGATGGGTTTTGTCACAGCCATCTTTACTAGAATAGATCATGGGATAATTTAGATTGAAAATGACCTCTCAAGGTCATCTAATTCAACCCACTGCTCAAAGCTGGATAAACTCCAAGTTTGGGCAAGCTGCTGAGAGCTTTGTCCGTTCATGCTTAGAGTATCTTCAGGGACAGAGATGCTACCACCTCTCTGGGCAGCCACTTCTAGTGCTTAACCGCTTTCACTGTGAAAGTATTTCACTTTGTTACTCACAATTGGAATCGCCTTTGCTGCAAGTTGTGGTTCTTGCCTCCCATATTTTTATTGGTGCATCCATGTCTTTTGTATAATTCTCCTTTAGTTTGGCAGGGTTTGAAAATAAAATAGGTAACTTCATTTCACTCTATTTAAAACAAAAACAAAGCACCCCCCCTGCAAAACTTTGATCTACATTAGTGGAAACAGTTATAATAATATGAACCAATAAAAATATCATATTATGCCATATTTAGTAAGGATTCTATGCAGGTGTCCCAGAGCTTCACTAGCATGTGAAAAGACCTGCTTTGTCTCTATACAAAACATAATAGTGACTGGCATGCCTCAGTTGATTTTCGTAGCTGCATTTGTCCTGTTCATGTGCAATGCAATTAGTGAAGTTTCAAAACTCTCTTTCCCATTAAAAATAATATTTTCCTTTCTGTCTACATGTTCATTATTACAACTTGTCTCTTTTTCATGGAAGTAGAAAAGGAGGCATCCCATGATGCCATGCAGGACTGGTTTATGTCTTTCCCTCCCTCAAGGTTTCTTGACTACATATTTGTAAGAATATAAAACAGTCTATTAAAAACTATACAGACGTGGGACTAAAGTTTATGCAGGTACCCTTTGAGCAAAAAGCTTTTCCTGAGGGCCAGACATGTTATAACCAACAGTAGAGCAAATAAAATTATTTGATTTACACCCCACACTCAACATAGTTTTACAGAAAAGTTGTTACATTATTTTTCAATGCATTTTTTTTTTAGTTTACCTGGTTAACTGTAAGATTGTGGTAGTTAGAGTTCCTGAGAGAGCAATATTAATGACTTGTGGAAAAGCACAGGCGTGGCACTTTCAGCCTGAACGAAGTGGCTGTAGCTCTGACATTTACGTTTTCTTCATGCTCTACTAATTTCTTAAGATTCGTGTATACTTGCTATTTTTAATAAAAGCTGTGGGATATATGTAAGTAGTAACAACAGTGAGTAAGGAAGCAATCAAAGCTTTCTGGCTTCTAGTTAAGTGCTCTTTGACCCTGGACTGCCATGTACTGGAAGAAGGAATCTGTGTCCCAGTCCTAGGCGGTGGCACTGCAGTTCATCTGACGTGATGTGTGAAACATCATATGTTGTCTTTACATGTCAGCATAAGGCCACATGGTTCTAGCCTTATCATGTAGATGCCTGTGTTGTTAGACTCAGTGATTAATCGTAATCCAGCACCATCTCTCATTAGGACTACTTCATGTACTCTCTCACCTCAGTATGGTCTTTCTTCTGAATTCCACATGGAAATAATTTTGGCAAGAGCAGCCTCTACTGTAGTTTAAAATCCATATTTCTATGAATAGAGTCAGGCAAAAGGTGGACTGCAACCTGCAGTCACTGGGAAGGTGGGAGTACGCTGCCAATCAGTGAGAAGTGAGGGCTGTGTGAGCAGAAGTGGAAATCTCTGTACTTGGTAGGATATTAGAACACATGCAGAACAATTTGCTGAGGAAGGGGCTGGAGAAGAGAGGGGTATGAGCTGAGAAAATCCTCATCATAATGACTCCCCATCTTGAGGAGAAAACTTCCTGAAGGATTTCGCATATCCTCTTCTGTTCTTTTTGGATATGTAACAACCAGCAGGATGTCTGCATTTTATGATACGTTTTACTGAGTCTCACATTCTCAAAGGATCTGTTTCTTCGATCATTTTTTATCTCATAACTTCCTTGTCATAGCTTCAAGAGTTACTGAAGAAAAGGAAGACAAGATATGGCTGTTGTGTTAAGTACCTATCTTTATCTTCTTACCCTTCTGGTATTGGACTGTTTCTTCCCTTGTGTCCATGCAGGGCAGGTTGCAGAATTCTCTTTTGATTCTTCATATTGCACTTTCTTGTCTTGCTTCTTCGTTTCCCCTGTTGTCCAGTGAGCTCCAGTCATTTCACTTCATATGAACAAATGCCAAGACATAGAAGACCTTTCCAGAGACGAACTCTTCTGTGGAGTCATTGTGTTTTAAAATAATCTAGAAAGTTTTTTGTCGAGAGCTTTCTCATACATAAGACAGATATTTGACCGTGTAATTTCAAAATGAATGATACTTTCAAATGTAATTTAGAAAACTGTTAAAACTACAGCATTGTTTTTCAGCTATATCATTCCTAGTAGTTGTTATAAGCAGCATTTTATACCTTCTATTACCAAGCAGCCTCGTCTCTATACAGTCGTTTGCATGGTGTTCTTTGGTATGATGTCTGTGTCTCATATGATTTAAAATTTGTGTTGTATCTGTTTTTCAGTATAGTCTTGCCAGGCATCATTCTTCGAGTTCTTGGAAATTTCTGCCTCACTAGTCTTTATTTCAGTATTGATGACTGAGACCTTTTAAGGCCCTCCTCCACCCATCTGTACAGTTATATGTGCTGTTTCAGTCCAGGGCTCTTCTGGAATTGGCTTTCCCTGATTTCTAACACTGTTTGTAGCTACGTGTACACAAAAGATACAGGCTGAATTTAAGAATGTATTACTTGTGCTGCTTTCATCTGTAGATTATGGCTATCAGCATCTCAAGTTGGGGCAAAATCTTTTCTGCTTGTTCACATCTTTAACAGTTGGTTCTGCAGTGCCGTTGTTTGCCCTGGTACACAGAACGTGATATTATTTTGAAATAGAACCCCTGTCTCTGACCTATATGCTTTGATGAGATACAAACCCACTGTTCATGCTCTGGCATGAGTAAGTGTTATTCCATGAGGGTGATAGTGACAGACAGACAGATTGATCACACCTAAATATTGCTTCTAACCCAAAATTTAAAATCTATCCTTCCACTGTTACAGCTACGCTGATTTTGTCCCTAAAATTTGCTTCTAATTTTGTACCCAGCTAGCAGCTCGGTGGCTGTAAACCTTAGTCTTCCACAAAGAGTAGGCTGCTTTCTTAAATGCAGTTTGGTTGTCTTTGACCATATACAATCCTGTTCAGTCAACACCCATAGCTCCAGTGTTTTCGTGCATCAGAACAAGACAACAGTTTTGCTCAGACATGTGCAATTATGCAATATGATTTTCCTTTAATACTTAAAGAATAACAAAAGTGAAAATTTTAGTGGCCTTCTCGGGTTTACAATTTGTTGTTCAAAGAGAAAATACGTTTCCAAAATACGTATTCTTCCACCATAGAAAGTCCAAATACGACAGCCAGCCTACCCGCTCAAAGAACTGCTTGACATAAAGCAGATCAAACCTCCTGTCAAACACTTAGCAGGTAAATCTGCCTTCTCTTTCCATTGCTGGTACATTAGACGCTGATCAATGCATTTGTTTCTCAGAACTTAGATGCTAGAGTATGTCATGGCCAAATTGTTACCCTAATTCTTAAACATAGCAGTAGGCATTACAGAGCCAGTATTGCTTTGAGAAACAGGTAATAAAATCCTTGGCAACTTGCAACAATAAGAGGTCTCAGAAAGATAGGAATATTTCATGTTGGTATCCTGGGCAATTACAGTTTTAATAACTACATTCTGTCTATTTAAATGTATCCTGAGGTTTCATGCAGGGCACTTATTCTTCCCCTAATCTGCTAGAAACAGAAAACAAACCAAAACATGCCTACTATGTGGTGTGCTATGGGAGGTACATAATTACTTCTGCTTTGTAGGACAACTGGAATGAGTGATTGTTATAGCATAGACATCGAGTACTTTGGGAGCCTTCAGAATGAAGGGTTTTAATAAACTGTAGATACTATTAAAGGATATCATAAGCAAAACAAATTGTTAGTTAAAAAGCAAAAAAAAAAAAAAGTATTAATTTCAGCTTTCCTGTTCAGATTGATAGTAGTAAACTTTCTGAAGAGTTTTCCTCACCTACAATGAAATAAAATTATGCAACCATCATAGTGTTTGTTTGTTTGGGTTTTGTTGGTTGGTTGGTTGCTTGATTGCTTTTTTTAAGACTGGTACAGATGTCTGCCTCATTTTAGCCTTAAACCATAAGTAAATTAGTCTGAAAATTAAAAAAAAATATATATATAGCCTGCAGGCAACTAAAAAGTGAGACAAGTTGTTTGCATGTTTGACTGAGACATAAACACTGTTTTTTCAGCTGCATATGTGCATGACTATCATTAATGTCACAAAAAGAGGTTTTTTTCCCACAAATATTGCAATTCAGTTTTGGCAAGAAGCTCTGGAATAGGATTTTCTTTCATAGCTGCTTGCAAAGCTAGTGTGAGTTTCTGTCCAAATTTTATAGTAAAAAAATGTTGTCATTGCATAAGAAGTTCAGAACTGAGTCAGACCTAAAATCTACTGAGCCCACTGTCGGTTTTCAAACAGGGCAAGAGTATGTGATGCTTCTCTTAACACTTTCCCTACCCCTATTTACTCAGTGCCTTCTTGAGAATAATGTAGTTTTGTATTAGCACTTAGCAGATTTATTTTTGCTGTAGTTGTCCAGTATCCCCTTGAACACCTGTAGATTTTCAAAGTCTAGATTTTTTTTCTCACCAGACTCTAGAATCTGCTACACATTGCACAAAGAATCACCTTTTTTTGTTTGTTCTGATCCTAGTTCCTAACAGTATCATTTGCTGCCTCCTAGTTTTTGTACTGGAAAAGGCTAAAAAAAATGGTTTCCATTGACTGTCCTCTGTGCCACTTACTGTATTGCAAGAGCCTCCCGACTCCCAGTCTGTCTCTGTTCCTGGATGAAGACTTGTAGCCTATTCTGTTATTCCTTGTCCAGGAGCTGTTTTGTGCTTCCATCATCCTTATTGGCTTTTTCTGAAGCTTTTCTAGCAGTTTCAGGCATGAAGGGACCAAAAGAGTGTACAGTTTTCAAGGTGGGGTGAACTTTGGATTTCTACAGTGGTATAATGATGTTCTTTGTCTCTGTTGTTTTGCTAAGACTTCCAAAAGTTGATGACACAAAACTGGGAGGAGTGGCTGACACGCCAGAAGGCTGTGCTGCCATCCAGCAAGACCTGGACAGGCTGGAGAGTTGGGCAGGGAAAAATTTAATGAAATATAACAAGGGCAAGTGTAAAGTCTTGCATCTGGGTAGGAACAACCCCAGGTTCCAGTATAAGTTGCGGAATGACCTGTTGGAGAGCAGCGTAGGGGAAAGGGACCTGGGGGTCCTGGTGGACAGCAGGATGACCATGAGCCAGCACTGTGCCCTTGTGGCCAAGAAGGCCAATGGCAACCTGGGGTGTATTAGAAGGGGGGTGGTTAGTAGGTCCAGAGAGGTTCTCCTTCCCCTCTACTCTGCCCTGGTGAGACCTCATCTGGAATATTGTGTCCAGTTCTGGGCCCCTCAGTTCAAGAAGGACAGGGAACTGCTGGAGAGAGTCCAGCGCAGGACCACAAAGATGATTAAGGGAGTGGAGCATCTCCCTTATGAGGAAAGGCTGAGGGAGCTGGGTCTCTTCAGCTTGGAGAAGAGGAGACTGAGGGGTGACCTCATTAATGTTTATAAATATATAAAGGGTGAGTGTCACGAGGATGGAGCCAGGCTCTTCTCGGTGACAACCAACAGTAAGACAAGGGGTAATGGCTGCAAACTGGAACACAAGAGGTTCCACTTAAATTTGAGAAGAAACTTCTTCTCAGTGAGGGTGACAGAACACTGGAACAGGCTGCCCAGGGAGGTTGTGGAGTCTCCTTCTCTGGAGACATTCAAAACCCGCCTGGACTCATTCCTGTGTAACCTCATCTAGGTGCTCCTGCTCCAGCGGGGGGATTGGACTAGATGATCTTTCGAGGTCCCTTCCAATCCCTAAAATTCTGTGATTCTGTGAAAAATTTGTGGTTTTGACCACTACTGAACACTGCACTGATGATGTAATGGAACCATCTGCTTTAACCCCAAGATCTTACTCCTTAATAGAAATGACTGATTCTGAATCAATCCTGATTCTTTATCTAAATAATGCACATGGGAAAAATAACCTCTCTCGCTAGCTTTGATTCGCTATTATATTTTGTATGCTGTTTAGTTGTCTGGTTGCGATTTTGTAAGATGTTCTGCAAATATTTTCAGTTTACTTATTTTTCCTGTGTCAGTAAGAAGCAAATTTAATTTTACTGCTGCTTCCTTTCTTCTTTCTTTTCTCTCCTTCTCCTTCTCCTTCTCCTCCCCTCTCCATCTTTCCTTCTTGTCTTTTGTTGTCTTTTTGTGTCTTCTTTTCTTTTTCTTTTTTTTTAATCCTTCTATTTTAAATAATGCAAGTTGCAATACAGGCAACAGTGGAACTTCACTGAGGAACTTTCTACATCGTGAGAATTATGCATTTAATCCAACCCCTTGATTTCTATGTATTCTCTCACTAATTTTACTTAGCAATATATCTGTGCAAGACTTTTCCCTCATGCTTCCTATGTTTCCATAACTTGCCTTTAAAAAATACGCAGTCTCTTCCAAGATAAATCAAGTTCATCACAGTGTCTCTCAATTTTGATCTTTGTTATAGCTTCTTTCACTGAGACTTTTTTTTTTCCTCCACTGTAGTTTGTTCTAATTTGTTTAGTGCAGGCCTTAAGTTGCCTAAGCTTTGACTGGAACCTTTTATAAAAAAATGGGATCTTATTTTCCATGTTGCAGTCTTTTTGTATCAAGGCTTCATTGAGAAGTATCACTCCAGTGCTCCTGCTTTGATTTATTCCTGAGTTCCTTTAAGACTAAGGTACATGCTACCTGAACCTGGTGATTTGCTGCTGTTATTTAGTCAATTTGCTTCTAAAGTGGTTTCAAAGTCAGACAGATCCATACATCCTTTGTGCTACAAAGAATGTTGGAGGCACATCTCTAGTTTCACACTAATGAAAAGTGTTCATTTATCTTCCCTTCAGTAGGCTTATTTTCTCTGAGTATGCCTTTTATATCTTGATCATAAATCGGCCCTGCGGTTTCTTTGGCAGACCTCCTGCTCCTGATAGATTTGAAGATTTATTACTAATTTCAATTCTTTTTGGCAGTTGTTCGACTGCTTTTTACTGTTACTGCCTAATTCTGTTTTTCAGTTAAATTTGCATATGTTCCTTTTTCTTGTCTTCATTTGGATATGGTGTCCATCAGTCCTTACATGTAATAACCTCTCTTAACATCTTTAGCCATGCAGTTTCCCTTTTTGTCTTAATGAAGCCCTTCTAATAAGTGGCATTCATTGGCTCTGTGCTTCCAGTGTGGTACCCTTAAGTATCCTTCATACTGCCTATAAAGTTTTAATTTTCTTAGCTGCCACCTTTATTTTTCCTTTCAAAAAGATTCCTTACTTTTACATAGGACCACAACAGCATTAGTTAGAGCGGACAGAGAGATCAAATAAAAGAGAATTACTGTTCAGCACATTTCCCTATGGAACCTGAAATTAAATTCAGTAGTGCCTTGCTTTCAGTAGCTATCTGATGTTGAATCTCCCCTAAATTACCCACAGATTTTTGTTTTGTTTTGACTCAGTAAAGTGAGCACCTATATTACGAATTAACGGTCCAAATGAAGAACTAAATGGAAACTAGCCTTTAGTGAACCATGTTAATTTATGTTTTTTCCCCCAAATTTTTTTTCTTGAAGTTCCTCTTTTAAAATAAAGTTACAAAATCAAATATTAGGAAGTTAGAAATATACAGGCTATTGTTTCTTGAATCCTAGCTTTGTGTTGTTTTTTTGTTGGAAGATATGCAGAGAATGGGTTGAGAGGTTACAGGAAGAAAAGGGTAGTCTCAGTATCTAGTGGTGAATGATCCTTGCCCTGAAGTAGTGGTGCAATATAATCCTAGATGGGTCATGTGCATAAACAACAAATTAACGCTACTGATCAGGAATTAGGTGCATCTTATCTTCTAATGTGAAGTTATGATGTGTTAAAATGCTGGACTTCCAAGTTAAGACTGAAGCTGGTCAACAAGATACTTTGAACAGACAAATTTCATACAAATACTTAGAAAAAGCACTTAGGCATTTCAGATCACTAAAACAGAATTGTCCCTAAATCTTCATATTCCTCCATTTGTAGCATGTAGAATGATGATACTTTTGGCAGTATCATTTGTGTTGATATACTTAAATATCGTACTGCTTACTACCCCGTGAGTATTTTAGTAATACCACATTTAGAAAAAAACCCCATGTTCATGAAATGACATAACAGATCATGCTTTAAATAAAGATAAAAAATTAATATCTGTGTACTGTAAGATATCAGGGCCACATTAGTATTAAAGTAACTTTCTAAAAAAATCCAGTTGTGGTGTGTCGTAGTACAAAAGTTTAAATTTTTGTCTTCTGTCTGTAGTCTGAATGTATCTGTTTTCCACATCAAGTCATTTAAATTGTCAGTGTCTGTAAGTTTTGGTGATCTGCCAAGGAAGATACTTTAAAACTGCTTGATCATCCCTGAAATTGCTTAAAGAAAGCTAAAGATATTTAACTCCTGGTGTCTGTTTCACTACTACACAAATTTCTGGAGCTCTTTGCCATTCCTGTGGCTCTTGCCTGCTACCTCTCCAATTTATTTGCACCGTTTTCAAAACGAGCATAGCAGAACTAACTGGATCATTCCAAGTGTGTGAACCACTGCCAGATACAGAAATTATAGTCTCTGCTCCTTCTTAATACTCCCCTGATGATATAGGATTACACTAGTGATTTTTGCCATGGCATTACACAGGAATGTAGGTTTTTTTCTCATTCTCAGCATGACTCATGTTTGGTTTTTTTGGAAGACCACCTTTTGCCAGATAGACTGCTTTTCTCTATTTGTTTGAACAGTTTTCCTTATTACAAGGAAGAGCTGAAATGATTTTGACTTTTAGTTGCTGTTTGCTTAAAACCTGTTCTGTTTAACATTACATTATCACAAGTGTTGCAATTAATTTAGATTATTATTTTAGATCACTGTGGTGGTGGTTGGTTTGTTTGTTTGTTTTTAAATAACCCAAGTACCGTCACTATCCCAGAAGAACATACCCACTAAATATTGCCTTTATGTCAAATACATTTTGATTTAGAATCTTTTAGCTAGCCAATTTACATGTGCTTATAATACACCATATTTTGAATAGTTTTATGTTTTTAATCAAGTTTTTGTGAGTGTCAGATCACTGCCTTTAAAGGGTTACTACAACACTGGTACTCTGTCATCGAGATTGGAAATTTCATAGAAAGTATTCATGTCATTTGAAAACGTATTTTCCATAAGAATTTTTCCTTTTAAAATTATTCCTCTTTAAATGCTTATGAACTGCTTTTACTGTTATTCCATAAGGGAATGGATGGTTCATTGCCAGATTTATGATCATCTGACCTCAAAGCATTGTTATATAATGAAGATCCATGGCTCTATTTATATGTTTTCAATATTGACCCAGTATTAGCTTTTTTCTAATCTTCTGAAATTGTGTGATGCTCATTTTTTTAAAAAATCAAAATCAATAACAAAAATCTATCTATAGAAAATGAAGTGTGATATTTGGTCTTATATGACTGCTAGTCATAAAAAATGATATATGATCATCAAACTGAAATAAGCTCATGTAAATGATCTTGATTATGACACTTGATTATGCTCAGCTTTTGGCAATTTATTTTGCAGTTTGAACATCCTCAAAAGTAGGATGTTTTTGCATTTTTTAAATATAACTGTAATTTAAAAATCTGTTATGTAGGAAACATTTAGGTACGTGTTTAATACCTTGTTTCAAAGTGTCCTTTAATACAAATATTTGAAGCTCTGTAACAAGCAACTCTATGAACTATGAAAATACAAAAATCAATATTATTACGATATATTATGCAAATACATTGCGTTGTAGGACTGCAAATTCAATTATAGCATAAGTATCATCATTTGAAATGTATCTATCAACCATATAAAAATACATGTTAATTATAGTTGAATGTATAAGATGCCAGTAAATAATATCTTGCTTGTCTTTTATAAAATGGCTAAAGCTTTCCATGTAGCATATTCGTATTTGTTGTCTAATAATACTAAAGCAATCTAAACTGACAAAATATTTTTTCCGTCATCCCCATGTGATGGGATATATTAGGATAATTTGTTTACAAAGTGTAAGTACAGGTGGAGAAAAACATGAGTTAAATAAGCAGAGAGGATTTATGTCATAGAAAATGGTTGTTGGGAATGAGCCACTGAATTGAAGGGTAGAGACATATTCTAATTGAGATTGGATCTGAACTTTCCCAGTGTGTATGACAGTTTTGATGAGAAGTTTTAATGCAGTTCAAAATGAAGAAAAGAACCTATGAAACAATTTGAATTAGCAAAGATTTCAATAAAGCTGAATTATATTGTCTGAAATTTAGTCATGGAAACCTTTTGATATAAATCAGGTACCGCGTGCCATAATATAATAGTTTTCCATTTTTAGCGCAGACTGGTGTAGTATAATGTTCATGGGAACACAATAGAGCAATTTTGAAAATGTATGAAAGTGTTCTTAACCCTTTTTTACTATATGCATTAGTTTTACCCTCCTAAAATGACACTGAAATTTATGATTTATGGTATTCCTCTTTCCCGTGAGTTAATATGACTATATGTCTATTAAGGTGAGTGTTAGAAAAAAAGCTAAAAAGAACTTGTTAATATAAGATTATGAGCTGGACTAACATAATCAAAATTTACATTTATCTGGATTAGTGAAATCATGAAATACCTAATCAGGAAATATACATATAGGAGTAATCTCATCTATAATTTTTGATGTACAAGAAAAGAAAAAAAGTATCTTTTATGTTCAGGCATTACTGTTCTAGGTGGTGAAAGATGGCATTCTCTGCAGTGGTGTTCAGCAGCACAGTTTCAAAACAGTTCCCCTTAACTCTGTAATTATTGTCAACCAATGAAGTGCTATTATTATGTTGTCAGGCACCAAGATGTACACATTAATGAAATGTCAAATTCAGCATATTATTAAACATATGATAGGTTGCCATAGAAAAATATTGATACGTATTTATGCACTTAAAACCTGAAATGCAAGAAAATAACCATTTGAAGGAGACTGTCACTAAAAGTATATTGGCATATGCTGCAAAAAACTGGTATAGGTCTGAGGATATGGATTGGAAAACATTGGTATTTGTGCTTGAAAAATGAAAATAAATATCATGTGCATACGTGATAGCAGTTAAAGAAGGTAAATCAGCTATGAAATGCACATCTCAAAGCTATTAATGTAGTTTTCTCATGAAAACATTGGCAAAACAGAGCAAAAGCATATAAAATTTTCTGTTTAGGCACAATATCACTTCAGCAATAGAAAAACATACTGAAAGTCTGCGTGCACAATTCAAACGCAAGTTCTGCTCTCTATGGTAAAGAATTAAATAAATGCTTATAAATCTTTATTTAATGATACTTCAGAACTGAATTTGACCGCTCAGATTCTAGGGTACATTGGAGAATTAGTTTTTTAAAACATATAGAATTTAGAAACATCTTCTATGCTTATTCAGAAATTGTGTTTTCACCTAAATTTATTTTTTCTACAATTTTTTAAAGCACAGAACTGTTACACTTCATAGACAACCAGTTGGTGGCTTGGGCTTAAGCATAAAGGTATGGATAACTTCTCATTTCTTCTTTTAATTTTTAGTATGACTAGTTCATTTCAGTCTTAATTGGGATCTCATGTTTACTACGCATCTTTTACAGGGTGGTGCTGAGCACAAAGTGCCTGTCGTCATATCAAAAATATTTAAAGACCAAGCAGGTAACATATGTTTATGTTATTTACATATATAATACTGTAGTATATGTGGGTTTTTTAAAAAATTAAATGTTCTTTAAACCGAGAATGAAAACATATGTATGGCTTATTCTTTCAGCCTCACACTGTCTTTAAGTCTTTCTATAAATGTCCAAATAGTCCACGTGCCTTTGCATTGAATGTATTATCTGCTCAAGTTTTTAGGACCTGTGCTTGAAATTTTACTGGTAAGTAATAGTTTCAGAAAACATATTTTTTACTGCAGTGAGACAGTTGTGTTGTAAACAAAACATTTAAAGTTACTTATGAAAACAAAACTATGACAGAGGAAATCTATTTATGTACCTAACTTTAATAACCCAGAGGATAAACAAATATAAACCAAACACATTTTTTTCCTCCCACAGTAATTCACTGCTCTATGGTATGACTAACTGTGCCTGGGTGCAAACAGAGAGTGATTTGTAATGTTTATTACGGCAATTGTAACACAAGGTCTAAATCAGTGCAGTCTAACCCAGTTGAATATTACACTGACATTTATTTAGCGAAAGGAACCTTTGAGGGACGGTATCAGAATTTGGACTGATCTTGGCAAATTGGAGACCTGCTCTGGAAAACAAAGGGGCCTGGAGAGGAGGGGGCTGAGAAGGGATCTTATCAATGCTTATAAGTATCTCAAGAGTGGGTGTCAAGAGGACGGGACCAGACTCCTTTCAGCGGTGCCCAACGATAGGATGAGGGGCAACAGGCACAGACTGAAGCACAGGAGGTTCCATCTGAATATGAGGAGAAACTTCTTTACTTTGAGGGTGACCAAGCACCGGAACAGGCTGTCCAGAGAGGTTGTGGAGTCTCCTTCTCTGGAGACATTCAAAACCTGCCTGGACGCCTTCCTTGTGTTATCTACTCCAGGTGAACCTGCTTTAGCAGGGGCGTTGGGCTTGATGATCTGCAGAGGTTCCTTCCAAACCCAGCCGTTCTGTGATTCAGTAAGAAAAGAACTGTTGCACATGCCTGCGCAGTGCTGTGCTGTGCAAGGTGAACTAAGGGTCTTAGCTTATCAAAACCGAAGTTGTATTTTCTCCTCTTGTGGACGTGGACATGGGGAATAAATAGTTTGTTCTTTTCTTTGCTGAGGCATTCTTTTACAGATTTGAAGTTTTGTTGTTCTTCCATGATTAGCTTTTTTGTGTTTCCTCTCTTCTTTAGAATAACTCTACCCACTTCATGTAACATTTCCTGTAAGGAAAGGCAGAGCACTGCACTGTGACCCACTGTGCATGTACCGCTCCTTGGAGGACTGAAAGCCACTGGCATGATCTTTTGCACTCATCAGCCTCTCTCCCTGCTTTGCTGCAGTGGAGATGAAGCACATTTGCTTGACACCACGTTCAGCCTCATGCTTTACTGTAATAAATTGCAGACTGTACTTGTTTTTTTCCTCTGCATTTTCTTCAGTGGGTCCTTATTTTACTTGAAATGTAATACCCAAGCTTGATAACCCATTTTCAACTGATACCTAGTGAATATTGAATGGATTAGCTATACCAGTATCCTATCGGAAAGACTGCTTCAAGTTTCCTGTGTACAGTACTTGTATATATTTCAGTATGATGGGACTTCTTTATGATATTATTTCTGCAGTGAGGAAGAGGTGTTTTTATGTCAATTGTGTTATTGTATATGGAACAATAATAGGCTCCTTGAATTTAAAGTATAATAAACCATGCTAAGAAAATACATAATAGTAATAATAAAATTAAAATAAGCATTCAGGTCTAAGAAAAGTAACTCAGGAAATTAATTGCCAACAAGGTAAGCTATCTCCTGCCCTCTTAGGACATAGTACTTTTAATCAAGTTTAGTAGTGAGTTTGTATATGAAATACTTATATGCAGAGTTTTGTACATCGTAGGTAGTTTTTCATGAACTGCATTTATCTGTAGATTAAACCTCAAATCTGAAAATCTCTCTTCAGAAGATACTTGTTTTAAGTTCTTGTAGCCATTTGTCCAAGGAGCCTCCCAAGCGAGCAGTGGTTTTAACCAGAGGTTGTGCTGTGTCACAGTGAGGCCGTCTGCGCATTCCTGACGGAATCAGTGGATGCCATGAGGACACTGTCACACCTGACAAGGTCTGAAGTACGAGGTGTCAGTGGCACCACTGGTCTGAAGAAGGAAATCTCAGCCCTGCTTTCAGCGATTGTGATCAGGTGAACTCCTGAGGTCCTTTCCAGCCTGAGTGATTTTTGTGATTCATTTAGTGCTGCAGATGCTAAAGATCAGAGTTATGTAATATAAATGCTTTTTTTGTGCCACGTTGCTTCCTGCACTCTCATTCTGGTTCGGAATGTCTATACAACAGAAAACAGTGTGGAGTTTTTTGTTCGTTTCTTCCAGAAAATGAATATTTCTAAAAAACATCAAAAGATTTTGAGAAAAATATTGGAAGTCCAGAACCTTCTTATACTGTAAATCTTTTTCTTTTGATATGATCTCGAAAATCTCAAAGTGTTGCTGTTATTCAGTGTAGGAAAAAGATGATAACAAAGGCTATTTGGAGCGTTACTTCAATAGTATCATATTTAATTGGTAATTAATAGTAATGAAGAGAATATGTCCAAATTTAACTCACAGATGACCTTAAGAGAATATTCCTGTTTTAAGAGTCTAGTGCTTTAACATTAGCGGAAACAATCTGGTAATATTGTTGAAGGGAAAATAACAACAGTGTTCTAAAAATAACTGCATACTTTCTCTCAGTATTTGTATATATATGAATGCACAAATATATAAATAATATATGTAAAAGGATATCTGGAAAAACGTTTGTTTTGGATATAATGAGAAGAAATGTTAAGCATAAGGGAGACATGTGACTCATACAGATTTTTCTCAAACTAAATTTTGAACTGAACATCTGTATGTTCATAACGTGAATAAATCACCACTGGACTTTCATTGTACAAGGTTCTAGTAATGATGGAAGTGATAGGCTAGCTTCAAAGGTGGCATTGAGTTAAACAGTGAGATTAGTTGCTGCTTCAAGCAAATATACTGAATTAAAAAAAAAAAAAGTTGTATCATGCAGTAGCATTTGAAAATATATCAGTTACCTGATTAAAGAGGAATTTTACTATGAGGGATTTTACTATTTTGGGTCCTTGAGTAAAATATCTGAACTTAGGTTAGTAAAATTCTCCTTACTGACTGAATTGTTGATTTCCTAAAATGTCTGATAACTTGTAGTATTTGTGAAATCTAATGCGAGTTATACAACAACACTGCAAAATCATGTTTCCATCCTTACTTTGTTTGGATACAGTTCTACTTAATAGCTGCAAAACTAGAAGTATAATAGAATAAAGCAGTTCCTTCTTTTTTTATATCTGTATGAACTTTGTGCTATCCTAAATAATGTAATTACTCAGCTATCTTTGTACTCTTTTAAATTTTTCAAATATAGGAGAAGTTATTTTGTTGGTGTTGACTTAAGCAGCAGCTAAAGGTATTTGCACTTCAGTTGTTGAGATAAGGTGAACATTTCAGTTGTATTTGATTTTGTTATTCAACACAAGCACTTCTGTAGCAACAATAGTAATAAATGCTATTCTTACGCTTTTGGCTGGCTTAGAGACCTCCCAGCTGTGATCACTGTGTTTGTAACTTTCCAATTATGTTATTCTAGATCACTCTATTCAATAAGACTTTGCAGAACAAGTTTGCTGAAACATACACAGAAACTCAATTCAAGAGCACGGCTTTACATTTCTGAAATACAAGGTTAAGTGGTCATTCAGCGCTGTAGGCTTGAAGTCCGATGTATTACAAATCACAGTAAAAAACGTCCTAAGTTTTTCCTGAGCATGTGTCCTCAAGTGTATTAACTAAGAGCAAGTTTTGCTAATGTCAATGACTCATCACCAAGTTCAGGCCTTTTGCATTTTTCTGTGGATTCTGTCTTTGATTCTAACAAAGGTTACATTTTCTTCATATGACCAAAGCTTTTGCTAAAGTGAATTTCAGAAGGAAAAAAATCCTGTGCCAGACAGGATGAGAACAAGTAAATGCAACCACATTTACAAATTCAAGAGTAAAGTGATACAATTAGCTACAGAGTAATTTTAAGCCCATAGGTAATTATTTCACTTCCCAAGCAAGGATTTTTTTCTCCTGTCCATATATCACATCCTCCAGTTGACTCAGCATATTAACAGTGTTACTAATAATCTCCCATACTGTGAAAAGATATTATTGATGTCAAAGCTTCTCAGTTAGATTTTTAAGACTGGTTCATGCTTTCTCCATATTTTTTAATGTAACTTAATACAGTATTGCTTTTCCTGTATTTTCCTTTTGAAATTGGTTTAAGATATGGTAAATCAATGTACAATAGGTGATGATTTGCTTATAGCCTCTAGGTGTGTATTATTTTTATATATGTTTTATAATTACTATTAGCAATTTATTTATAGTAAAGACTGGTATGTTTACAGTCAAATAAATATAGAGTCGTGGTCTCAGAGATGTGTAACTGAATATCCTGAACTTCGAAAGAAATCAGATCATTCAGGCTTATCCATAAGATCCGGCTTAATCCTTAAGATATTTTGTCAGTTCCATTGAATATACTTTAAAGTATCCTCCTACTTTCATGTATTTACATCTTTCGCTCTGTTATGTGATATTCCCATTTTTGAATTACTAAAGAGTCTTTATGAACTTGTGGAATCTGAAGTGTGGAGACTGAAAACGAATGGACTTTGACCTCATCATACATACAAGTGACTTACTGCATATAGTATGGGATATTTTAGTTGTATAAGCAGCACACAATCGAATTTCTGGTTTGTGTTGCAGAATTATCAAGTGGTCAATCATATTTTTTTACCTTGATGCAACTTCCCATTTTGGTGAGACCTGCTGTAATAATCTGGCTACTGCTGTGAGCTCTGCCCATATCTCATATAACATGTAGAGTCAGACAAGCAGCAATGGTGAAGCAGAACAGTGGGTTTAGCTCACTGAGGCGTGATGAAAATAGTTAGTTAAAACTAAATAAAGCCTGATAGAATAGGAATAATTTGCATTTTTCCAGTTTCAGAAAAAGTCCTCTCTTGAGAGCCAAAATTGGTTAAAACCTTGATGTGAAAGCATTTTCCCACCTTCTGTGATAAAAGGTGACTTATGACTCACATTCTGCTGTATTGAGGAATCTTCTGGTTTATGCGTTTACTCCATTTCTGACTGGGGATGCCGAATACCCTGGCAGGATTGGAACAAGCTCAGGACACTCATCCACTAAAACATTCTTGGCTCAAAACTGTGCTCAGCAAACACAGACTGTGTCCAAATATCACATCCTGGCCGCCTGCATTCAGGACCATCTGTTTGGAGGACGTGGTGTCAGTTTGATGAGGGCTTTTAACAGTTTCACTTACACTTACATGCCAAGCGAAGATGCTTTAGTATGGAAGCACATGTGATACTTCCACATAGGTATTTTTCTCTGTGCTTACTGCGGTCGTGCGCAAGAGCGGTGCCAGTAAGGTAACCCAGCCTAGTCTGAACAAGCTGGTGGGCATGACGTGAGATGACAGTTCAGCTGCACAGCATGGTTGCATTTGTAGCTGGTGTTCTTCATCCCTACAGCTGTACTCCCTTTTTCTTCGTCAGCCTTGGAGATTCATAACACTGAGCCAGCGAGGTCAAGATTAAGGATGAGTTAAGACCAAATGGGGATATTTGCATTTATAAGGAAGGGAGAGTAGATAAAAAAATTGTGTTATGGCTTATGCTAATGAAAATAAAGACTGAGCAAAAGGCCAACTTTCAACATAACAGAGGCCTCATTGAACATAAGATATTTGAAGCTGGATGGTATTTAATATATATAATTTATTTATTTTTTTTTCTCCTCGTTTCCTACAGCAGGTCTGAAGTCTATTTAATCACATTGTATGCAGGTACTTTTTACAGATCATGCGAAAATCTGTCAGTGCAGCTCATGTAACAAACGTGCTTGCAATCAGAAAACCATCCAAAAGCCTTTTAATAATTTATTGCTTTAGTTATTGCTAAGAGTTAAATGGGTAGAAATAAAATTAAGCTCTTTTTTTTTTTCTTCCTCATACTGTTGTTCAAAGCACATTTAATTAGAAATAGTGTCACAGCTGGGACTTCTCCAGATTCTTGTCTTCTCAGTTTTGGTATACAGAAGATTCTAGTGAGCAGTAGGTTCTGAAAACGTATTTTTTGCTGAGGTCATCCAAAAGGAGAAGGTGAAAGAGTGAAGCCAATATCGAACATCCATCCTCAAAACAGATTCAGCTCTGTAACATTTTTCCTGTTCAATATCTTATGATTTCTTTAGAATTAAAACATTTTATTTGAAAAAATAAAAAAGGTAAAACTTTTAGCAATTCATGTCTTGTGTTTTCAATGTGCTTTATTACTAACTGTAAAATCTAGTTTAAGCTAATTCTGTTTAAAAAAAATCTTCTAAGATGGTCATAATTCCAGAAATAATTACATACTTGTTGATCATTCGATAATAGAGTGGAGAATGGGGTGAGAGAACGGCCCATTAAAGGACACTCACACTGCAAATTAATAGAGAGGGGAAATCACAAAGATAAACAGATACAGACAGGTAAAGTGGAAGAGAAGAAAAAATACAATAATGAAAGAGAAAATCATGTTGCATTACAGCACAATTGTAGATATTACACTAAAAATAGGAAGTAAATCTAGGGTTGGAAATGTCCATCACTTCAGGTTTTTTTTGCAGTGGAACCTGACTTGGTTACTTTTTTCCAGGTAGGATTCTGTTATCCATGTGTAATTTTGGGAGATGATTCTTCTTATTTTCTCTGGAAAGTTTTACTCAACACTTCTAAGAAAATCTATCTGCTCCCAAACTGTGATTCTTTGCTTCTCATGATGCTTATTCTTTTCTAGGAATACAGTTCCTGTATCACTGTTGCTCCTGTAGCAATGGGAATTAGAAAATCAAAGCCCAGGTATCTCTCAGCAAAAAGATCCAGAAATTCAGATGGGTTGCATAGAGCATGAAGGATAATTCTTATGTGAAGAGTCAACATCTGATAATTAAACTGTAAAACTAAATCTTGTTTTCATTCAGAATATCTGTATTTATAATAAACACTTCCTTAGTAGGTTAATGTTATTTCAAATTAGTGGTATTTTGAACAAATACGCTAAAATATAGAAGCATATTAAATATATTCCTGTATGCACCTTTGCAACTCACAGAATTGTTGAGGTTGGGAGAGACCTCTGGAGATCATCTAACCCAATGCCTCTGCTCAAGCAGGGCCACCCAGAGCCAGTTGCCCAGGACTGGGTTCAGATGCCTTTTGAATATCTCCAAGGATGGAAGCTCCACAACCTCTCTGCACAACCTGTGCCAGGTCTTGGTCACCCTCACAGTAAAGAAGTCCTTTTTTTATGTTCAGACGGAATTTCATGTGTTTCAGCTAGTGCCCTTTGTTTCTTGTTTGAGAAGAGTCTGGTTCCCTCTTCTTCATCCCCTCCTGTCAGGTCTTTATACACATTGAGAAGATCCTCCTGACCCTTCCCTCCTCCAGGCCGAACAGTCCCAGCTCTCTCAGCCTCTCCTCACATGAAAGGTGCCCCAGTCCCTTCATGTCTGTGACTCTTCACTAGACCTGCTCCAGTAAGACTGCATCTTTCATGTACTGGGGAGCCCAGAACTGGACACAGCACTCCAGGTGTGTCTCACCAGTGCCAAGTAAAGAGCAAGGATCACCTTCCTCTACCTGCTGACAGCACTTCTCTTTTTGCAGCCCAAGATGATGTTTATGAGAGCACATTGGCACTCATGGCTAGCAAGTTATCCACCAGGACCCCCAGATCCTTCTCAAGATCTATAATAACGGCACTACTCTTGTATACCCAAAATGCAAAGGAGTCTACAGTAGACTTTGTAAATCAGTCTTTTCTGGGAACATGTGCAGTAGTTATGAGTTAAGTGCCTTTCTCCTTCTCAAAGCAAAAGCTGTTTCCAGTAAATAATATCAATTAATGTAACAGTAGTTTCTAAGAAATAATGAAAACAAGCTAGCATGGAATGTGGCTAAACTATTGAGACAAATATTTCTATCACTGTAAAAAGTGATTAATCATCTCAAATTCCTCATAACTTATTCCAGTTGCATTTCAAATAGCAGAGTGTCTTCTGGAAGTACACTTGTGCTTACACTTGTGGCACAAGTTTAACAATTAATTCATGTCTTGAGCAAAACTTACTGACTCAGGAAACATCACTTTTTGCAGTAGCAGTTATTTTATGGGTTTCTTATCCAAGTGTTCAGCCAACCTAATCCTGTCTAGTTTTTTTGGAATCTGATGCAGCTACATGTCATGATATGGTAAAAGATTAAATACACGGATTGATTTTTATAGTAGTGTAAGATCAGAACTTACAGTGTTTAGGTGCAGATTTTTCCTATTATTCTTGGCAATATTATGTCAGGTAATATCTCTTAATTTTACAGATTCATCTGTAGTTGCCTCTTCATTTAGCTTCTGTCTGCATAGCTTCTTAATACTGCAGTGATCTTGGGGCAGTAAATAAATAAATAAGAGCTATAGAACTATTTCGAATTGCATGCCAGTGGGGAAGAGAAGGGAAACAGAAAGTAAAATTCTAGTTAAAGTATGAAGTCCAGATTTTTGCTGCCAGCTTTATTCTCACCACAGAGCAGCAAGGAATCATATTTAATTAATTGTTTTCAGTTCTTTAAAGGATTTAATTTTTTTGTATGCTCCCCCTGATTTTCCCATCCTAATAACTGCACATTTTTTATATGGAACAAAATAATAATTTTCACTTTTGAACACAGGAGTGCCAATTTCTTCCTGTAAATTGTGTTTTCCCAAAATTTTCCCATATTAGTGCTTCTAACAGCAGTGGCCAAAGTGGTTTTCTTTTGACCAATGTACCCATTTGGTCTCTATTCCCACCTATTGCACACGTCAGCTTTCCAGTTTGAATCCCTGCCGATGACTTTATCAACCATTCCAGTGTTACAAGAAAAACAGCCTTATGTTGTCTGCAGGACCCTGCCTGCTGCAGTGGATAGAACAGAAAAGGACTAGGGTTTTTAGCGCTTCTTTTAGGGAACAAAATTGGAAGAAATTTACAGTTGCTAGCATTTATGTTGTCCTGGACAATTCATGGTATCTGTTGCATGCACGTGTTGGTATGTGCCAAACTGTAAGGAAAACTCTCGTGAATTTTTTTCATGGTTACTTTCATGTAATTTCTTCAACATAGTCGCCTTTGGGTTTCCCTGATGCTTTCCTCCTACTTCATCATCACTTGTGAATTTAATCAGTTCACAGCATTTAATCAATATTAAACCTTTTTAAACATAATGAAGATGTAGGGTAAAGGTGATGTAGCACTAATTGTGGTAGCACACACTTCGTTTTCTTTTGCAACCTGGTACATGGCTACTAAAGTAATGAAAGTAAAACTTCAAGAGGGATACTGGTTCTATTTACTGTTTCTCTGAATAAGGTTCTATGCTCATTGGGATCCCAAAGCTCCTTCTCAAGTGTTTAGTTTTTAGTACTGATTCATTTTACACACAGTGACTGATAATTGCAGAGCAGCCTTTCATAGACACCTTTGTATATGAGGATGTTAGCAGTGGGAGAAAAAGTCCCACACAGCTCAGAACACTTTTAAAGTTAACATTTTTGTCATGTAGAGAACATATGACTTAATTAAAACGTGAGTAGATGTCTTCAAATTTTAAATATGCCTTAGAGAAACAAGAGTGCCTTTTTGCCTCTTTCCAATGAGTTTTTCCATTCACTTTATTTCTAATATACTTGTCAACTATATTGTAATTTCTGCATTGTAATGACATGTCCTCTACAATTTCATTTCTGGAAAATATTTTTGTTAGAAATCATTATTGGTTTTAAATTGTAGACAAACAGCTAAAACCAACGTGTTTCGTTACAGACTTGCAAGCATAGTTTGCCAGAGGACCGTTACTGGCCGTGCTGCCAGCAGCTGTGGAGGTGTCTACATCATTGGGTTACTTTGAAGCGTAATGCATTTTTCGAGCAAATGTCCTCATTATCCCAATTTTCTGTGCTTCGTTTCAGTTCATAGAGCATTTGGCGTCAACTACATAATGCTCCTTCTCTCATTTATTTATCCAGACAGCTTTGATTGTGTATAGAGACTCTGCAAGCAGGATATAGCTGCTTTGTGCTCTTAAACTATACAATTTATTGGCTAACGCACACAGTGGGGGGTGCTGCAGTTCTCATCACTCCTGTGGGATGACCAAGGAGTCTTTGCTGGCCTGGCAGTAAACAGGCAGGTGGGAAAGGTTCAGCCTCAGTTGCTCCCTGAAAGGGATTTGGTTTTGGTACTGCTGAGTTCCCATCTTCCAGTTACCTGATTTTCTTCCTTGAGATTTTATACCTTTTCATGTCAGTACTTTTCCCCTTCAAGCCTTGAGCTGCAAACTAGCTGTATCTCAACAATTTCACCTGTTTCTGGAACTTTACCTTTCCTATTTTGCATGGATATTAGTCCACATGTTTTATTGTAGCTTTTGTTAGAGCGAAGGAGTTTTCTTGGAAGACTTAGGCAAGATCACACAACTGTGCTATTGTGTCATTGTGCAGTGGGTCATGGATAGCTGAACATCCAGGAGAATGGTGATACCTATGTGCCTGCAAATCTTTGTGTCATGCTCTTCCATCAGGATCTCATCTTTCACCCAAACGTTTTCTGGCTCAATATGCTTTCCTTTCTTACCAGTCGTGTATCTTGCTGTTTTCACCTCTTGCAGGAATTCTTTCCAAACTCGTCTCACATCTCCACCCCTCTTTCTTTCGTTATGCTGCTTTTTCAATATTCCTCTTTCCAACTAATCTTCCCAATGGCAGCAGCTGCTTTGGCTTCCCAGAAGAGCCAGCAAGATGGGGCCTCAGGAAGGCAACGTTGCCTGCTGCTCGCGTTTGTCATCCTCATTCCATCTGTGGCCTCTGGACTGGTACTTGCTGAAGTATAAATAAACACATCTGCCTTGCTGCAGTGAGCTGGACCGTGAGTCCTACTGCAACCCCCACACGGACAGAGTGATATCCCAGGACTGGCTTAGTAGGGGTGTCCTCCCGCAGCAGGTTGAGACCTCGCTTTCCCTGTGTTACACCTCCTTCAATTGATGTCCAGGCTCTGCATTGATCCAAGTTGCAGGGACCGTTGCGTTATTCTTGTGCAAGGTTTGCTTCTGCATATTGTGGCCTGTTGCAGCTGTTACTGGCAGCAGGAGCGCATCGCTGTGTGGAGCTGCTGTGCCTTAGGATGGGCTGCTTAGGGGCCCACAAAACTGAAAGTTTTAGGCACTAGCTTTCCTTGGGCAGCTTCACATCACCTGGCAGCATTCAGACTGGGAGACCAGTGTAACTGATCTGAATTAAAATCCCTGAAACCCAGAGAGTGTGGGCATACGGAAGATCAGCACCAACTGCTTTGATTCCTGATCTCTCTCTCTTCTGCCTCATCATTTGCCAATACAGACATACTGAAGATTTTTCCACTTGGTTCCGAGTCGATCACACACAGTGGGCCACACAAGCACCCTTTGACTTTATCCTTTTATACTGTCCCACAGCTGAAATTTCAAACACCCTCTTCCTTCCACCTCCAGTTCAAGTGTGCTCTCACTTTCCTAAAGCAGCCCAATGGTCCTAACATAACCATTGCATTAAAAGTTATTCACATTTTTTTCACTATTGGTATCTGTATTACTTACATCTTGAACAGAACTTTAGTATCGAGACGCTCGAGCTAACATTCAGCACCTCTAGCAATGTACGTACTCAATATAGGCTACTTTGCATTGCTTCGTGATGTTTTTGAACTATTTTAATTCAGTTATATTTCTGTACATAGATGTCTCTTTTCTATAACAGTTATTAGAAATTGTGTGCATATTTTTAAATACAAAGCAGGATATGAAGTGGGCTGAAGACCTTCAATGTAACTTGTAGTGTGGTATTTAAAATAAATAGTGAAATCTTTCCTAAGTACTGATAAAAGTATGACTACTGAACTGTTATCTTTTATCTGCCAAGACTGATGAAAAATCCATTAGAAAGATAAATTTATTATAAAAAAGAAGCTATTTTATACCAAAGGTACATTTGTAGGGGCAACAGCTATATTGCAGAAATGATGAGAATACTCTATGCAGTCTTTTCTTTCTTTTTTTACCTCTATTTCCATCTCTCAAAATATTGTCTTTGTTAACATTTATTGCACTGTTCAAAACCTCAAGCTGTGACCCTATAAGATCATATATAAGACTAATACTCATTGTTTAATCATATCAGTCTTTGCAGGATCAGAGCCTTTCTTTCGATTAAGTAATACATTCCAAGAGATAAACATTCTCAAATTTCACTAAACAATAAAAAATTAAAAAGTTAGAGAAAACACATCAAAAATGTCATTATTTGTGCAGAATTGATTGCAGTTTTATTACATTATTCCCATTAACCCTGTAAGGCAGGAAATATGCAAATTACAGAGTCGAATAATGTATTTTGTTATTCTCAGGAGCAAAGCTAACTCAAACTTCATGTTAAAGAGTTGTATTAAATTCTAGGCACAACCTCTTTAATTATAGCAGCCCCTGTAAATTTTTTTCAGGGGGAAAAGAATTGCTAAGTAGTTTCAAAAATTCCTATTTCCCTTTTGTGGAAGAATAATGAAAAGTGTGAATCATGCTTTCCACATAATTTAATGAAATCCTTCATTAGTGAGAAATGACATTTATATTCCATATTAAATAAGTTCTTTGTGCATGGAAAATAACTCTCTTAATTTCTTTAAAATTGCTAGGAATCTATTACCTTTGTAGGATGAATACTGATTGCTATGCTATTTGTATTTTCGCAACCAAATCAGTTTCAAATGAAGGTTACAAACAGAATGCTAAACCAACTGCTGGAAGAAAATATAGCATTATTTTTCAGTACTACTTTCAATTAAAATGTACTCCTTCTCTAATCCCACAGCTGACCAAACCGGAATGTTATTTATAGGCGATGCAATAATACAGGTCAGTAAACATTCACTTTTTCCACAAACATTTGTTTAATACTTGCCTTTATGTTTATTTCATTAACTAACTTACACATTGCAAATAATTTTCTCCCTATCGTATCTGGTTTTAGGTTAATGGTATAAATGTAGAAAGTGCTACCCATGAAGAAGTGGTAAGTTATTCCACTTCAATTTTTTTAATAGTGTACAGAATATCCTGTGTCCACACTGTTCTGTCTCTACTCTTGCTCCATATAAGTTTATTATTTTTTACTATAAAGATACAGTGCTATAGTCAGGTTTGTCATATCTGTGATTATTAAAACCTTAATTTTGCCTGTTAGTATTTGTTACAGTTTGTGCACTCTTACTGTGACCCTTTGTAGTAAGATACATACGCTTGTGGCACAAATATGCTATTCCAAAGTTAAGTCCCCATCATTGTTTATTATAGTTTTTTTACATCCCTTAGATAAAATAAGTATTTCAAAGCACAAAATAAGGTAGAATATACAAAATCCAGGTAGGTTGTCTCTATTCTGTTCAGCGGAGTGCAACTGCTCTTCCCAAAATAGGTACTATATCCTTTTTATCGATGAACACATAATTTTTTCTTTTTTTTCCCTGTAAACTGTACCCTGAGCTGCTTTCAGTAAAAATTCAATAGAATGGAAAGGAAAAAAAAATAATAAAAGGCCATTACTATTTAGTAATGAATGGTGAAAATATGAAAGACACACGTTATCTTTTTTTATGATGCTACTGTAGGTATCAAAATGTCCTTTGGGTGGTCACAATGATTCTTTCAGGGATTGCAGATAAATTGAATAGTCTTTTATATAAATAAAAGTATGTGTATAACATACATATATATAACATATGTATGTGTGTACACACATACAGTCTTTGTGGGTTAAGCCTTTGGTATATAGTACCTGACCAACTGGGATTGCTGGTGCTCCTAAAGGGTTCACTTGTTGTGGTAGTACGTTTAAGTAGTAATAAAATTCTCACCTTCTTAGCATTGCAGGAACAGGGATTGAATTTGTTTAGTAAAGAATCTTATTTAACGTACTGTTAAAACAGCACTTAAAAATTAGAATATATGGGGCAAGTGTCATGATCCTGCTCAGGTATTTGAAAACTTTGATTCCCATTGCCTTCAGTGCAATTGAAAGGGACTCAGTTTTTGTCGGTCTTACCCCTGCATGCACTGAAAAATAGAAAATCTAATTAATGTTTTGCTACCTATTTTTCAATGTACACTTGTATGAGAACATGAGAATTCCTGATGGGAAATGTATAAAGGGACACGGTTATTTTATTTGGTGAAATGATGTAACAATTTCAGTTGTGCTCTGTTTGAATTTATGTACCATATACATTACTGTTGTGGGCTGTGGTGTTCTGCACAGTGCTTCCATTTCATGTTAAGAATTCTGGAGTGTTACAGAAGTATAGATAGTAACAGCAGCATACAATGCTATACTTAGACTGTTTCTAAATGCCAGGAGGATTCGCAAAAGCAGGGGTGTTACATGTTTTAAAATTTCATCTTATTCTGTAAGTCATTTTAAGATGCCATTTGTCAGATTTTGTGGAAGTTTCTTTATTAGGAAGCAAGAAATGTGCTTAAACATCGGCTCTTTTTGAAGGTATCTGTAGGACTAAGATGCGCTTCCGGTCTTCAAGCCTGAGTGCACATATTGGGCACATCCCTGTTCCTGGCTTCTACTCCCAGAGATTATAAGGCTACAAATAATAAATAGCCATAATAAAGAGATCTTGTACCTAATAAGACCATACTCCCATGCAAGAAAGAGAAGAATACAGAAAACATACGAAGTCTCAACTTCAGACTGGGTAGAGATGAAGGCACACATCTCTCTGTCTTGTTTTTTATAGGAAAACCAGTGTGTGTGGATTGCAGTGACACAATTAAATGGTCCCCTGCCCATGACAGTGCAGTACACTGTGGAATGCAGTTGCAGTTTCTGCGTAGCTTTTGAATCTGGTGATGTTTAGTTTAGAGGAATTTTGATATTGAAGTATGGAATTGTGGTGACTAGTTCTAGCATGATATGCTGACTCTCAATGATGCATTCATTTGCATGCATACACAGGAAGAGGCGATCAACTCCACGCCTCAAGACTGCCTCCAATAAAAAAGAAAGAAGGGTAATTGTGGTAGGCAATTCCCTTCTGAGAGGGACGGAGGGCCCGATATGCAGAGCTGACCCTCAGCATCGGGAAGTTTGTAGCCTACCTGGAGCTCGGATCAGGGATATCTCCAGGGCGCTCCCCAAACTGGTGCGCCCAACGGACTATTACCCCCTACTGATCTTCCAGACAGATGGGGAGGAAGCGGCATCCCGTAGTCTGAGGGGAATGAAGAGAGACTTCAAGGCCTTGGGACAAATGGTGAAAGAGTCTGGGGCTCAAGTTATCTTCTCTTCCCTCCTTCCATTTTCGGATGATGATGTGGGACGGAATAGAAAAATTGAGTCCGTAAATGATTGGCTTCGGGACTGGTGCTACAGGCAGGGCTTTGGGTTCTTTGATAACGGCTGGTTTTATAAGACACCAGTCCGGTCAGTGATACGTGGGAAAGGTTTATCCCACAGGGGTAAAAAGATGCTGGGACAGGAATTAGCAGGGCTCATTTGCAGGGCTTTAAACTAGATTCGAAGGGGGATGGGGTTGTAGCTGGGCTTGCATCAGTGGGGCAGCATGCTGGAATCCATAAAGACCGGGAGGCCCCTCAGGCCCCTAGGGTGAAATCGGTGTACTCGACTCGCTCCCTGAAGTGCCTGTACACCAATGCGCGCAGCATGGGGAATAAGCAGGAGGAGTTAGAAACCTGCGTTCGGTCAGGAGATTATGATCTGGTGGCGATCACAGAGACATGGTGGGACAGCTCACATGACTGGAATGTGGTCATGGATGGCTATGTCCTTTTCAGGAAAGACAGGCCAGCCAAGCGTGGTGGTGGAGTTGCTCTTTACGTGAGAGAGCAACTACAATGTATAGAGTACTGTCCAGGTGCGGTTGAGGAGCGAGTTGAGAGTCTGTGGGTGAGAATTAAGGGGCAGGCTGGCAGGGGTGACACTGTTGTGGGTGTCTATTACAGGCCACCAGATCAGGGTGAGGATGTTGATGAGGCCTTCTACGGGCAGCTGAGCGTGGCCTCACAGTCACAGGCTCTGGTTGTTATGGGGGATTTTAACTACCCTGATGTTTGCTGGAAGGACTACTCAGCCAGCCAGCCTCAGTCCAGGAGGTTCCTCCAGTGCATTGACGATAACTTTCTGATGCAAATGGTGGAGGAGCCGACTAGGAGAGGTGCGCTGCTGGATCTCATCCTCGCTAACAAGGAGGGTCTGGTCGAAGCAGTAAAGGTGGGGGGCTGCCTTGGCTGCAGTGACCATGAGATGGTGGAGTTCAGGATCTCGTGTGGCGGGAGCAGAATACCGAGCAGAATTGCAACCCTGGAATTCAGCAGGGCCGACTTTGGCCTTTTCAAACAATTGCTGGAGGAAATCCCGTGGGCAAGGCTGCTTGAAGGTAAAGGGGCCCAAGATAGTTGGTTAACATTCAGGGACTGCTTCTACCAAGCTCAAGATCAGTGCATCCCGATGCGCAGGAAGTCAAGGAGGGGAGCCAGGAGACCTGCGTGGTTAAACAGGGAACTGCTGGGCAAACTCAAGTGGAAGAGGAGGGTTTACAAATCATGGAAGGAGGGGCTGGCCACTTGGGAAGAATATAAGGCTGTTGTCAGAGGATGTAGGGAGGCAACTAGGAAAGCTAAGGCCTCCTTAGAGTTAAACCTGGCGAGAGGGGTCAAGGACAACAGGAAGAGCTTCTTCAAATACATGGCAGATAAAACTAACACCAGAGGCAATGTAGGCCCACTGATGAACGGGGTGGGTGCCCTGGTGACAGAAGATACAGAGAAGGCAGAATTACTGAATGCCTTCTTTGTCTCTGTCTACTCTGCCGGAGGCTGTCCTGAGGAGCCCCGTACCCCTGAGGCCCCAGAGGAAGGCAGGGCAATGGAGGAGTTTGCCTCAGTTGATGAGGACTGGGTTAGGGACCAGTTAAGCAATCTGGACATCCATAAATCCATGCGTCCAGATGGGATGCACCCGCGGGTGCTGACGGAGCTGGCTGAAGTCATTGCTGGA
This sequence comes from Caloenas nicobarica, assembly GCF_036013445.1. Taxonomy (NCBI): domain Eukaryota; kingdom Metazoa; phylum Chordata; class Aves; order Columbiformes; family Columbidae; genus Caloenas; species Caloenas nicobarica. The sequence goes on along the minus strand of NC_088247.1, from coordinate 20,611,023 downwards.
CCACTCTCCATCATCTTTGCCAAGTCTTGGGAAACGGGAGAGGTGCCTGAGGACTGGAGGAAAGCAAATGTCACTCCAGTCTTCAAAAAGGGCAAGAAGGAGGACCCGGGTAACTATAGACCGGTCAGCCTCACCTCCATCCCTGGAAAAGTGATGGAACACCTTATCCTTGGTGCCATCTTAAGACATATCAAGGATAAGAGGGTCATCAGGGACAGTCAACATGGCTTCACCAAGGGGAAGTCATGTTTGACCAACCTCATAGCCTTTTATGAAGACGTAACAAGGTGGATTGACGATGGCAGAGCAGTGGATGTGGTCTACCTTGACTTCAGCAAAGCATTTGACACCGTCTCCCACAGCATCCTCACGGCAAAACTGAGGAAGTGTGGACTGGATGATCGGGTAGTGAGGTGGACTGCAAACTGGCTGAAGGAGAGAAGCCAGAGAGTCGTGATCAATGGGGCAGAGTCTGGTTGGAGGCCTGTATCTAGTGGAGTGCCTCAAGGGTCAGTTCTGGGACCAATACTGTTCAATATATTCATCAATGACTTGGATGAGGGAATTGAGTTTACTATCAGCAAGTTTGCTGATGACACCAAGCTGGGAGGAGTGGCTGACACACCAGAGGGCTGTGCTGCCATCCAGCGAGATCTGGACAGGCTGGAGAGTTGGACAGGGAAAAATTTAATGAAACATAACAAGGGAAAATGTAGAGTCTTGCATCTGGGCAGGAACAACCCCAGGTTCCAGTACAGGTTGGGGAATGACCTATTAGAGAGCAGTGTAGGGGAAAGGGACCTGGGGGTCCTGGTTCTCCTTCCCCTCTACTCTGCCCTGGTGAGACCTCATCTGGAATATTGTGTCCAGTTCTGGGCCCCTCAGTTCAAGAAGGACAGGGAACGGCTGGAGAGAGTCCAGCGCAGGGCCACAAAGATGATTAAGGGAGTGGAGCATCTCCCTTATGAGGAAAGGCTGAGGGAGCTGGGTCTCTTTAGCTTGGAGAAGAGGAGACTGAGGGGTGACCTCATCAATGTTTATAAATATATAAAGGGTGGGTGTCACGAGGATGGAGCCAGGCTCTTCTCGGTGACAACCAACAGTAAGACAAGGGGTCATGGGTTCAAGCTGGAACACAAGAGGTTCCACTTAAATTTGAGAAGAAACTTCTTCTCAGTGAGGGCGACGGAACACTGGAACAGGCTGCCCAGGGAGGTTGTGGATTCTCCTTCTCTGGAGACATTCAAAACCCGCCTGGACGCCTTCCTGTGTAACCTCACCTAGGTGTTCCTGCTCTGGCAGGGGGATTGGACTAGATGATCTTTCGAGGTCCCTTCCAATCCCTAACATTCTGTGATTCTGTGATTCTGTGATTTTAATGGTAATGTTCAAGAAACGGACCAAGGTCTTCCAGTGAGTTTTTTATTTGTTTAAAAGGATTTTTTTTTTTTTTACATTGCTTTATAGAGCCAATCTGGCAAGAATGTCTCTTGGAAAAAAAAAATAGGGAACTACTGCTTCTGTAGCATTTTCAGTGCTCAGATGATTGCAGCCAAACATCAAATAGAAAACGCACTTATCAATAGTTACTCTATATTACCTATCAGAGTTTAGAAAAAAGGTAAGCCAGAAATTGCTGGTTGAATTTCCAAAATATTTTTACCATCAGATGTTCTCCAGTGGGCCTAAGATGAATATCTTAGACCAATATTCTGGCAGCATTTCTCGCATTTTGATTTCCACTTCATCCTCTACTCCAGTTGGAGAATCGCTGCCACAGCAACACTCAGACTAATGCATTGATGGGAGGTGGCTTGGAACCCGTCAATTTTGGAAGCCACTGAAACAAATCACCAGCTCTTGAGTGGGTGTATCCAAATGACTCCTGGCACTAACATGTTTCATTGCATCTGTTCGCTGTGCTGCCTCCTCTCACCTGAACCACTGATACATCAGCCCAATCCTTCTATACGTCACGTTCCAACAATTCTATACCATATAGCCTTGATAGGCCACTGCCTCTGCTATACTGATGGGTGTTGATTTGGCAATGGATGGCCTGAGGTTTAGCAGCTTTGAGGCTTTTTCTAAGGGTTCTTACATAGCCTTATAATTACAAAAATTTTATTGGATTTCATTTGAAAATGTAGCGGGCACTTGCCACTCTCACTGACTTAAAGAAAAGCAGCAGTCAATAATATGCATATTTTTTTCTCTTTTACTCTTCCAGTTATTTCATACAGTTTTGAAATACAGTTACCACAATGTTTGGTCTAGCCTGAAGCAAAATAATTTATGGAATAGTGGTTAGTTTTTAACTGGTTTATTTCGTTTATCAGATTGACTGTATATGAATAAAAGCCAGTTCACATTCACTCCACGTGCAGTGGTTTTCTGATCTGCAGTGCAAGGCAGTATAGATAAAAATTGTTACCCCCTGTTGCCTGTTTATTGGCAGTTAACAGTCGATCCTCTGACAACTGTATCTCAGAACAGCATCTGTAGCAACCATAAATGACATGGGCTTTGACAGTCTTATCAGCAAGGCAGAAATTACATGGGCAAAGGAACTAAACTTGCTTTTATTACTTGGAGGTGATCTCTCTATATCAAGATAAAGTGCAGCTGCATGATCTTGCAGTCCTTTTCTTGGTGTTGATTAATAGCGTCAGCCTGAATCTCTAGAATAATTACAGACAGTCTCAGCAAAGCACAGAGTCAGGTCTGTGGTGTATCAGTGAACTGCCCTCCTGCTGCTTGTATTGTTGTTGCACGTACAAAACTCTAAACTTCCTGAAAGTTATTCCCCACACAGTGGTAAGTTACATCCCTTAAGGATTGTTTTCAGTACCAAGAAGTGCTCCAGAGCTGTCGATGAAACACAGCTATGGTGCACTGATGAGAAATGCCAGAGAAATACATAATGCTGCTCTTTGCACTGTACATGGGAATTCAATAGAAGCATTGAACAAAACTTCCCGGAACAACCATAGGCCATATGGCTGAAGGAAGCTCCAGAAGGAGGAGAGATCTCAATGGACCAGGAGACACATCTGCAAAGAGACTTTTCTAGTACCACAGCCCGCTATCATAATCCGAATGGGTTTAGATGGTAGAGGAAGGGACTGATTCTATGAGATTTGAGATGAGGTAGGCTATTGCCAAAGTTCCTGAGAGAATGGAAGATGTTTTATTTCTTATTTTCATCAAAATAATGTCATTGCTTTCTTATGAAATCATGGTTGAGATTTCTCATCCAAAATAAAACTCTTCTTATTTGAGTACGGTGGGTTGGCAATTGAAAAGACATGCTTTGTAAAGAAGAGTTAATTTAACGTCTCTAAGCTTTCAGGTTATAGGAATCAGTTGTTTGTTAGTAGCTGCTATTTGTAGATAGAACATGTCAATGGTGATGCACTTGTCTGCTACCTGCCAGGAGGTTAATATTTCTCATCTCATTTTTGTTGGATTACTGAGGCCCAGAGTGTGTGTACTTGCATACAAACGTGGCACATAAACATCTGAAGTGAAACATATGTTGAATTTAGAAATAAGTCTGAGAGATCCATTTAATTTTAGAAAACAAAGCCTTCAGCTTACATTCTTGAGGGTCCATGGATCCCTCTGTCTTTTTGCTTGGTAGAAGTGGATGTGTTTAAACTTCTGGTATGGCATAGATCCAGAACTGCAGCGTTTGCTTGAAAAAAGGGCTTCTTTCATATACAAGGTTTTTAAGGTATGCAGAATAGAAAATCCCACTCCTAAGTACTATTTAGACTTCAGAGACCACGTAAAACATCAGCTTTGATCATATTACAAATTGTACTATGTGATCCAAGGGACTATGTATTGGATTTGGTTGGGATGGAGCTAATTTTCTTCATAGCATGGTGCTGTATTTTGGATTGTGACTAAATCAATGTTAATAACACACCAGTGTTTTCGTTGTTGCTGAGCAGTGCTTGCACACCATCAAGGCTTTCTCTTTTTCCCAGCCTTCCCCCTCTCAATGAGTAGGCTGGGAATGGGCAAGAAGTTAGAAAGGGACACAGCCAGGACAGCTGACCTGAACTGACCAAACTGATTTTCCATGCCGTATAGCATCATAGAATCATTTTGGTTGGAAGAGACCTTTAAGATTGAGGCCAATCATAACATAACTCAAGCACTAAACCATGTCCCTAAGAACCTCATCTATACGTCTTTTAAACACCTTCAGGGATGATGACTCAACCACTTCCCTGAGCATCCTGTTCCAGTGTTTCACAACCCTTTCCATGAAAAAATTATTCCTAATGTCCAATCTGAACCTTATCTCGTGCAACTTGAAGCCATTTCCTCTTGTCCTATCACTTGCTACTTGGAAGAAGCGGCCAACCCCCTCCATGCTACAACCTCCTTTCAGATAGTCATAGACAGTGATAAGGTCTCCCCTCAGCCTCCTTTCCTCCAGGCTAAACAGCCGCAGCTCCCTCAGCCACTCCCCATAAAACTTGTTCTTCAGACCCCTCACCAGCTTCGCTGCCCTTCTCTGAACTCTTTCCAGCACCTCCAAGTCTTTCCCGTAGCGAGGGACCATATAACACCATGCTCAGCAGTAAAAATTGTGGGGAGAGTTTTCTGGGGGAAGGAGCCGTTGCTCGGAGGCTGCCTGGGTATCAGCCTGCCTGTAGGAGGTGGTGAGTGATTGCTGTTGAATCACTTGGTTGTGAGTTTTTTGATTGGAGTTTTGTTTTGGTTTGTTTGTTTTACCTCTCTCTTGGCTTCAATTCACTTATTTAACTATCTTTATCTCAAAGGTTTTGTTGCTTTTCTTCCTCCTGTTCTCTCCCCTGTCCTGCTGGTTGGAGGCGTTGGGTGGCCGTCTGGGTGCTTTGCTGCGGGCTGGGGTCAACCCACTACATACAACTAAAGGGGATGCTGGTGGCAAAGGCAGAAGTACTGAATTACATCACTAGTGCCAGCCATAGTGATAAGCAATTAAAGGACTGAAGCAAATACACACTGCTTGAGCTTTTTGGTGTTGGGGTGTTGGTTTTTTTCATGTTTGTCTTTTAGTGGTTTGATTTTTTTTTTTCAATTGTAACTCTAACCATGTTTTCAAGAATTTTCTTTGGGTTTTTTATTTTGTTTTGTTTCACAATGACATGTCTGGATTCCTTGCCGTTTAGAATTTTTCCCCTTTTATTCTTAATTTCTACCATTTTAGAATATCTGCTGGTTCACCCTTAAAGCATGTGAGGAGGTGCAGTGAATAGGTGCAAACTCAACCTGTATTTTAGTAAATGGAAGATTACATGTAATTGTCAGTTTGGCTCACAGGTGTTAAAGACTTAAGATCCACTGGGGTAAATACATGAGTGAGAAGGCTACAAGAATTGGGAATTGTGGATTTGTTGTGTCTGCTACCAGCCATCTTCACAACTGGCTCTCTGGAGATGCTTATGTAGGTAGCTGGTCCTGATTGCACCAAATTTTAGTTTTGTTTCTTGACCGTTGAACTTCCAGCAATGTTAAAATGATTACTTCTCTGCAAGTCAAAAAACTAGTTGGTCTGTCGGCAACAATTTCACAACAAACTGGCTTTCCTGTTTTTCATTCCTGATTACTAGAAATTGCTTTTCTTCAGAGTTCTTCAAGCTGCTACTATCACACTTTAGTTCTGGCTAAGGATATGGATAGAAACATAAATAACAAAATCAAGACTGAGGAAAATCCTGCTTTTACAGTAGGTAATACAATAGACTGCGGAAAATTGAAAATAATTTATTTTCCTTGAAAAACAAGTTTATTTTTAGAAATAGTGTATTGGTGTGGAGAGACTGTGAATACAGAAAATGTTAATTTGGAGATTAAGATAGTTTCTGTATTGCTCATCCGAAAAGAAAATTAGTTTTGTTTCCATGGTGGCTAATTAGGTTATCATTCTATACAACACAAAAGGAACAGTCAGTTCTCCTGAGAGGAGAGAGAGGGGGAAGCAGAGGGGAAGGGTAATTTGGTTGAAATTCGCAATGAAAGGAAACCTCTTGGTATCCACTTGGCTGGGACTTTGGTTTTCAAGATATTCATAGTGACCGTAAAACAAAATGAAACACGAGGTGACTGTTTTCTGGTTCAACAGAATTTTTTAGGTTGGCAGGGATTATAGAATCACAGAATGGTTTGGGTTGGAAGGGATCTTAGAGATCATCTGGTTCCAACCCCCCTGCCATGGGCAAGGACACCTTCCACTAGACCAGGTTGCTCAAAGCCTCATCCAACCTGGCCTTGAACACTTCCAGGGACGGAGCATCCACAGCTTCTCTGGCAGCCTGTTCCAGTGCCTCAGCACCCTCATGGGGAAGAATTTCTTCCTTACATCTAATCTAAATCTACCCTCTTTCAGTTTAAAGCCATTACCCCTTGTCCTATTGCTCCATGCCTTTGTAAAAAGTCCTTCTACAGATTTCTTGTAGGCTCCCTTTAACTACTGGAAAGCTGCTATAAGGTGTCCCTGGAGCCTTCTCTAGGCTAAATAACGTCAGCCTGTCCTCATAGGGGAGGTGCTTCAGCCCCTTGATCATCTCCGCGGCCTCCTCTGGACTTGCTCGAGCATACGGGAGAGCTGTGAAGACTGGCAGTAGGATTCAGTGGCAATACAGTAGAAGGTGATCTCCTGTACAGATGGCAGGACAGGTTGTCTGGGTTGTCTTTCGACTTAACCTCTGTGAACAGCCCTCTTGTCCACAGTGTTCTCTGCAACAGCATTTGAGGGCAACCCAGAGAAATCCCTACTAAAGGGTACTCCTGAGAATACTCCCTTGTCTGGTATTTTGTGTTACAGGCTGGGTGCTTCTCTCTCCATACTTAGTGGAAGAGGGAAATAAGATTCAGAAGGATTTGAGTGAGTCCCCGAGGTGAGCGCTGCCCTGTGATGAAATGCCTGTTTGTATCCACCATGAGCAGAACGTAGATGACGTGCTGGTTTTTCATCACTGGAGCTTCTCAAGATTTGATTGGAAAGGATGCTCGATAATCTCATCGAGGCTCCCTTTCCCACTTAATATTGGGCCAGATGATAGTTTGATCTCCTTCCCAACCTGGGCTGTTTTGTGATTCTGTGATTAGTTCAAATATAAGTTTGAATCAAATAAATCCCATTTCAAGATAATAAACCATTCATTTCCATTAGCTATAAAAGACAGGAATGAGGGTCCAGCTGTATAAAATTAAAAACTTGGTGCTACATAATATTTTTTTCTTACTAGATCTTATTCATATATTTTTATAGTAAAATAGTTTCTTTCACACTTGTTGTATTTCACACAAATGTTAATCTAATTGGAATTTTGTTCACCCACCCAGGAAAGTACTTAGAAACATTTAATTGTTTTTATTTATGAGTACTGTCTCAGAAAGGAATTACAAAATAAGCAATATCCATTAAAAAAAGAGAATCCATTCAATACAGATTGCTTTAGATTTTCAGAATTTGAACTGCTTTTAGCCAGTAGTTATCAAGTGGTTTTGCCAGATTTTGATACCTTCAGATGTTTATTGTAGTACTATTTATTTATTTATTGTTTTATTGGCATGTCTGTCAAGGAGCGATGAACTTATGCTTCAATAGGCTGATTCATTGAGACATAAGGAATAAATCTGAAAATTGCTTATCTTCCTTGAGATACTGAAGTTTTATTTTCATTCATCCCTTATTCCATCATTGATTCTGTGTTAGCTATTTTAGAATTAAAGTTCTCTGCGTGCTCTTCTGAAATTCAGTTACAAGTGATGGAACATATATTATTAACTTTTTCCATATAATATCAGAAAGAAAAAAGTCAAATAAAAAAAAATTAGAAGATACATAAAAAGGTACCTAGCTTAAGATATATATCTGAAAATGCTTAACTGCTCAACAAATATCTCATATCAAATTTTATAAGATAATAAAAAGCATGGAATTATAGTGATAAATTAATAAAATTAATAAAATCATAAAAACATTTATGAAATAACTTGTGAAATTAATAGATGATTGTGAAGTAGCAAAAATACATTATTGTGATTTACTAATTTTACTGTATAGTAATATCTCATAGTCATTAATGAGTAGATTTTGTTGATTTTATGTTGTTATTAAAGTCATTAATGTGCTTCTATTCTAATAAATTAAGATATATATTTTTACAATGTGAAAACTGCAGTGTTATGTAGGTTTAACTGCATGTTAATATTTGAATACGATATTCAGTAATGCTTGAGGCAGCAACCTTATGACATTTGGAGAAACTAAAGTTTTCTTTTAATATCCATGGAGGGTTTAATACCTTAAGATTTCTGCCAGAAATAATCAGCAGTACAGATCAAAGTTCAAGATAAATGCTTGTTATTTGCTAGATTGCCCAGGTAGTTGCTACATTAAAATGTATAGATACTCTTACAGACATATACATGTTTCTGACCCAAGACTGACGCTTAACTTTGACTTATTATTCCTGGAATTTTTACAGTTTTTTCCTGTGGGAAGCCATTCAGTTTGAACATGCTTTTTCACGCAACAGAGAAAATGTTATGAAGTCAAAAAGAACAGTGTAATTGAAATATGATAAGTATAAAATGAGAGTTTGACCAGTTAAATGAAGGAAAAGACAAATATTTTTCTACATAGAAAAACCGTGTATGTTTAATTTCTTGGAGATCTAGCTTAATGCTGCCAAAATGAGTATTCTGAGCACTTTCAGCAGTACTCTGCATGGTTCACTTGAATAGCTAGTGCTTTGTACTGCAATTTTGTTGTTCTGTCAACATAGAAGAAATATTCTTCTAATATTGGAATGGTAATTCTACCAGATCCAGAAGAACCAGTAACTGAGATTTTTCTCACATCATATGAAGACTGTCTTATTCCTTTGAATGTCATGGAACTGTTTGATTTTTTTTTTCCTAGCTGCGTAGCTTTCCCATTTTCTCAGTGCTTTCCAAAATTTGCTTTTAGATTTCTTCATTTTCTGCTGAGAATTTAAAAGTGATGTTATAAATGGGTTTCATCTGAATGAAATTGTTCCTCTTTATTCCTTATCCCTTGCTGCCTCACTCGCACAGCCTAACAAAAGTAATCTGTTCCTCCTGTTTTTTCTATTTAGACACACTGGAAGAACATTTTAAAAATGGACAGTTACAAAAAAAGGCAATAAAATTGTACACACATTCTGAAATAGTCTATATACATTACTGCAGTTTAGCTGTAATTACATCTTACTGTATAAATGCAAGTTAAAAAAAGTATGTGGTATTGCACAGAAACTTACCAGTAGTGTCTGAAATCCCCTCAGCATCAAACACTATTTCCAGGAATTGCCATGTGTTTAGGTAATGCAGATGCAGCAGTGTGGAAATAAGAAATCAGTCTATGTAAGAATTATATTGAACACATAATGTGTGTGCATTATTTTGGGGGTATATGTTTTGTCATGCGAATCCTAAAGAAACATGAAATATAAAAATCAAACAAAGCAGGTGTTGTGCATCCAGAGAGATAACAAACAAGTCTCAGGAAAATGTCAGCAAGGAAAGAAAAGGAAGAGCAGTAGGGAAGCACAGCAAATCTCTTCCAGTGACTTGTTGAAAGGCCTATTGCTGGTGCTTTCCCTGGTACCACTCTAGTGGTCAAGTAACTACTAAATCAAAATTAAAACAAACAAACAAGCAAAAAGTAAAAACTTAAAATACAAAATTGACTAACCTAAAGTGGCTTTCATTGTCACGTGTATGTTTTTAGAGAGCTTAATTCATGAAAACTTGTAGAGGAAATAAAATCAAGGTATATACTTTCACAGCCTTGACATTACCGTTTCCCTTCTCCGGAGACTCTCTGTACATGAGAGCTGAAGGGAGAGGAAGGGGAAAATTATGGAGATTTCTCTAGAGCAACTTGGCAGGGCTATGCTGTGAAATAACTTAGGGAGATCCATCCATACCTTCTGGGTGTCCCTTTATTTTTTATGTATTTTTATGTGAAATGCTTTTAATTTTTTGAAGATTGAGCATTTTCTGAATTTTCTTTTTAGATAGTTTCACAGTTGTTTCCTCAAAAAAGTGAAAATGAAAAGGTGTTTGAAAAGAACAAAGCCAAAACCTTTAGCATATTGTACCTTTCTTACTTAGCTGATTTCCAACACTGACCTACATTGTCATTGCATATTGGAAAAGAAATATAGAGATTTTTACCTGTCAACTTTTCTGTGACTGGTTCCTGTGTATGAAATATGATTTATTTAGTTCGTGATTAGTCATATTGTCTTCCTGATATGTTGCTGTTACCATTTTTTTAAATGGGCAATTTGAGGCATGAAATAAAGGGGCCATATCTTGACTGGCATAAGGATTTGATGTGCTCCAGGCCAAGTGGCTATTTCCAGTTGCATACAAACATATGAACAACATGCATAGGATCCATCAGCACTCAATATTATTGGGAGGGAGCTTGCTGAAATCATCCCAGACTCTGACCACTTGTTTTCCCAATTATTGGGAGATTTACATTTGGGATCAGGCAAAGAAGGCATGTAGATTTGTAAGTGCCTTTCAAACACAATGCAGTTTTCAGATACTGCTGTACAAGAAATTGCAACTTCTCTACAAATAAGTTTTCATTAAACCCTTTGACCATGAAACATTAAGTAAGTTTCTGTCTAGTTAAAACATTTTAATGTATTTTTAGGACTAGAGAGACAAAATATAACATCAAGCTTCTAAAGACTTTACTTTCTTAACTCCATCTTAGTAGTTCTCACAGAGTTCCTTTGTCTTTTCCTCCATCAGTCTCACAAGAATACTGCAATCATCTATTACATGGAAAGCAAACACCTGTTATGGTTTGTAGGTAGCTGCAGAATAGCCGTATGCATCAGAGAAGTAAGGGAGCATGTATTAATGGATTTAACGTAGTTACTTTCATTAGTTAAGACTCACCATGTATTTTATAAAATTAGCTGCTGCAGTGTAGGTAGACAGTAACAGAAAGAAAAAAATAAACATTAATAGAAAGAATGCTAATTTGCAACATTATAGTGCAGAGGGAAGTTCTGCTGTTCGTAGTTTTCCTCTTTTTTCAGATTTTTTCTGAGCTATTTTCTTGGGGATTTGGTCACAGTAGAACAGCATACCTGTTATCATGAGAGTGAGACAAGGAATTAAAAAGTGTTTCTCAGCTTGCTTTGATGAAAAAATCTGAGTTTAATTTCATTTCTCCAGGTGCTAATTCGCCATAAGTATTCTGTCTCCCAGCCCTGCATAAAAATAAAACTACATAAAATCAGAAAATTATAGTATAACTTTAAACTTTTGTGTGATGTACAACTCAACCTCACTGTTTCCTGATGCTCTAAGAAGCGCGATTATTTCATCACTGAATGCATCTGGCAGCATTCCTCATTAAGAAGCAAGTTATAGTATACTTTTGGTCTCCAGTGTCTTTTACATGCAAATGATAGAACTCACATGCTTTAAAACACATTTTTGCCATTTAAATTTGCATCCTTTTGCACCTTTACTGTGATTTTGTAAAGGATAGCAAAATTTCAGAGAAAGGTTTAAAAAAATGGAGAAACACATTATGGTACCTGTGTTCAATGTATACTTAAAAATGTTACATAATTTCTGTAATGTACTTGTGGAAAGGGATTTTCAAGAAACCATCCACAATGAAGTAGTTCAGATTTCAGTACCACTCTTTTACCCCCGTCTATTTCAGAATAACTTAATTCCCTGTCTTAGAGAAGGAACAAGTACTCTGACATTATGAGCATTTATGATGTGCATAATCTTTGAGCATAAAAGCAGAATGACTATAATTAAAACTGAGGGAAGAATTCAGCTACCTGGCACAAAGGAGCTATAGGAAGAATTGAAGTCTTTCTTAAGCTGTGGATACAAAATGGAGCACGTCTTAGATGAAGCACACAGAGAGTGCAGCTGGACAGCTACAATTTTAAGCAGTGCTTCCTAAGGGTTAAAGGAGTCAAGATTAAAAAAAAAAAAGTGTCTCTTTTAACCCTTTTCATTTTGTATTTATTTCATTTATAGATGTTGAAAGACCTACAAAGGATTTATAACAAATTATACCAGCCTCTTTAGTCATGAATAAATAGAAGATCACTCTTCTATCTCCTCCCATCTGCATAAAACAGCACTGTGGAGGGAGACCAAATACTTCAGCTGAAGGAGAACAGTGGAATAAGAACAAAAGTGTGTAAAGTATCTGTAGTTAAGTCTGGAAGGTCTTTGAAAGGGCTGGTAGGAAAAGAAATTACCTGGTTTTGAAACAAGACTTGATAGACACAGGAACAGTGCTGTTTGATGCCCCTTGTTATCCCTGACAATCACTAGGAATTTCTGTCCCCTGTTGCTTCCTTTGGTCCTTCCATCTGGGGCACAAACTAGTCTGTGTCTTCATTTTTGGTCATCCAGCTGGGTTTCCACTCTGGTTGAACTAAGTTATCTGAAGCAGTATCCTTTCCTTCTCATTTCTCCGTCCCCCATCTTCCTTTGCATATCTAAACAATGTTTTGTGCTTTTGACTAATTCAGTATTTCATCAGGGTATAAAGAGCTGCAGAGTGTTATTAATATATCCTCTAGCTCAATGTTATTAAGAGGACCAAGCTGCAAGCTAATAAAGTGTTAGTGTACGCCCTTGTGATAATTGAATAGATTAATTAAATAAATATGTTTGTAAAATATTAGACTTACGTTGTTTACAGAAGTGAAATTCAGTTATTTTGCATTTTGTTAATTTCCTGAAATGTTTAGGAAAATAGAAGTTATACAGAGGACTCACACCCACATAAAATTAACTCATTAGTAAAGTAGTTGTATCTGTGATTATAAGGAAGATTAAAAAACTCCTCTGAGATCACTGTGTGAGCTGTACCTAAGTATTGTTTCCCTTCAAAAACTCACTGCCTTAATGGGAGTGTAATCTAAACAAGTGAACAGGTCTTATAGGTGTCACTAATATTTCAGGCACATTTGTTTAGCCACTGAATTGAGGCTGGATAATGGTACCTGCTCTCATTCCTTGTTGTAGATAGTAGACAAAATGCTCATAGACCAGAAGTGTATTCATACACTTTAGGTGGCATACATTGCATTTTGCATCAAAACTATTGAAATGGATTAGGAAATCAAAAGGGGTTTTTTTGTTGTTGTTTTTTGTTTGGTTGGTTTGGTTTGGTTTGGTTTTTTTTTTCCCAGGATGATATTAGACAGCAGAAAGTCTATTAGAAAAAAAGAAAAAAAAAAAAGTATAGCCCTGTATTTAGACAATATGGCTCTAGCTCTAATCAGTACTCTGGGAGAAGAGAAGCTAATGCTTCAGAAAATGGTAACATGTTGGTGAGATTTGTATGATGTTCCCCTCATCACTTTGAATGATTTTTTTTTCAGTATAGGAAATGTTTAGTATTGAATAAAGGAATATGGTGACATGTGCTGAATAAGTATTGGCCTGTACAGTAGCACAATTGCAATTAATCATGGACTGGGTTCCTGAGATTGTGTGCAGAAGGTTCAGGTGTGGGACTTTGCCTGACACAAATTTCTTTCTGATGCATACTAAATATTGCAGATGATGTGCTGTTTTATGGTGATAGTAGCAATTTCTTGCTTGAGGAGTTTTGGAAACAAAGGCATTAAAGACTGACATACAGGGGTACTATTGCTATGAAACAGTGCTCAGTTTTGACCACAGATATTCTCATTATCCTGTTATGTTCTTCTACGTGCTATAAGAATTTCAGTGAAAAGAATGTGCTTGTTGAAATCAAGTTAATTTTATTCATGCACTTAGAAACTTTTTCACAGCTAGCACAGTCATCGTAATTAGTTTGAGAATGCTAAGGTAGCAACTCGGGACAGAATTAATGTTTTTCTTCAAGTAACTTGCCAGTGTTTCCAAGTTGGAATGAAGAGAATGTAAGAACTATTACCTTAGCTGTTATCTGAGGGACCAAGGGCTTTCTATCTGCAGGTGTGAGGCAGCTGGGAAGGGGGCGTAGATGGAACTGACCTTGACTGACATCCAGACTGACCAATGAGAATGTTCCATGACACTAGCATCATGCGTCGTATTTAATGGGAGTTGAGTTTTCCAGCTGTGGAGACCCATTCCAGTTCTGTTTGGGAGTTTCCGTTATTTCAACCTTTTGCCGTTCTGCCGTTTGGCAGTTGGCTTCTTGGGCCTGGCTGCCTTTTTCTCTCCCCGGGATCAGCTGTTTGGGACCAGGGTGCTCTCTCTTCCCAGGACTGGCTGCTCAACGCGGACAGAGTTTTTGAGGAATTGCATTGAGTGTCACTTATTTTATATTTTATTTTAATTTAATATATAGTATTAGTATATTAGTATTATTTTGTTATTTTATTAAACCATTTTTGTCTCAGTCCATGAGTTTTTCCCTTCCCTTTTGATTCTCTCCCATATTTGGGGGCTGGAGGGAGAGTGAGTGAGCAGCTATTATGATTTTGATTTATAGCTGGGTTAAACTGTGACAAAGAGGAATGTTTTTTATTTTCTAAGTGTGCCAGTTCTTTAAGCCTGAAACAGTGAACATATGGATGATTACAAATAAATTATATGTGTGATCCAAAGTGACAGGCGTTCTATTGAGCTCATCAGTCCACAGGTCTAGGACTTTTATCTTGTAGTTCAGCAGTGAATGTGTTTACACCAAAAGCAGTTCCTGGTGCTTCTTATGTTTAGTCATATATTAACTCTCAGTGTCTGTGAAATGTCTATTAGACTAGGAGGATGTAATGCAAAAGGATCATTGTGGAAAAGTTTGTTGTAAGAAAAGGAGGCAGTGCACTTGGTAACACAAGACAGCCTTCATTAAATGTTGTCTATCATTCAACCAAAATTACCTTCATCGTCACTTCATACCACTGCCAGCAGACAATGGCAGAAGTTTCCTGCAAAATGACAGATAAAATTTCTCACAATTGTAGTAATATAAGCATTAATCTAATGATCAGATAACAATTGTAGAATAAACATCAGAGGTAAGAGACCACTAATAAATCAGGAATGGTAGTGATTACCTACTTCAAAGCTTTCCTCGTGTACTTGTATGTTTGGGAATGTGCATATATTTAGCAGCCTTTCTGAAATTGTTAATTACAATATTCTAAGGCTCAGGTTGCAGAAAAGAAAGAGAAGTCAATCCACTTGTAAATGCAGACTACAGAACATTGCGCTAAGGATGCGTCACAAAACTGAATCATATCATAATAGGAAGAGGCTAGAGTGAAACAGAAATATATTCTTCTTTTAAATGTATAGTCGTATTTAAATATATATATGTGGATTATCTTCCGGTAGCCATATAGAAAGGTAATCTTTTAAGCTTTTTTTTTTAAGCTTTTTTTAAGCTTTTTTTTTTTTATAATCTTTTAAGCTAATTATTCATCACAATCTGAGAAAATAAAACCACAAGATGCTACTAACATGTATGGCGTGGACAGAATTTCAAACAAGGAGGGGGTTGACTCGTTAGCAATATTATATCAAGTTGCACAATTCATTCTGTGAATTGCTCAATGACTATGAAAGCTACAAATCTCCTCAGGCGCATACAGAAATGTCAAAGAATAGTACTGGTAAAGTAGAGAAGTATAAGGAAAAGTTATTTGAGTCATGGTATATAATTATGCAGGATATCTGTGATAGATTTCTGTAAAAATAATTTTAGTTCTAATTATAGGATAAGATACCTAAGTGAAAACAGAAAGACTAGAAGAATGCTGCAAATCACTGCTGAATTAATAAATTGACTCTCGTTTTTCTAGCGTATTTGTATAAATTGCTCATATACGAATGCTTGTTTTGGAATAGCCAATTAAGCATTAGGGAAGAGAGTATTGCTCATCAAATACTGCAAAGCTAAAGAGGGTAAGAATCAGAAGTATTTATTGGAAACCACTTCATAATTGACCAATAAAAAAGAGACAAGTGTCAAGAAATCATTATTTCTTGAACTAACTTAATTCTGCTTCATGCTTTTCCAATACTGTCAGCAATCCAATTTTAATTCTATAAACCTTTTTAAAGTCGCTTTGCTGCTGCTGTCATTTTAAAGATGACTTGTACTATGAGGTCTATGTTTTTCATGCATCTTCCTTGCCCAGTCATACCCGTAGAAGCACGATATCACATTTTTCAGTTCTACTCATATGGATTGAGCTGAAACTGCCAAGTTTAAAAAAAAATTTCCAATCATGCTTTAGTTTAGGAAGCATTTAAGTGTTAAGTACTATTGTTCTTTTTTCATTCTGAGGGTTTAAGAATTTTTCTTAAAAAAAATGAATTCTCTAGACTTCATTGGGTGTTTTACTGTTACATGTTATGATCTAATACTCTTCATATATTTTGCTACAACTTCTTGGTTGCTTGTCTGCTGCATTATAGGCTTGTACATCATCTTCCCCCAGGTACTTGCCAAGCTCAAGACTTTCACTTCAAGTGAATTTCAAGTGTTTTATTTGTGAAATGTGTGTGTACTTCAAGATCAGACTGGAGATTTGCTTCCTTTTACTTCAGAATTTTTTACTTCAGACTTTTAGTCGGATTTAGGTGTTCAATCTTAAATTTTCATCTATACATATGAGATAGGATTCATTTCATCATCATCAGATGTTTAAAGTGTAAGGTTATCATCCAGACTCTCCTTATTTAGAGACAGACACCTGCGGGTGATGATTTCTTTTTATCCTAAAAGCTCTTTACTGATTTATAGGAAAAAATATTGACAACTACTTTAGAGTTTAATCTTTTAGATCGCTAAAGTTGAATGATGTGATTTCTGCTCTCAGATCGATCTTACCTAAAGGGCCATATGGGTCAATTCATTCATCAAAAACATGCTCCCTTTCAATGTGAATTGCTATCACAGTTCTGATCTATAATAAGACAGAACCTGATTCCAACAGCCAAAACCTTGTATAAATCTCTGAGCAGCGTGAATATTAATGATCAGGTATGCTTGAAGGTTTTGAGCAAGACATAAGGCTCCAGAATTTAAAAAGAATGTACATCAGCAACGAATTGTGCCCTTGACTTGCCTGCCTGATTTGGATGTGTAGATTTCCTTAAAATGAGTGTTGACAATAAAAATGAGGCAACAGATGTCATTTGGTTTTCTTAAAATATGAGTCATATTTTTCTCTGCAGGCTCTGGATTGTAGTTATTATAGCTGAGATCTAGACACTCTTATTTGTATTTTTAGCATTCTTTCTGGTTTTGAGAAATGCATGTGAAAAAGAGAAGCATAATAAACCCTGGCTTGACGAATGCATTTAGAGATGTAGAAAATCTGCAAATTAGAGGCAGCATGAAAAGCAAGCATTTCCTTTGATGCCCTTTTCTTTTTCATACGTATAAACACAAGTAGGTGCACACACACTCAGACAGTTAGCTGCAGTAAATGTATTTAATATACTATTTTTTTGTTAAACATGTTCACTTTTTACAGTTCTCTTTTTTATATGAATACTACAGTAAGGCAACAATCAATGTTACTCCAAAGCTACTGGGTTTGTCTTTTTTGGACTTACTGGGCGTCGGCAAAAGCTTCAGCACCACAGTGCAGTGCATTATTTATTGACCTTCTGTACTGTTAATAAATTCTTGTGGGCATTGAAATTGATGTATTTTTTTTTTTCTTAGTATGAGTGTGGTTCAATACTACCACCTTTTCAGACATTGCCTAAGAATACTAAGTAGCTCCAGGAGACTATGATACAGTATGAATATCTTTTAAGGTATTACTGCTTGGTAATTTTAAACCAAAGGATTAATATTAGAGTTCTTTCCTTTTCAAAATATCATTTGAAATAAAAAAATGTTACGCTCTGCAGCAGCTTCTAATCCACTGTTTTGGTTTGTTCCATACAGCTTTTGGATTGAATATCTCTTCATAATATTTGACTAAGATCTTCCAAAAGTACATTAGGCAGTATATCTGTCATGCTGTTTCCTCCCATCTCTTGACAAACACAAATGCTTGTGTGTGAGCAGTTCTTGCTTAATTAAGAGGAAACATAGCTCTTTTGTTGTATTTGAAAGTTTTCTTCAAAATGTTTATATCTGATAGGAAGTTAAAATTCTTACTTGTTGTCCCAAAGAATCAAAATGGTTCACATTGTGGCTTTTCTAAAAAGCCAGTTGTAAACAAGAGAGTTCTCAGTATTAATTTTATTTGATTTTTCTTTCTTCCTATTGCATATTTCAGAACAGTATTGTGACTATATTATAAATTTGTTGGTTTTGAAATTTTCTATTGGATTTTACAGAATGCTGATGCTGCTACACTGATTCTAGATATTTATATGTATGTATAATAGTCTGTGGATAAAGGGCAGAACTATCTTTGTAATGGTAGGGTAGGAGTGGCAGAGGTGCCAGTCATCTTTAGTCCTTAGTAAGTAATAAATAATGTCTAACATATTACAGGAAATAAGGAGCAGAGAATTTCAGGAGACATAGTTGTTCTTATGCATGAGAACCCAATACACACTGGTTTGCTTTGCAGTCCTGACACACTCCTGTATGACCTTAAAGAAGCATTCCAGTTTTCCTATGATTCAGTTCCTGGTTATTCCTATTGTGATCATCCTGAGAGGGCTTACTCAGAAATCAATTATCATAATTTTTTTTCCACAATGTGTTTTTTTCCACAAGACCTCAGTTTCTCTTGTAGTCAGTTGGCCACAAAATCTTTGAATTGAGTAGAACACCTCATATCAGAGTACTGGAGGTAAGTAGATAACTCTAGCTGTTGTATTTTTAGTAGTAAATCATTTAAATGTGGATTGAGTCTATGGGAAAAAAAAAAAAAGTAAAAAAAGTAAAAATGCCTGAGTAGAGAACAAGAAGAGCAGAGAAATGGGGCCTTGGGGGGAAGGAGGATGAACTTGAAAGGAAATGCAGGTCCTTTCTGGGAAACTTGCTTAAGCTGCAGGCACTTTTTTTTTTTTTTTTTTTTAAAATCTCTTTCTCTTATGCACCTTCTACCCCTTTGCTTCTGGATCCTCGTTCCTCAAGTGTTCCAGTGTGATCCAGCTCCCTGTTCAGTGCTTTCTCTGACCTTTTGAGCTCTTGCTTCTCCCCTGGAGAGCTGGATTTCCTAACTTAGAGAGTGCAAAACGTTATCTTTCTCTCCCAGAGACTGATCTGTGCCCAGGGGTGCTACTGCAGGTTGTTCACAGTGGAAGTCATTGTCTGACAGACTGAAAGATGGCTGGGGAGGATGGAGGCAAACACTGTAAGTCTTAATTAAATATATGCATTTTAGAGGTACTGCAAACAGTAAGCTTTCAGCAACAGTGCTTTAAATGAGTGATTCATGTGTTTGCTCGCTTAATCAGCCAAATCAGAATGTGTGCCTGTTCAGACAATGCTTTCTTCAGTGTTAGTGTTGCGAGACTTATGGTCATTTCTCTTGCTCACTCTTTTCTGGAATATTTTTATAGCCTAAATTCCTTAGCCTCTGTGACTGCTTACTGGATTCCTTCTCCTGTTTTAGGTTTTCGTATCCATCAGTCATAAGCTGATGTTTTCATGTAGTTGTAAGCTGGTGTAAGCAGTATTTCAGGTGCACAGGAAGAACAGTTACAATGTTAGAGGTAATCCTGCATCTCATGATGTCCAATGTGACATTGTGCTAAAATAATGGCCTTGAGAATACAACCACCAGCTTCCTCCAAGTACAACATTAGACCAGTAAATATATCTCTAGGAGTTAGTTTGCTGCAGTTAGTTACTTTTCTGCTTGATACATGCTCTGGTTGTGCTCACATAAGACGCCGCAGGCATCAGCATCCATTTCTGACAGACGGGGCTGCAGACCCTGCGTGTGGCCATACACAAACCAAACGCAATACCAGTTTCCTGAGCATCATGGATATGAAGCTGGGGAATACTTCTGCCCTGTGGTAGGAACTGAGTTCCGTCAAATATGTTGTTTGAAGCTCTGCGTTTAAAAAAGCTCCTTGTGCAGCAGTGCGCTATGCCTTTAATTAAATTCTGATGTTTTCGGACATATGTCTATAATGCATAGGTGTGTGTATATGTGTTCCCTTCTGGTTAGCAAATACTCACAGATAATGAAGACAGTAACAAAAATAAAAACTATATTTGAAAGAGAAATGTACTTAATGCATCACTCAACTGAATCAAAACAAATACTTAAGATCTAGATATGTATGGTACATTAATATGTATTTATGTGTCTGCTTATATGTATACACACAGAATTAATGCATTATATCTACATAAACACGTATTTCTCTACTACCCTATGCCAGTTTTATAAAATCAATTTGTTTGCAGAAGCTGTGTTCAGCTGTTATATAAAATCAGATTGCCTGTCAAATTACTTATTCAAGTTGTTCCATTGGTCTCACTCTTACCTATTGTTGGTGTGGCTTGACCCTCAAGATATTTTTAGTTCCCAGTCAGAAATGTTCATACTGAATTTATTATAGATTACTTACAATGAAATCAACATCTCTATTAATGTGCTTTCCATGACTGGTGGTTCTTTGGTTTAAAGTAGCTGTTATTTGTCACACTGACAGGTACACCTACTGCGAAACGCTGGCGATGAAGTTACCATCACTGTTCAGTACCTCAGGGATGCTCCATCATTTTTAAAGCTCCCATTAGGTAAGAGGAAATTAACGGATAGGAGTAATTTGTTTTCTTCTTTGCAGTATTCTCATAAGATGTCAGTGACAGAAATAGGAACTCAATCTTTGAGTGTTTTACAGGAAGAAATAGAAAATTGTGTGCTTTAGTGCTTAACATATAAGAATCTAATGTATACTGCATGACTACTTCTGTATAGTTTTTAAAAAAAAATTGAAAAACTCATTAAAATGCAGTACAATCATGGGTGATATATGAAGGTTTTTTCTACAGAAGCTTTGCCTAAACACAAAAAATAGCATTTGCAAACATCTGAATCATGCATTCACACTGAAAAGTATTTTCAGGACACTTACAAACAAATGGATCACAATAATAAAATTAATTCCCTGAGCTGAGTATGTTTTGCCCATGATGGTAATTGGTGAGTGATCTCTCCCTGTCCTTGTCTTGACCCACAAGCCTTTCATGATATTTTCTCTCTCCTGTCCAGCTGAGGAGGGGGAGTGGTAGAGCAGCCTTGGTAGACACCTGGCGTCCAGCCACGGTGAACCCGCCACAGTGCTCTGTGTGAGACAGCTGCCACCTTCACAAGGAGCTCACACAGGTCTGGGAATATTGGTGCCCTCTTAGAATATCAGAATCATAGAATAATTTTGGTTGGAAAAGACTTTTAAGATCATCGAGTCCAACTGTTAACCTAACACTGTCACTAAACCACATCCCTAACAACCTCATCTATACATTTTTTTAAACACCTCCAGGGATGGTGACTCCACCACTTCCCTGGGCAGCCTGTTCCAATGCCTGACAACCCTTTCCATGAAGAAATTTTTCCTAATATCCAATCTAAACCTTCCCTGGCACAACTTGAGGCCATTTCCTCTTGTCCTATCCCTTGCTACTTGGGAGAAGAGACCAACACCCTCCACGCTACAACCTCCTTCCAGGTAGATGTAGACAGCAATAAGGTCTCCCCTCAGCCTCCTTTTCCCCAGGCTAAACAACCTCCGTTCCCTCAGCTGGTCCTCATAAGTGTTGTGCTCCAGACCCTTCAAGGGTGTCATTGCCCTTCTCTGAACTCGGTCATGGTACATCCATCATAGGCAGGAGTTTAGCTGACTCCTGTGTTGCCTTTCTCACCAAGAGGCACTGCAGCCATTCCTGTCTGGGAAGCTGAGATCATGTCACTGCTTCCATAAAGTGCTATTTGTGGAAAGAGAAAGCAGTGATTAGCAGGGAGACCAGATCATCCTTTATCTCCATGTGACCAGAGGTGTGTGCAAAACTTCTTTAGGTAAATAGCTTCGATGAAAACTTGAACTAGGAACTTTCACCTTAGAAAAACCTCTGTTCTCTTTCAAAGGGCCTTTTTCATGGCCTGTGCCCAGCTAGCACTGTTTGCAGTCTACCTCTGATTACTGTTGTTCAAAGAAAACCTGTTTGGAATAGTGTAAACAGTGCCCTTATAGACAAGCTATCACAGACTATCAACCATAACAGCAGAGAAGCAATACTTCTTAAATGAAAGAGACATTTTGGATTCAAACTGCTCATTTTGGGCAGCTTATTAGACTTGCTTCCTTCACACGGAGCTTGAGATCTTTGGCAAGCATTATACTGCCCTACCCAGTCCCATGCGTGATCCCACACCTTCAGTCCTATAGTACATGCTTAACAAAAGAACTTACTAAGTATGATCAGGCAGCTGAGGAACTTAAGAAATGACCCTTCTTCAGAACTGTGCAGCCACCCAATACAGGCTGAAATCAAGCTCAAGGAGTGACATGATCTGTGGTGACTTGACATAAATACTTATTCTTGTGGTGAGGAAATAAGCAAATAAAGTGTAGAAAATTATGGAAAATAGGTCTGGTTTCCGACCATACACTGAAGTTAAGGAGAACAGCAATGGTGGGACAAAGCACCCGATTTCAAAAAAAGCTTTTTGCAAGCCCATACACAAAAGGGAATTCCAGTCATGAAGCATCAGTGGCACATATAACAAGCTAAGTAGCAATTTTACTACACAATAAAGTACTTCCCAACTCACACTGCAGGCAAGATTGAAGTTCATACATGCATAAATCTGAAGTATCTTGGTGTTTCCTAGCATTCCAGAAGACTCAGGCACATTGTCCCCTACCTTCAAGCATTCAGTCAGACCAGCTGCTATGCTGACAGTTTTAGGTGTGTTCACTTCAGATGCAACCATACTGTCTCTTCCTCTTAACCAGTATTATTACTGTTTCTTGTAAGTACATCGTCAGGAATAGCATCTACCTCTGCTGCTTCCTTTGGTACCTCTTCCTTCCCTACTCTATCTCTTGCTATGGCTAACAAAAACACAATGTCACAACAGAGAAATATCTGCCTACAGTTCTCACCACATTTTCTGGTTGCTTCACACTTTCATGGATTGTGAACAACAAATATAGGATTTGGCATGGGTTTAGGCATGGATACTGATTCCAGAGGGTGGTGGAGCACTGGAACAGGCTCCCCAGGGAGGTGTCATGGCCCCCAGCCTGACAGTGTTCAAGAAGAGACTGGACAACACCCTTAGACACATGGTGTGAGCTGTGGGGCTGTCATATGCAGGGACAGGAGCTGGACTCAATGATCCTCATGGGTCCCTTCCAACTCAGGACATTCTGTGATTCTGTGATTTAAGGATGAGACCAGGATAGCTCGTTCCTGTTTGGAGGGGGCCCTAACGCAGGGTGGTGTGCCAGCATGGACCCTCGTCTCTTTCACAGCTGCCTGGAATGCTGGGCCATTAGTAGAGAGAGTCTGTCCATAACAGTAAATTAAATTATGCCAGAAAGTATTCTCTGCCACAGGAATTTGATAAGCAATTTTATAACTTACTGCAGAATGCTTGGCAAAATTTTGCATAGGGCAAATACTTCTTTCTCGAAAAACTGTCAAGCCTGGATCAGAAGTTAGCATGGGCCAGGAGGGTCATCCACTAGGTTGTTTGGCTCCATGGCTAGGTTGATTCTTCATTCGTGGCTTGTGGTTTGCTCTAAGGTCACTGTCAGCTAGAGAGAGGATAGATTTGTGTTTCTGGAAATCGAAGGAATTTGGCTTTTGGAGCTGAGTCAGGAAGTTATTAGTGGCTATGAGGGTTACTTGTTAGCCTGTTACAGAATAATTATGATATCGGCTCTTGGGTATAGTCATTAAGGATTCTTTGGAACTAAGTCCATTACCCACACCAGAACTGAGCAGGGCTTTTAGGACCTTTTAAGATAAGATTCACTGCTGCTAGGAGGAGTCTTCATGACATTTTATGCTAAAACAGGCTCTATTCAGAATTTTTCTTTTGGATAGTTATACCCAATTATCAGAATATTCTGAATTGCAAAGCTTGTAATTAAAAATCACCAGGAGTCTTTCCTTTGATTTTAATTTTGTGGTTCTGAAATGGGCATTTTGTCTACTGGAGGTTGTCTATGACATAATTAGAAGGTTAGATAAATGAGATTTTATTTATGTACAAGAGATCTCCTGTATCATTCAGCAATGTTGACCATAAGACAAATTGTTGTAAAGGGTAAAGTCTTGCTAACTACTTTCTGTACATTGATCCGCTGTCCTTTGTTGTGGAGTTTTTGTTTGTTATTTAGAGATTTAGTGTAATTCACTGGCTGAAGTAAACAACTACTCATTGGTGGGACTCCAAATTGACTAGAACTTTAATAGAGACCTTTCTAGGTCTAGAAAGCTTATAGGCTTTTGAAGTTAAAAATAAAATCCAGGCTTCATTAAAATAAGTGGTAGAATACCTAACTTTTTAAATTGAAAAATCTCAGTGATTCTGTCAAAAAGAATATAAAAGGATTGATAAGCAACTCCTACCTGTACCACTGCAAATGCGTTCTTGCTTTAGATTTAGTGTCAGCTAGCTTAGTGATTTCATGAGTGACTGCTAGCACAGCAAAATCCCCTGTGATCCTTACAGTGTTTCTTTCCCTCACCTTGGAGTTCTGCCTGTCTTTTTCTTCCTACCCCTGGGGGCATCTAAGTCTCTTTGTGAACTGCAGACTCCTATATCCTTGCTACCTCTCTCCTTCTGACCCGTTCTCACCTTACAGGTTAAGTTGTTTTTCTTCTGAGCATATCAGCTATTGCTCAGGTAAAGATCAGGCAAAGATCTTCTCCTCTCCCACAGGACCCTTCCTGGCCCAGCCTTCTCAAAAGAACAAAAATGCCACAGCTGAGAATAAGCAAATTAAACAGATGATGCCTGTCATAGTATAGATTTGCATTTCTCATAAGGCTGGCTGTCTAACTGTGATTTGGGTGGGCTAAGAGGACAGCTAGGCAATAATGATTGCTGGAAATCTCACAACATACCAAATACCTTTTTTTCTAGCTTCAGTACCCATTAGGATACTGTATTGTGGTCATGGAGGATGGAGTTGCCTGTTGCTGATGTTTTATTTTACATAAACACTTTATTTTGATAGTCTTTCTCAAATTAATGTTCCCAAGTTTTGACTGGTACCTAACACTTGATTTGGAGTCTCATCTACTTGGGCAAGGGCTGTGGTATCAGATAGTACAAGATTTACTTTATGTTAGTATATTTTGCATCATGTTGAGCGTATACAGGGGGAACTTCTAAAATGCTGAACAAGGCCATGAAGGAGAAGTCCAGGAGTGATTGAGGCAGCATAGGCAGGGAGCAGACTAAAAGACCGGAGAAGCTGCTTGAAATCAAGTCGTGGAGGTGCAACCTGAGAGGAGTTCTGTCATTAGTTGTGACTCAGAAAACCAAAGAAAGCTGCTGAATGGAAAATCAAATCTGCAGAGACACTGTGGGAGGAGGGAAATTTGTTCTTAACCTTTTATTCTTAGCTTTCCCATGCAATGGATGCCAGTTTTCTCTACTTAAAAAAAAAAAAAATTCTAATGTAGTATTTTGTATTGGGATTAAACTTGGATTTAGAGATTTGAAAATACCTAAATTCATGTCATTTGATATGCTCAAATTACTGAGGAGGTGGGATAATTCCATTTTAAGAATCTGACTGACTCAAGGAGTTGTCATAGCTGTCTACTGCCAGAGACAATGGCATTCCCTAACAGGCAGACTCTTCAGTGGAGAATTTAATGCCAGCTTTTTTATTTCATTATATTTATTTTTTAAAAAATTGAAATTATCTCTTGTTCCAGCAAGTCACTCTGCTCATCTATGAGTATTAACATATATTTTTGCAGTCTACTGTATGTATCTAGTCCCTACAAAATGTTGTAGCTAGTTACTAAAGGCAGCGCTTGGTTTAGATGCAGGCAAGCAAAGCATTGTGGTTCCTTCTGCTGACATCATCTAATCCTGCACAGAAAGGACTGCAAATGAAAACATGCAGAAACTTCAAAATTCGGGGTATAATTCTGAGACCTCAGCACTGAACTGACAGAGGTTTGTTATGGAGAAAATGAGCTTTTGTTGAATTAAGTTCCATTTTGCTAAATCTTCTGGATACATCAAATAGATATGTACAAAAATATATGATTAAGAATGACTTTTTGACTTTTGTGATGTTAGACTTGACAGACCTATTAATGTGAAATGATTTACGGACAATTTCAGGTAACTTCTTTAGATGGAAAAATGAGTTTTCTGTGATGATGAATGTAATGCTGTGAAATAGATTTTATGTGCTTTATTGATAAGACCAAGTACTGTCTGACAGTAATTGTATATTATTGGTGCTATATGTTAACACTTTACATTTAAGCAAAAATTATACAATGATGTGACTTTGTCCTGTTTCCATTATTGTGTGTTACAAAAGTATTAAGCTTTCCTGGAGTCACTTTAACTACTAAAGCACGATCATGATGCATAACTGCTAAAGGAAGAGACATCTTGAAGAA
The DNA here is from genome assembly GCF_036013445.1 of Caloenas nicobarica. Lineage (NCBI taxonomy): Eukaryota > Metazoa > Chordata > Aves > Columbiformes > Columbidae > Caloenas > Caloenas nicobarica. The sequence goes on along the minus strand of NC_088247.1, from coordinate 20,584,448 downwards.
TATAACTGTGTAATCTTAACATATTAACATTGTATCAGCATTTCATGATAACGGTTTGCTTTTAATTTCTCATTTTGAGAAGGTGCATCATTCTTGAAAATAACTGGCATTTTAAGAAAAAGGTGTATCCATTAATGAAGTGTATGTATGTGCACAGTTAGTACTTGCCTGAGAGTTTCTTATTAGTTTTGTTTATAAATACAGTCCATGGTTATACTCTAAGGTGAGACTTTCAACAGTCACTGGGAAATTTATTCATTAAATTAAGAGATTAGTATAACTTAATTTCTTACTTGTTTTTGAATAGCTCATTCTTAGTGAAAAAAAGGCTTAATCCTGCAAGCAGTTAAGCATACAAGTAGTTCCCATGAGTGCAGCCTCTATAAATAGCATCTAGCTACCTTTTTTTCTTTTTAGACATAAAGTACAGCATATGGACATTTTCTTGGCTGTCATTCTAAAGTGCAAGTAGTACTTCTGGTTTAGTTTAGTGATTTATATTAAAAATTGTCCCCATGTTTTACAGCTGGAATAGATATTGCCTGATACATATATTTTTAACACAAGCAATTATTTTTCATGATCTCTACTTCCAGGTTCCCCTGGACCATCCAGTGATCACAGCAGTGGAGCTTCATCACCTCTCTTTGACAGTGGCTTACATTTAAATGGAAACTCAACTAACACTGTAAGCAAATGAATAATAAAGACATGGTGTAAGCTATGTGAGTCCTGTTCCCATTTGGAGCTTCAAATTCTGGTGTAGAACTGTAAGGCTACCCTAATTTTTTGTTGCTCTTGTTTGCTTGTTTGTTTGTTTAATTGATTTTTAAGTTCATATACTGTAAAAATCTATACCTACAATGTAACCAATACGGGGCCCTGGGCTGCCAGGTTCTCACTCTGAGACAACTGAGAAGCTTGTAGGAGTGAGCACAATAAGATTTAATAAATATTTAGGCATGGATTCATGTGAACTTTTGTCATTCTTTGTTGAATTGTAGTATTGTACTGTTGAATTAAGTCCAGTTAGAGATGCTGAAGTGTATGTGGAATTCAGAAAATAACATAAAGTTGAATTATTGAAGCAAACTTTCATAGAAAGGGGGAAAAAGCGAAAGAAATAAAATGCGAAATCAGACTCAAGGAAAAAAAAAGTCTGTTTCTTTAATCCAGAGGATATTCAGTTCTTTTTTCTGTGGTGAACAGCTGTGACTGAGTTAGTTGCAGCATTGTGGGGGGAAAAAAATATCATTTCTTCAGGAAAAATACTAGTCACCCAAACCAACAAAGATATGATGTCTTAGGAGGTCACAATGTTGCTCTTTTAAAAATGAAGATTGGCGATGTACATACTAGCCGTACAAGGACATGAACCTTCATGATCAAAATTTGTTTAACTCCTAACAAATTGCTGCTGTAGTCCTTCAGCTGGATATTAGATCTTACGGAAGGAATGCCCAGTGAATGGAGTGAAGGCTTCTCCTCTCCTCTGTTTTTCCTTTTCTTTCCTACTCATCCAGCAATGTCAGTGTCTGCTGCTTACAGCACTTCTCCCAAGCTTTGCACTTTTTTTAGCACTGTCTCTCTAAACTAATCTTTAAGGCTTGTTTTCATCTGATATATATAGATATGATAATATATTATTTATATAAATAATTAAATAGAAATATGCTGTTCAGTGCTGCTACCTGTACCTTAGCACTTGGGGTCAAAACTGAGCATAAGTACAGACAGTTCCATGTTTATTTGTTTTTAATGATCTAGATAATTATTACCTTTCTTTACTTTGTATTGTTGTCTTACTAAAGAACCCCAACCTGTCCTCAGGGTGCAGCATTCTGTAATGCCTGTCTACCACATGCTCTGCAGACAAACAAAGTCCTTTCTGCAAAAGGCTTACATTACAAGAAGAGTGTTGTGGACAGATTATTGCCTGTGATTGCATTAGCATGCTTTAGTAAATTAATGCCTATTAATTTAGTGCTAGAATGAGTGTGCCATAATAACTTTCAGTAATCATTATGAGTGTACTGTGGGAATTGCACACTTTGAATTCTATGCATTATAAAAACATAAATAAGTAGTTGGAGTTTTGTAGACTTGTAACAGAGTAATTTAGAGTTAGTTTCCAAGGTAGCACACAGATGACTCTGCATAAGCTTGAAATATAAGTGGAAAACCAGAAAATAAAAAAGGAGAATACTAAGATACTAACTTGTTTTTATACAGCACTTAATTTTTCTGAAACTCGACATAAAGTCACATGAGGAGCTATGCACCAGACACTATGTCCACCTTTTATCTAGCCTAGTTCATGATCTCCCTTCATAGGAAACAAAATGAAAAATTGCCAGATTCTTGCTGTGAAATGCCAAAGCAAGACTTTAAGTATTCTGAGCAGGAATGACTGGCTTTTGAGATGGCCCGCTGGAGGTATGTGGTCAAACTTTTATCAAACTAAGCTGTGAGTGAAACAGGGCTGTGATCAGATCTTCAAAAGTGGTTAAAAATGTGTTTCAACTACCAGCTACTGAGTCCTCCTACTTCTTTTTTCATTCAATTTTTTCATTTTTCTGCTAAGGGAAGAGCAGAACTGGCATTACCTATGATGGTATTGCCCAGTAAGGCTAAGGATATTTAAATCCCTTTTTAATGTCACCTTGGTAGGGGAGATCTGGCTTACTTGGAATATTATGTCTTGTAAGATTGTGTTGTAGTTGTATGTACCTTCCTGACCACAGTCAGATCCATGCCATATTATATAGTACAGGGATATTTATGCCTGGAAATGCTGCTCCAAAAAGCACACAATGTAGTGGAATGAGAGGTAAGGAATTACTGTTATGGCAGTTTCAGCAAGCTGTCGTTCAGCATCTCTGTTCTGAAAAACAATAACGTAGAGACACTTGAGCTAATGCTGTATTCAGGTGTAACATTCACATGACACAACAGAGTATGCTGTGGTGAAGCTGGCCATGTTAACATCGAGCTGCTTCTGCCTAATATGATTATACCATTTTCAGTTCTGGTGCTAGCTTGCCGCTGTTAGATACATCTTCATCACCTCTGCTGTGGAGCATCTGTTATGCGTGACATGATATCATCTGGAGGATTTATATACATTCTCCCTATAATATCTCAGCAGTTTGCAGTGTAGCACTTTAAGAGGGTTCTCTGGAACACAGAGAAATGAGCTAAGGTGTTCTCTTCACACCTAATTATTTTGTGCTTGGGCACTGACAAATGCTACAGAGACTGGTAGTGGCAGATACATTCATCTGTATCTTATAAGTGGTGTATTAAACACGATGAAGTTTCAGAGGGGAACATAAAACGTTCAGAGGCGCTCATCTCTAGGGTAGTGATTAGAAGTTGTTTACCTGAAGGGTTCTAACTACAAAACTATGAAGAAAATACTGCAGAGATACTCTCCTAGATATCCAAATATCTTTGATTTCCAGGCAAGTTCTCTGGAGAAATTTGCATTAGGAAAAAAAAAAAAGAAGAGAGACTGAAAATAAACCAAATTCCTGTTTAGGACACCATTGAGTAACATGATAGTCACAATGCAAACAGAATGTAATAGGTTTTCATTTGTTTAAAAGTCCAGCTTCCCTGAATTGTCTAAAACTGATGTTCTAGTAAGTGGTGAGACAGAGTAAATAGTTATTTTCTGTGTGTTCATGTCATTTAAGAACTGTAATTTAATTTTTATAGCGTATGTTTAATTTAGTTGGTTAAATGAAACTAAACAGGCACTTAAAATTTTCTAAATTGCTTTAAAATATTCTTTTTCCTTGGTGGCTTTGTTTCATCTGTTAAATTTAATTTTTTTTGCTTTAAAAAAAGACATTGCCTACTTCATCACCAAGTACAGCTTTTAAAAAAGAAAATATACAGATGCCCTGCTCTTGGTGGGACCAGTAGGGTGCTAAATCTTTAATGTCTGTGGTAGTCTCGGTTCCAGAGTGAATGATATGACTCCATCCCTAGTGTGTAAAGGCAAAAAGGGAAGAGGATGCAAGAAAGGAGGGTGGGAACCCTCTAACTGAGATGGATACTTTAGTGGAGTGTGTGACCAGACCATTGAATTGAGATTGAATCAATGACCTTTATCTGAAAGCTTCAATAGTTTTATTTTTCTAATGTTGCTGTAGTGTCTTCCAATTCAGTATAAACACACTATTGATCATTCTTAAGTTTTGCTTTTCATTTTTATCATCCTGTAGCTCACTTTAAAGAAGAAAAGTTTCAGGATTTCAGATCAATATCTTTTGTATTAGAACGGTTCAGCATGTGATATCAATAGACTCTGCCAACTCTTGATCAGAAAATCCATTATTTTCTCACTGAATATGAAAGCAATGTAACTTTAAATTGGCTTTCAATTCACAGCGTGTCATTTGGAAATGTATTTGCATAAAATGTAGTTAATGTAATAAATACAAAAAATAGCTCTCTTAGAGGTACAGCACTGGTTACTCTCATGAAAATAATCATCACTGTGTCTTGCATTTCTTTGCTGAAGAGAACACAGCTAGCTACACTTAAATATTTTGGACTGCTGCTGTGCTGAGAACCTTTATGAAATGAGATAAACACACTGCAAGTAAGTGTGCTTCTTTTTTTCAATTAATAAAATATGAAACGACTGTCCCCTTTCCACCTACAGGAGAAAAATAATCCAAATTTTCTTTTTCTGATTACATCTCTCAGAAATCATAGCAGTAGAAGCTGGAAAAAGCCAGTTAAATAACACTTTTCTACTCCACTACTATAGAGTTGTTAAGGTTATGCTTTTTATATTAAGCGTTGAAATGGTTTAATTTAGATTTAGCTGTTCTAAAGTGCTGTGTTTTTCTAATTCTGATTAGAGTTGATTGGGACTTTCACTGTGACATTAATGAAGTGAATAAAAGTATCTTTAAAAGTCTTATCTTTTAGTTGTATTGATCCCTACTGTCACTGCTAATCCTTTCAGCAGACTTATTTCTTCGCGTATTTAACATCTGATTGATCAGGTTGGCCATTTCTTCTGCACAGAAATTAAACACTTGTTTAATTTCCCAGTAAAGTTTAAGTCAAATATGGTTTTAGGATTATTTTTTTTTCAACCTAGAGCCTTAACGAATGCTGGTGAAAGAAAATATTGCATTGAAAATACAAAGAAGGTCTTACTAGCTGCTAAATAAATGAACACTGAACAACATTTGCTGCTTTATGACATGTGATACTTGTTTTAAAAGTATTCACTTAAAACACTGAAAGTTAATCTGATATTCACACACCTCCAAAGAAGGCGGCTTCAGTTTTTTTAAGTGAGGCTTAAGCCCAAGTCTGTTTCCACTGGAAAGGAAGTCAAAGACCAAGAAAGGTCAGATGAACAATTACGGCACTGTTATTTATCTTTCAGAAAAAAGTGCAGTAGGATCACAATGGAAATAATATGTCAAGTAGAAAACAGTAACTTGCATTTGTTAGGTATCTGGTTTAATTTCTTAGTTATACCTATTTTTCCCATACACAGCCCTTTCATGTGAATGCATTGTTTCTTACCGTTCCTATAAATTTGTTCATTTTAGTTCCCAGCAGCAGCAAAAAGAAAATGGCTTAGTCCCGATTTATTACCTTTTTTATAGCTTCTGATAGAAATTGAGTCATTATCTTTATCCTTATGCATTTCTTTCCTTTTTTTTTTTTTTTTTTTTTTTTTTTTTATATTACACTTAAGATTGAAATATTTTGAGTCCCTTTGTTTACTTGCTGGATTGTAGGCAGCAGCATTTCATCTGAGTAGTCACCAGGAATCTGCTTTAGGGAGAGTTGTGTTGCCCTGTAGGTTGCACCGAGTGCTTTGAGTACCTTTCATTCACACAGATAGATAAAGTAAGTTTTGGGGAACAGAGTTATTTATTAATGAATCGTGCTCTTCTGTTTGACCTATGGTATTCAGGAGTGCAGGAATTAAATTTGCATTTGATTCTTGGACAAAACTGTCCCTCTTTTTTCTCTTATTATCTATTCTCCTGCCTATGACTATGAAAGTTCAAAATAGACTACTTCAGGTCAGAGCTAGGTTATAAAGAAAAGTTAGAAATTTGAAACTGTTGTATGAGTAAACAAAATTATGATAATTTCTCACCTGTTTCCAACATGGTGAACAGAAGGAGCAGCAATCTTTCATCTATGTTAGCAGGGAGTATCTCAGTTCCTTGGTTAGAGGGAAATACATATGGTATCATTCATGAGATTGAAGACTAAATGAGGAATCTGAAGTGTTAGAAGAAATGAAAGCAAGGGTTTTTGTTGGTTTTGGTTTTGTTTTTTACTAGAAAGATCCATCTACTGTTGCCCCAGTAAATGTTCGATTACTGTTCCAAATACCAGGCCCTGGTAATGATCAACATGGAAGCAGAGAGGCATATAGTGATTACGTGTTTCTAGATTTGATATGAGCATAGATGAACTCCAGCAGTTCAGGTACATGCTATAAACGGCTTACGGTGAAAAATGGTAGTAAAATTGAGTCAACGAGTTCTCCCACAGAGTTGCATCCACTGTCATTCCACAACTTCCCGCAACAAATTGAGAATTACTGAGCTCCTAGTTAGTGATACAAGGGAAAGTCAAGCCTAACCTTGAGCTAATTTTTCTAAGCAAGGACAGAACACCCCATTTGTGGATATGAAGGGCTGCCAAAAGCTCTCTGTAACAGCTGAAGTTTGGATACACTTGCATTTACAGTATTATGCCAATAACCTCAATATTATATTTTGTTCTGTTCTTTTCCTTATATACCTTTAATGTTGGGTTTTGATTTATGACTGCTGTTACAGTTTGAGAAGAATCATAATTACTTCCTGCTTTCTGTGCTGAGATTTCATATAAACTACTCTGGCCCCTGTCCTCTGCCTCCCAAAGGAAGAATATATCTGGAAAGGTGTTCCAGGCAAGGTTGTTGAGGTTACTCAGGAACCAATTACATACTAGCCCAAGGGAAACAAATTAAAGAAAAAGGTGCAAAGTTCTGTCAAATAGTCCATATGTATTTTCTAAAGATATTTTAGTCAGGCTTATACCTTATTGGTTCACTAAAAAAATAATAATGTAATAGCACCTAGCAGCACAGCTGTAATGAAATATTCATTAATATTTCTATTGCGAATCACTTCTAGAGAAACTTATATAATTGAAAGATTTTTTTCCTCACTGGTAGAATAGTAAACCCGTTGATTTAAATCCATAGCGACTGCAGTGAATAGGGCAGTGTAGGTGCCTAACACGTACTGCTATACAGACTCTCCATGTAAACATCACATATAGGTGCTCAGTGTCTGCAAAACCATCCCTTAATTAAAAATTATTAAAGGTCTTCAGGAGCAGTCATTAAATTTCAAAAGCATGCATGTGATGCAGCATTGGAATCAAAACAGTGTTTCTTTTAAGTGATAGAAAGGGAGAGGTAGTATCCTTGTTTCACATGCTGCTTTACCTTCCTCCCATTTAATTAAATGTCTGTCAATTAAAATAATGTAGAATAAAGCTGGATAATTAAAAGTTGCTGCTTTCACTGAATTTTAAAGACATCAAGTTACTTGTCCAAATTGTTATTTCATCTGGAAGAACTTGTTTCCTGTATAGGAGCCTTTATCTATTAAATGATTTGGTGATGCATACTTTACCAGATAATTACTGTCTTCTTAAAGCTGTCACAGAACTGTGCACCTGCATTTAAGAATTCCATTAAAAATAAATAAACACAGACCCTCTTCTGAATTGATGCTGCATCAAAGGAATGCACAGGTATTTTGATATCGTCATTAAATCCCTCTGAATTCTGAGACAAGTTGACTGCTCTAATTGACTCCTATTTACAGTAGATATCTCAGTAATGTTTTTCTTTATCTAGGCATCACAAGAGTTTCACTCATGTCTCTACTCCCGGCTGAACAGTTGTTAATTGTGTTGTTCCGCGACTGAAGTAAGCTAATGTAAGACTCTTTTACTGCTAAATGGATCAGTCTTGTTTTCTTCTCCAACCAGTCTACAGCCTCTGTCTGTCCCTGCAATAAGTATCAGCAAATGCTTAGCTGTACATTGGTCATTTTATGACATTTTTATGGACATTTGGTTCCATTTTATGGAACAAGCTCAAGACTTTAATGATACATAATAAATCCTTTAAAGGAAAAAATTGTTACATTCCAAATGGTCAGTAAAAAGTTATATTTTTCCTAATGGGTATCATACTTGATTCTTATTTCACAGAATCATAGAGGTTGTAAAAGACCCTTAGGAGTCCAACCCTTAACCTAACAATGCCAAGTCCACCACTAAACCATGTCCTGAAGCACCACATCTATATGTCTTTTAAATGCCTCCAGGGATGGTGACTCTACCACTTCCCTGTTCCCATGCTTTGCAACCCTTTCTGTGAAGAAATGTTTCCTAATATCCAATCTGAACCTTCCTTGGTGCAACTTCAGGCCATTTCCTCTTATCCTATTGCTTGTTACTTGGGAGAAGAAACCAACATGCACCTCACTACAACCTGCTTTTGTTGTAGAGAGTGATAAGGTCTCCTCTCAGCCTCCTTTTCTCCAGGCTAAACAGCCCAAGTTCCCTCAGCCACTTCGCACAGGACTTGTTCTCTAGACCCTTCACTGATGCAGCTTTGTTGCTCTTCTTTGGATGCGCTGCAGCATGTCAGTGTCTTGTGGTAAGGGAACCAAAACTGAACACAGGATTCAAGGTGTGGCCTCACCCGTGCAGACGATCACTGCCCTAGTCCTGCTGGCCACACTATTCCTGATACAAGCCGTGATGCTGTTGGCCTTATTGGCCACCTGGGCACACTGCTGGCTCATGTTCAGCTGCTGTCAATCAACATCCCCAGGTCCTTTTCCCCGAGGCACTTTCCAGCCACTCTTCCTCGAGCCTGTAGCGCTGCCTGGGGTTGTTGTGACCCAAATGCAGGACCCGGCACTTGGCCTTGTTGAACCTTATACAATTGGCCTCAGCCCAACGATCCAGCCAGCCCAGATCCCGCTGTAGAGCCTTCCTACCCTCCAGCAGATCAACACTCCTGGTGTCTTCTGCAAACTTACTAAGTGTGCACTCAATTTCCTCATCCAAATCATTGATAAATAGATTAAACAGAACTGGCCCCAATACTGAGCCCTGGGGAACGCCACTCGTGACTGGCCACCAACTGGATTTGGCTCCATTCACCACAATTCTTTGGGCCTGGCCATCCAGCCAGTTCTTCATCCATCGCAGAGTACACACATCCAGGCCATGAGCTGCCAGCTTCTCCAAGAGATTGCTGTGTGATACTGTGTTGAAGGCTTTACTGAAGTCCAGGTAGACAACATCCACAGCCTTTCCCCATCCACTAAGTGGGTCACCTTGTCATAGAAGGAGATCAGGTTGGTCAAACAGGACCTGCCTTTCATAAACCCATGCTCGCTGGGCCTGATCACCTGGTTGTCCTGTACATGACATGTGATGGCCCTCAAGATGCTCCATAATCTTCCCCAGCACTGAGGTCAGGCTGACAGACCTGTAGTTCTCCAGATCCTCCTTCCAGCCCTTCTTGTAGATCAGTGTCTACATTTGCTAACCTTTTACTTCCTTTTAGATTGTTTTACCTTTCAGTCTTCATGAAAATAACAATTAATTAAATGTATTAATTCACATAAATTAAAATAAATTCTTTACAAATTAAGTTTACAACTGTATATCTTCCCACACTTTTGAAACCCTCAAGCATTCAATTTAGGAAATAACTACAAAAATTAAGGAATTTTGGTAGGCAGTCACAAATAAGTCTTTTGTGAAATCATTTGCACTGGTTAAATTTACAGTTGAAAGTTCAGATATTTTATAAGAAGTTCTCCTGTCCTCTCTTTTATTTTCTCAATGCTGGTGACAACAGCAAGGCATTGTGGTAGCGAAGGAAAAAAGTAGGTTGTTTCCAGGTGAAGAAATCATTGATACTAATTGATTTGGTCTTTTAAGAATAAACTGTACCAATTATTGCTGCCTCTTTGTTTAATTGTAGTATGAGAATGTTTGCAATAGATACATTGCTGCTCCCTTGGTCTATATCCACTATGGAGACTTTGCAAGACTTGCATTTCTGCAAACCAGATAGTATTTGTAATATGAGGTGAAAAGTATATTTAAAAGCAAGCTTAAGCATGCTGAGAAATATGACCCTGAGTATTTCTGGCTCCAAAAGTGAATTAACCCAGCTTCAACCTATCTGAAGCCCATGTGTAACAAAAGAGTGATATGTCAACCTAAAATATCACTGTGACTGCTTTCAAGGTGTGGCCCTAGCAGATATTGCAAATTAAATTACAAGGGAGGCTTCAGAAACACTTCCTTCTGAGGACATGACATTTTTCTTGCAGAGATTTAGAATCAATGACGGGGTTTTTTTAAAAAAAGTAAGGTAAAATAACTGCGTTTCCCAGGCTTTTCAAATCATATGTCACAAAAAAATTAGACGTTGACAGTCCCAGCCAGCTGTGATCTTTTGCTTTCCTTCCTATGTTTTTACTAGAAACTTAATTACAGAGACATGTATGATTTGGCCTCTCATTTAGTGGAGGAGTTTCTGGACTCATTCTGCTTAGGGGAAGACTTCTTGCTTGCCCCATAATGAGTTGTTATATAGTTGTTTAAAAAAGCAACAAAGCACTTGCCTACATTGTCCTTCATAGGTCAATAATTGCTAATGGGATATAGAATCAAACCCTCCTCCAAGTCAACAGTACACAGCTGTCCCAGGTGGGTAGTGATTATGTGTCATTACAACCTGATTCTTGTTCAGTGTTCTGTCAAAAATGAGATTTTTGTGTTCAATCCATTTCGTAATGGACAGGTGTTACAAGCAAATTGGCATTAATTGGCAACATTGTTGACGGTCTGAGTGGAAAGCCAAAGGTGTGAAATGAACCGGAGGATAAAAGCTGTGATTGCAGAGATGATGTCTAAATTTTTTTTTAGTGCTTTGAAGAACAGCGTGGAGAGTTTTCGACATGAGCAGCAGCAGCTGTTTAGCAGACAGAAGGCTTGAAGGTCAGCCAGCTCAGTACATTGGGTCAGACCAAAGGACCACGTGGCCAAATAGCTTGTCCCCAGCAGGTGCCCTCAGGAGAATACAAGAAAAGAGCAAATATGTAAAATTATTTATAGGGTATATTTGCTGCGCCTCCAATGATTTCTGGCACAGGAGCCTCCTGAGCTAGAGTTTGCGATATAGAAAAATATGTTCTTTCTTTGTTTTTATCCCACTGAATTTTACCTCCAATCAGTATGCCTGCTTCTTATATGAAAAGGGCAAGTGAACCACTATTTCCTAATCCTTTTTTTCTGCTATTTATGTTTTGACATACCTTTGTCATACAATTCCCTCAGCTGCTTCTTTTTCAGTCTAATGAATCTTTGTTTATTTGTTATTTATGTGGAAAGAGTTACATTCCTTTCAACATATGCTTTTCTCATGACAGCAAGTTCTTATTTTTGAGTGTTAATTGCCTGTTCATATCCCATTACAGTATGGGAAAATTTAATATTGTCTTTACTGACGTGCATTACTATGCGATTGTCTACTGTATTTTTAGCAGTCTTTTTATCTCTGTCATTCAGTACCATGACCTTCTTCTGAGCTGTTTGCAATTTCGTTTTCTTTTTGTCATTCTTAATTACTTGTGCATCGCAAACTTGGTCAGTCTGGTGTTCACCATGTTATCCAGATCATTAATCAATATGCTGAACAGCATATGTGATTGTGGAAGTCCACTGATAGTGCCCCTCCACAGTGAAGAGTGGTTCTTAACTGGTGTGTTTTGCTTGCTATATTTTAGCTGATTATTTATTAATATTTGTGAGGATTTTGTCTTACTTCACAACAAGTTAGTTAAGAAACTTTAGTGAGGGACAAAAGGTTTTTGGAAACCCAAGTACGCTTTAGCAATTGGGTCTCTCATATTAATTAACAGTTTTGATAAACTCTAAAAGATCTGGGAGGAGTGACCTCTGTTTGCAAAAGTTGTGTTGATTTTCTTCTTCCCCAGCTTGTTATTTTTATCCATATGTTTAGAAGGGGATACATCAAAGAATCTGTCTCAGATTGAAGTTTTAATACATTTAGGGCAAACTGAACAAAATGAACTGCTGGTCCTATGATAGTTTTTTGTTTCTATGCAATGGTCTTATGGCCATATTGATGCCCTCTTTTGTCCTTAAGAAGAAAAAGAGGGGTCAGTACAACTTTTCTGCTCTACCATAAACTGGTTAGTAGAAAATGGCTTGGTAAGAAACAGACATTTGAAACTTGGACCAGTTTGACCCTTTTGTATCCTTTCCCTGTTCTGGGTCATCAATGTTTAGATCTTGCAGTAGGGTTTCTGCAGGAATAAGTAGTCCAGAACTGGGGGAGAGAGGGAGGCAAATGGATTACTCTTTCTAATGTGTTTTTCAAATATGAAAACTTTGAAATTGTCTGGAGAAGTCACATTTTCTTCAAGAGTTTCCATTTTCTATACTGTAGTATCATAGCTTTGGGGTTAACAGATTTTGACCAGGTGGTTTTGGCCATTTTTTCCCCTTCAATTAACAAATTTAATGAATAGCTGTGATGTCGATTTTCTAAAATTCTGATCTTAACTTATATTGAGATATTTTTTTCTTTACACTGGTATAGAATCATAGAATAGTTTGGGTTGGAAGGGACCTTCAAAGGTCATCTAGTCCAACCCCCTGCAATGTGCAGGGACATCTTCAACTGGTTCAGGTTGCTCAGAGCCCTGTCCAGCCTGACATTGAGTGTTTCCAAGGATGTGGCATCTACCACCTCTCTGGGCAACCTGGGCCAGTGTTTCACCACCCTCATTTAAAAAAAAGAATTCTTCCTCCTGTCTAGCTTGAATCTCCCCTCTTTTAGTTGAAAACCATTACCACCTTGTCCTATCGCAACAGGCCCTGCAAAAAGTCTGTCCCCATCTTTCTTATAGGCCCCTTTTAAGTACCGAAAGGCCGCAATAAGGTCTCCCTGGAGCCTTCTCTTCTCCAGGCTGAACAACCCCAACTCTCTCAGCCTGTTGTCATAGAAGCCCCTGGCTGGGTGTCAGGCTCCTGAAAGAGGCCCCTGTCACACCTGAGCTCCCAGGAGGGCCGGCATGCTGTGGTAGGCATTTCAGCCAGGCCGTGAAGCTCTGTATCCTACTAAAGCATTTGATCGAAGTGTGAGAGAGCAAATAGAAACATTAAATTGCCAGAGTGACCCACTCACATTTTTTTTTCCTGCCAAATGCTCTTAAATTGCCTAGAATATTACAGTTTATTGTTCAACAGCCTGCTAAAAGAAGTACAGCTAATGGTTCACAAGAAAAAGTCAAGGTTTTATGTTTAAATTGTCTATATGTTCTCTGTGTCTTAAGAGCTGAGAAGATGGGAACAACAGGTGAAGCTGCTTCAGGAATTTTTATGTTTCTTTATTTTCTGATTCATGGATTTAAAATCAGTTATCATATTCAAGCATTTATGTTTGATGTAATAAGCTACCTTCTGCTTTATTCTTAGACATTTCTGTTTCCAGACAGGCATGTTACATTATGTTGATCATTTTCAACTTCAGATTGCATGTGGTTCTGTCAATTATTTTAATTTGAACAGAATTCTAAAATATGCGTCTAGATTCTTCACTATGATATTATTAAATTTATACTAAGCTTTGGAGACACCTTAGCCTTTTGTGACTAATTCTGTGAGATAGAATTAGTCTATAGACTTGATTATGAAATATTCATACTGCAACAACACCAGATCTCAATCAAATGAAAGCTGAATTGTTCTAGGGATTGCAAATACTCTAAATGAAATTCCTTTCTTAAAAGAGATTGAAGTCTTAAAGATTCATTAGTGTTACCAATTCTGGCGATTTCATTACAATCTTTTCGTTTACTAGAAAAGTGTCCCTCAGTCACTAATTCTCAGTTGTTCTGTTAGAGTATGACAGTCACTATTTTGGTTTATTTAAAGAAGTAAATAGAAAGATAAGCCCTTGATGGCTGCAAGGAAGAGCTTTAGGGGAAAAAAATTAACCCTAAATCCTTATGAGCAAGAAAAAGATATAGAACAATTCCCTGAATGTTATTTATTTTGAGTAAGTTTTATGGCTTTTGAGCGCTTGGGCATGACAAAGCTGAAGCTGTGTCAGTCTATTTGCTTTTTTAAGTACTACTCAGTTCATATTTACAGCTTGGATAAAAATAACCAGCTTTCAACTCCCTTCTCTACCAGAAGGTTTTCTGTGCAACCTGGAACAAATAATTTTGGTTCAGAGACAGCACAAATGCCTGTCTTTGGCCAAAATATCTATGTCTGTGAATCCTTCTCAGCTGCCTCTCTGTGAACAGTATTGCTATCCTTATAAAAGAGTGAAATGCTCAGCTATCATGGTAGTGCACAGATATAAGTATCAATAGAAATTTTCAGTTGATCATTTTTATGCATTCTGTATGAAACTCCGAGATCATTCTGTTGTTTATTTAATAAGCATTAAGCTCATAATCATGCTCATAAATCTGGACTGGTACACTGAGCAGTGGTTTTCAACATTTTCTAATCTGTTTCTAATGTAATTGATTTTTGCCCGTAAACAGTATTTTGAAATCATTTGCAAACAAAACCAGTTACCATATTTTTTTGACAATTTGGGCATAGTTCTGTACTTTCAGTCATTGATACAATGATGTAAACCTCTGGATATTATTTCACAAGGAGCAAACTGCAAGTGTATATGAACTAAGATGTATCTCTCTCTGCAGTTTCCTGAATGTTTTCTATGGCAACTTTTAAAATTGCATAGATATTTTATTTTTATCATGTTTCATTCTTAGTGCCTTCATGCACTGTTTAATTGCAATGCATAAGATGCTACATATATGAGCAGGCTGAACCGTCTGCGTATAAGCTCTAGTTTTGGTTTGGATAGACTCCTATTTCAATAGCTATATATCTAAGCTAATTCCCCTAACTTCATTTGCATTCGTACACATTTGATTTAAGGTTATTTTCTTTTGTATGCCGTAGTTACATGAAATGAGTAGAGTGTAAAATCATATATTTTCACTGTTCTGAGATCTGGATATCCTTTACTGCTTAGGTGGTATCAACAATCTTGCCTTTATAGTAGAAATATTTAAAGGAAACCTTCAAAGATGAAATTTCAAAATTCATCAGTCCATATGTGGATACTGGTAACACAGAAATCAGAATTTTAAATCTACAGTTAAATAACATTATGGATGAAAGTCACAATGCACAAATATGAAAACGGTAGTCTGTAACGTAGTCTTTAAGATATTACTCGTGTCTTTTTCTCTGATGATTGTTTGAGACATGTAGAAGAGTTGCACAGATCAAATTAATTTAAACCAAAAATGTATTTTATGTTGCATTTAGAGAAAATTCAGGACACTTATGGGTAAAAAATGTTTCCTTTTTATTAGTAGTTCTTAACAAATATATAAATATATTTAATGTTAAGGTAATACTGAAATTAAGTCACAAGAATAATATCAAGATAGCTAGCATTCCTTTCTACGTAAGTGCTTCTCTTTTTATTTTGCTACTAAATTCTGAGTTTGTTGAATAGTTCTGTTGCTACAATTATTCACTTCTGAGACAAGAGATGCATATTCATGGTTTTTTCACTATATTGTCTGATACACTGCACTTACTGATTCTCATTTATTCTGTACAGGCTCCATCATCACCTTCTTCACCCACAGCTAATGAACCAAAATATGAGAAGCACTGGCTAGACACCTTATCAGTTCCTCTGTCTATGGCTCGAATCTCGAGGTACAAAGCTGGAACAGATAAATTAAGGTTTGTACACGAAAACGGGAAGCACTGGGTTAGCTAGCTGTAACTAATAGTTTGCTGTGGAGTGTTGGCTATTTAAGAATTCTTTGAGTGGAGATACGAAAGTCTTCTTATTAAAAACTATGCAGTCCATCTTTTGAGCTGAATTACGATTACCAAAGATAAAGTAAAAAAGGACAATAAATATAGCTCCTGTAAACACATTTCTATAATCTGTTGGATCTTGGGAATTCAGTTAGCATCAGCAGCTAGTACAGAGGTTAAGCTCGGCGTTATTTGAATTAATTTTTATATACTACATTTCGTTCTGTATCTCTGATGGAATACTTCTATATTCCCAAATTCTAATATTGTCAATTAACTCTCCTGCTACTTTACAAATGATAACACAGTCCACAATCATAATGACTATGCTGCCTATCATTGTCATATAGAAACTTGTATTAACAAGAGATTTTTGCAAGCACGTGGTACAAAATACTGTATTTTTGATCCTAGAATCTTTTTGCAGGCAGATACCTGAGTAATGGTTCATAAAGTAGCTATAGAATAGGATGTCAGAGGTGATTGTCCCGGACTTCAGGAAATATGAAAGCAAAAGTGAAGTTTAATAAATCTTCTATAAATAATGTGCTTGAGAAAGGTTCAACACTTTGCAGCATGCATCAGCTTTTTTCTGCAAACCATTCTGTGTGGTAGGACTGCTTCAAATCTGCCAGTAGTTGTAGTCCAAGTAGTCCACAGTTCTCCATATGTGTGACAAAAGGAGTTTATTCGCTGTTGTTATTTTCCATTTTCTTTACGTGTTGCCCTATACTTGTTTGCTTCTAATTCTCATTAATAAGTGAACTGGAATCTCTATTGAAGCATCAGCTATACAGGCCACCTGCTGCCAGGGTCACCTGCTACCAGGAGGTACCAGAAATTAATGTGTGTACCTTTCTTGATGTCTGCCAGATTTGTGACCTGTTGCCTGAAAATGAACTGAAAAACTTTTTTTTTTCTAGTATGACAGTTTTGCTGCTTTTAACTTAGAGCAATTAGTCTCCTAAATCAGTTGGCAACTCCTCTCCCAGACTTTGTGTTAAAGCATCATGGATGAATAATGATAACCTGTCCAGAAAAGTTTTAGGTTCTTCTGCAGTCTTTGTCTGAAATCTTAATTCCGTTTTATTTAGTCTCTCATCACTTCCTCCACCACCTTCTTCCTTCCTGCTTCAAGTGACCAATTCACGTGGTCCAGCCCTTCCCAATCTATCACAGGCCTCCAGCCGTTCAAAGCTTAGAAGTTCTCCTGTGAATGAAGTGAGTAAACCTCTGTGTGCACATTTAGACATCAACTCATCATCAACTTATCATCAATGTTCTTAAATTTAAAGGATAAGAGGAAGAAGATAGAACATTTAAACTTCTGAGTTCAGTGATCACCCTGACAATCTGAAGCAGTTTCACTCCTGTGCACTCTATGCATTAGATGGAGTGATCCCAAGGGCTTCCAGGTCCCAAAACAGCATCATGTGCATTCTGAGAACTCTTTGAAATAAAACACCTTCTTATACTGTACTAGGTCTGGCTGAGATGGAGTCAGTTTTCTTCATTTTCTTCCATATGGTGCTGTGTCTTAGTTTGTGGCTAAAGCAATGTTAATAACACACCAGTGTTTTGGTTGTTGCTGAGCAGTTCTCGCACAGTGTCAAGGCTTTCTCTTTTTCCTGCTCTGTCTCTACTCAAGGAGTAGGCCGGGGTGAGCAAGAAGTTGGGAGGGGACATACCCTGAGCAGGTGACCCAAATTGGTGAAAGGGATATTCCATGCCGTGTAACATTATGGTCAGCACTAAAATCTGAGAAGAGGGGGTTTGGGGGAGTTCACCATTGCTTGGTGACTGGCAGGGCATCATTCTGCTTGTGGGAGATGGTGAGTGGTTGCCATCGCATCACTTGTTTTGTTGTGGGTTGGTTTGTTGTTTGGTTTTTTTTTTTTTTTCCCCTCTCTTCCCTTTGCTTATTAAACTGTCTTTGTTTCAACCCACCAGTTTTCTTGTTCTTCCTGTTCTCTTTGGAGAGCAGTGGGGGAATGAATGGCAGTGTGGATGCTTAGCTGCTGGCCCAGGATCAACCCATCACAGACGTATTTTTCTCGTGAGGATTGAGGAGCTTAGTGCTTTGAGTTTCAGTCTTGGAGAGACATGTTATCTTGCAATACATTTTATTCCCATGTATATTTAGTATAAACAGCACTCCTTTATTACTGTTTTTGTTTGTTTGTTTGTTTTTTTCTTTTTTTTAATAAGCACTAAAAAATGATGAAATTGTTCCATAAAGCCTATCAGCATCCCATGATACTTTAGTTCTACTAAATTCTCCTTGCTTGTTTTGGTAAACTAAGAAGAATATCTATATGAGCATTAAAGGAGTACCACCTTGAGATTAACTGTGGATAAGCTGTTTCCCATATTCTTACAAAAGGTGTTTATTTTTGGCTGAGGGATGTCAGACTACTCTTACCTTGTTCTCTGCCCCTCTGAAATATGTGTACTTATCCTTGCTGTTTCCCACTTGTATCCTTTCTTTTACATTTCTCCATGTTTGTATAAGCATAAATTCCAACATTTTTCTTCAGTAATTGCTCTCTAAAGTCAAGTGTCTGCTTTGTATGAAATAAAACCTACAAGCAATTACAAGTATAAATGGTGACATCAATCTAGATAACAATCCTCCCTTCAACCATATCTGCACATCTTCACTCTCTTTCACATTTCAGCCATCAGGCTAAAGCCGTTTGAATGAGTTCATGGCAGTTCCCCTGAATGTTTCATGCATCCTGCTGACTAATTTTCTAGTTTTGCCATTCTCTGAATATTTACTTGAATCATAGAATCATACAATCATAGAATGATAGAATTGTAGAATACCAGGTTGGAAGGGACTTCAAGGATCATCTGGTCCACCCTTTCTTGGCAAAAGGAGAGTCTAGACAAGATGGCCCAGCACCCTGTCCAGCCAAATCTTAAAGGTGTGCATTGTTGGGGAATCCACCATTTCCCTGGGGAGTTTATTCCAATGGCTGATTGTTTTCATTGTGAAAGTTTTCCTCTTGCGTCCAATTGGAATCTCACCAGGAGTAACTTGTACCCATTACCCTTCATCTTTTGATGTGACTCCCTGTAAACAGGGAGTCTCCATCTTCTCTATGACCACCCTTTAAATACTGGAACATGGTGATGAGGTCTCCCCTAAGCCTTCATTTCTCAAGGCTGAACAAGCCCAGTTTTCTCAGCCTGACCTGATATGGAAGGCTTCTCAGTCCTTTGATACTCTTTGTGACCCTTCTCTGGACCCTCTTCAGCCTGTCCACATCTTTTTTGTATAGCAGGGACCAAAACTGAACACAGTATTCCAGATGTGGCCTGACAAGCACTAAGTAGAGTGGGATAATGACTTTGTCCCTGCTGGTGGTGCACTTGCCAGTGCAGCGCAGCATCTTCTTGGCCTTCTTTGCTGCAGCAGCGCACTGTCCACTCATTGAGCTTGTTGTCCACCAGGACCCCCAGGTCCCTTTCCACAGAGCTGCTCCCCAGCCGGGTAGATCCCAGCCTGTGCTGCACTCCTGGATTATGTTTTCCCAGCTGCAAGACCTTACACTTGCTATTGCTGAACTTCATAAGGTTCTTGTTAACCCACTCTTCCAGCCTATCCAGGCCCTCCTGCAGGATGACTTTCCCTTCTGAAGTGTCCATTTCCCCACTTAGTTTGGTGTCATTGTCAAACTTAATCAGTGTTACACCTGATCCCATCATCCGAATCACTTACGAAGATAGTAAACAGCGTTGGGCACAATATCGATCCCTGGGGGTCCCCACTCATGACAGATTGCCAGTTTGAAAAGAGCTGTTTACCACCACTCTCTGGGTATGGCCTGTCAGCCAGTTCCCCATCCACCACAGAGGCCACTTGTCGAGACTATAATGCATCAGTTTGTCTAGAAGGAGGCTGTGGGAAACTGTATCAAAAGCCTTTGAGAAATCCAGGTAGACAATGTCCACCGCTTGCCTCACATCAACTGAGCAGGTTACTTTGTTGTAGAAGGCGATCAGGTGTGTCAAACATGATTTGCCCTTGGTGAATCTTTACTGTTTTTTCCCAGTCACATGCTTCAACTGACTTGTGACAGACCCAGGAGGATTCATTCCACAGCTTTCTCAGGAACTGAAGTTAAGACTGGTGGGCCTAAAATTTCCTGGATCTTCCTTTAAGCCCTTCTTGTAGCTGTAGGTGTCATTAGCCTTCTTACAGTCTTCTGGGATGTCCCTCGATCTCCATGACTTCTCAAACATTATGGAGAGTGGCCTTGCAATGCCGTCAGCCAGCTCTCTTAACACGCTTGGGCGGATACTGTCAGGTCACGTCAATTTGTAGGGGTCGAGGTGCTGTAATAGTTCACATACCAACTCTTCCTTCACTGACGGTGGGTCTGCGTTAGCATCAACCTGGATTTCTCTTCCCACGGTCTGGGGCCCAGCAGTGCTGGTAAAGACAGAGGTGAATAAAGCCTTTGTAACATTCTTGGTGACTAATTCACCTTTGCTGTTTAACAGCAGGACAATATTTTACTTCTGCTTCTGCATGTTGTTTACATACTTGAAGCACCTTTTCTTGTGGTTTTTGACATCTCTGGCTGATTTCAATTCAAGCTCAGCGTTTGCTTTCCGAACTGCATCTCTGCACACCGTGGCAATGCCCTTGTAGTTCTCAACAGGTACTCGTGTGCCTTTCCACCTCTAGTATGCTTCTCTTTTGCCTTTGAGCAGACTCAGAAGCTCGCAGTAAAGCCAAGGGGGTCTCTTGCGCTGCCTACTTCCCTTACCTTTAAAGGAGATAATCTGGTTTTGTGCTTCCAGGAGAACGTTCTTGAAAACCTCCTGGCACTCACTGCCTCCTTCATTGTCCATTGAAGCTTCCCACAGAAGCCCTACCAACTGAGCCCTGAGTGAGCTGAGGTTTGCTCTTCTAAAATCAAAAGCCTTTGTCTTAGTACTAACCTTCTGTGTGCTTAGCAGGATCCCAAACTGCACAATACTGTGATCACTGCAGCCAAGGTTATCACTAACCGAGATATTAAAAAGCAGGTTTTCTTGATTTGTGAATAGCAAATCCAGCAGTGCCTCATTCCTCGTTGGCAGATCTAACATTTGTATGAGGAAGCAGTCATCTACACATTCCAGGAACTTGATGGAGGACGTGAGCTGCTGTATTATTTTTACAACAAATGTCTGGGTAGTTGAAGTCACCCATAAGAACCAAGTTCTGTTGACCTAAAGTTTGCTTAAGTCACCCAAATATTGCTTTATTTGCTTTATCATCTTGGAGCCTATTTGTGTACACTGGTAGGCAGCGTGCCTGTTTTTTCAGTATTGAGTACTTGAGTCTTATACGTCATCCTCGTAACTTTGTCTCCCTCTTGGTCTTTGTCATAGCTTTGTTTTGTTGCTACGCCTCATTATATGTTATCCTCTAAGTCAGGGGCACCAATTTCATTTTCACTGGGTGCCACATCAGCCTCAGGGCTGCCTTCAAAGGGCAAAATGTAATTTTAGGACTGCATAAATTTAACTACTCCTACAGCCGTGAGGCTCATGTGGCCCCCAGTGAAAATGAGTTTGACACCCCCGCTCTAAGTTATCGCAGTTGGTCTTGAGAAGGTGCACTGGCACCAGAAAAAACAGATTACTTTTTAAGACTGTGTTGTTGAAGTATTGGAACCATCTTCTGCAGTGTCACATACACAGCTGTGTGCCTTCTCTTCAGGTAGACGGACTGTATGAAAGGCCTTTTCCCCTACTCCTTACCTGAATTAAATTTGAAGAGGTCTCTGTCATTCTTTCCACCGAAGTTATTTATATGCCTTTGGTTTTTGTCATTCCCATTGCCTTGTAACTGTGCAAAATGTTATGGTTTGGGAAAGAATATTGAAGCCTTATATGATTATTTTGCTGTCTGTCCACTCACAGATAATGCACGTTCTGCTTTCTTCAATCCTTTTCCCTGATAGAAAAACCAGCTTTTTCACCTATGAAATTCTTGCAGTTGGCTGCAGCAGACTTAGCATACTTTTGTTACTAAAATCAATCACAGACTGATTGTTTTAATATATAGTATTGTATATTCTGTGTATAGTATCTGTAAGTCCAGCTACTCTTGCTGTTCTGATGCGGTAAGCTGCTCTCAGCTGGTCTGGATGGCCACTCTGACCTCATTTGCTTTTCTTCTCCATCAAATTCAACATTGTTTAATATTTGCAGTGTTCTTTTTTCTGGTGCTGTAAATAAGATCCGACTTTCAGATAACCTTATGAAAAACTAAAAAAATGTCTGTCATAAGGTCGACCAGAGTCTGTTAAGTTACTGAAGGACATCTTTTTGTTGCCTTTAGTGTAAAAAATAGAGTATGACAATGTATGGCATGTCAGCATCTTGCTCAATATTTTTGACCATTTTTTCACTTAGAAACATGTTATATAGCTAGAGTTGCCTGTTAGACTGTGGTATACTTTTAATGTGGTTTAGATCAAATCTAGTCTAATCTAATCAGATTAGGCTATATTACTTTCTTTGTGGTTAAACTATGCAGTTTAAATTCCTCAGGACTTCATTTGAGTTTTACAGTAATTTGCAACAAGGGGCATGCTTTTAGCTCTTGTGTCATGAGATGGCCAGGAACACATGTATCTGTTTGATTGTTATTCCTTTTTTCATTATAAGAGAAGGGAGTTACCTTTGACTTTTCGTTGTATTTTTCCCAGTAAGTCTTAACTGGTGACTTAATGATACAAGAGTATATTTTTCACATATTTTAGATTTTGTCAGCACCATAGATATTAACAGAAACAAGAGAGAATGGCATAGATTATTTCCTTCCTTATGCATTAAGAGGACTGAATGAAAATACTGCAGAGTGGGACTGTGAAATGTCCGTATCACAAAAGAAAAAAAAATAAAGATAAGAAACAATAAATACATGTTCCTCCTCTTCTCAGTGCAGGATCTTTCCAGTTATATCTTCGGAAGTTATGAAAGTGGAAGAGAAACATTGTATTAACTACCAAAATCACCTTTAATTAGGGTATTTCATATTGTTGAAGTGATTGTAGTCTATCTGAATATTTCTGTGTGGCATGCCAATTAGTCTTTTTTGATTACTTATTTATTCAATAACTTTTTAATTCACTTGCCTTTATAATATAGCACCACTACTTCTATCATTTTACACATCTCATCATCCATCAATGTAATTTTTCTCTATAAGAAGTAAGATAATACATACAATGAATACTGTGAATACTTTTAACTGCTAGCTGGTAATGGAAATCTTTTTTCACTGTTGAGGATCAAGTTGGTCACTAAATGTGATGTACGTTTGAGAGAGAAATAATGAGATCAGTAAGTCTTTCTCATGCAAAGGAATTACAGTTCATGGCATAATTTGAAGTCTTTTTACTTTTAAGATAGAAAAGTAAAGATAGGTAGTCTTATAGAAGTTGGAGAATGTAGTTCATTAATTTATAATCTTTGATGTTTCTTACAGAATGTCTGAATCCTTATTTGGAAAAATGTGTAGATAAGTATTTTCAGTCCTTACAGCAGATACTGAAAGTACTGTATAATCATTTTTATTTTCCTTATTGAGTGGAGCTTTAAGTGAAGGTAAAAGAACCTATTGAACATTATGAGTTTAGAGACTGAAAAAAAATAGCTTTTTGGAAAATGGAAATTTAATTGATGAAATGAGTGGACTGGAAGTCATTCAGAACCAGTGGCTATAAGCCATATAGCTATGATCCCAATTAGAAAACAACTTAATTAGATTTAGGTATTATTTTCTATTTCTTGTTATTCCAGTATTTCAGTAACTACAGAGAATTTTGTGATTTTTAAATTTTTGTTTGTCTGTTTTATTTAAATTGTCTCACTGATTTCTTAACAGAATCTTTCTGAAGGATTCTGTTTTTTCCATTTTAATATCTCAGTAAATTATCAAAATGCCTTTAATTAGATAAATAAATTGGAAAGTAAGAAATTGAATAAACATTTTGAGAAACATATAGGAGTTAAAGACAATATCTCCGAGTTACAAAAACTGAATGAGTATTTGCTTACAGTTTTCAGTAACAATTATGTTGAACATGAAGGTAAGAAAACAAGTATGTACCTGAAAGTTATCACAGTCAAACTGATTTGGAGCAATAGAGTGGGAGACAGTGGCAGAGAGATTAACATCTGATAAAAGATAACATGAAAAAGAAAGTATCGGTTTGGAGGGCTATTATTAATAGGGTGCCGTAAGGGCCATTTGATTGATGATGCAGAAAACAGCACACAAATTAAAATAATTGGTGGCAGTATCAGCATCATCAGTACAGAAGAGGAGCAGAATATGTTATGACAGGGTGAAACTGTTGGAAATGGGAGGCAATACAATAGCACAAAGTGCAGGGGGATGGACATTATTAGAGCCTTTTGGTAGATGGCAGCTGAGGAAGGCAGAGACTGGGTACAGCAGTTCGGCAGAGAACAGCTCTGAAACATCACTGTCCTGCAGACTTGCAAAGGAGATATAGATATTTGAGAGTACAACAGGAGAAACACCTTCCAGAAATAAGAAGCATTAAAACCGTTATACAGTCACTGCTAATGCCTGTCTAGAATCTATGTACAATTCTGGTTATCCAAATTAAAACGTAAAATTTTCTGTTGGAAATTTTTTTTCTTTTCTCAAAAGGTATTGCAGTGTCACTTGCTGTTCCTATTCTTAGCTGTAGTATTTTAGGATTTGGCAACTGTGGTTTCCTTTGGCACTTAAGGAATTTCAACTTTTTTCCTATTCTGCATAGAGTTGAAAAGTGACATTCTTTTTCAATGGCTTTTAGACCTGATAGCGTTGTAATAAAATTGATATATTTCACAATGTTTTGTGGATTTCTACTACATGTATTGAGTTTTTTGACTACAGTTACAAAGTACTAAAACTGGCTTAGCATCTGCCTGTATGAGTCCATTCTGTAACCTTCATTCTTAATTTGTTGATCTTTAGAGCACTCCAGAAAGCACTTTATTATGTATTTATGAATATAAAGCCCAGCACAATTTTTTGGTTTTTACTACATTGTTCAGGTGATATGTAAACAGAATAAGCCATGAAGTCAGTGGGTTTTTCTAAAAAACCTGTACTATGTACGGTTTTTTAAGGAC
Organism: Caloenas nicobarica; assembly: GCF_036013445.1. NCBI lineage: Eukaryota > Metazoa > Chordata > Aves > Columbiformes > Columbidae > Caloenas > Caloenas nicobarica. The sequence goes on along the minus strand of NC_088247.1, from coordinate 20,559,296 downwards.
TGCCAGAAGACTGCTATGTGTGTTTTTCTTTTAAAGCATCATTAAAATAAATGTTTCCAGTACGTTTGTTGTAATTCTGCTCAATGCAAGGTGTGGAAATCCATTGCAAGGGATCAGGGAAATGCAGGCCATAGAATGACATCTGCTTAATAGATTGTAAACAGAAAGATACCAAAGAGGCGACCAGGCATTCTACAGATCCCTCCACAATAAGAAATTGACTTACCCTTGGCTGGAATAAGCTGCTAAATCAGAGAAAAATCAAGCTAGGCAGGAGATATGCCACACACTTAGTATAAAAGATCAGCATTAAATAGTGATTCTTTAAGACTGGGACCAATTTAGTAGCTGTTCCTTATGTGAGAAGTGATGCAAATTGTTTTGACTAGAAATTAGACATACGTTTGGGTGCAATATACTTGCAGTCTAAAAGTGTATCAAAAATCAGTGACATGAAAACTAAGGAAATGGCTGTTTCTTTGTGCTCTAGGGCAATATATTCCTATTCTTAAACACATCATTTTAATTCTGTTCAGTAGCGTGAAGCCAACATAAGGAGAGTGAGCTGGTTTATTTTTTGAATCTTCATCCTTACGATATTTAGCTTCTGATTTTAAAATCTGTACTGCAACTAAGTACAAAGGTGAAAATTAAGTGCTTTCTTTTCAGGATGTGCATAATCGGGAACCATTTCTACTTTCCGCCAAAGATGACGTGTTGCTCTGGAAAACTGATTTGACACATTCATTCATGTTCTAGTAAATAGCATCCATTAGAAGACAGAATGTTTTTAAATATATAAAGGGTGGGTGTCATGAGGATGGAGCCAGGCTCTTCTCGGTGACAACCAACAGTAAGACAAGGGGTAATGGGTTCAAGCTGGAACACAAGAGGTTCCACTTACATTTGAGAAGAAACTTCTTCTCAGTGAGGGTAACAGAACACTGGAACAGGCTGCCCAGGGAGGTTGTGGAGTCTCTTTCTCTGGAGATATTCAAAACCCACCTGGACGCCTTCCTGTGTAACCTCACCTAGGTGTTCCTGCTCCGGCAGGGGGATTGGACTAGATGATCTTTTGAGGTCCCTTCCAATCCCTAACATTCTGTGATTCTGTGATTCTGTGGATCACGCCATGGCATATTGCCAGCAAGCAGACAAAAAGGCAAAATAAATCCCACCCGCCAAAAAAGACAAACAGATTATTACTCTCAGAAAATTGTTCATATTAATATTACTACTGAGTTCAAAGTATTATTACTTTCTGTTTATTTGTTTCTAGAGAAGTTGAGACTTATTTTGTCTGTTCTTCTGCTTGCTGACAAAATACTAAATTCTAATCCACTAGAATTAGCTCAGCAAGACTCTACCCCCAGATGTCTTCAATAAATGTCTCAGGATAAATAGCCTGAAGTTTCAACAGAAGACCTACTTGTTTGCCACTAACTTTGACACCAAGAAAGAAAAAAAAATCCTGGAGCAAGCTGAATATGTTGAAGTCTGTGATGCTCATTACTTAGCTTTATCACTGTTATTTTACAAAATACCTGTTTGTTCAAGATATACATATCTTCAGATGAGTGTTATGGGGAAAAAAACCAAAACAAAACAAAGCAAAAACTGATTTGCATTGTGTAATAATAATAAAGCTATATTGCTCATTCTTCTGAAGGCAGAAAGTATTTAGGTTTCAAAGAAATCCACCACATTGCTACATATAAGACGCACATGGACATCTGTTCTTCTCCAACAAACATGTCTGAATTTCATAGACAGTATAAATTGTATATTTAAATCACATGGAGAATTGAACATCTTGAAGAAGTAATCTGGTTTATATAATTTAAATGTAATAATATTGATGATCTCTTTAGTCGCGACAGAGATTTGTTGTTGTAAGATAACAAATCTCTGTCGTGTCAAAAGACTTATGGAGTTTGAACATGAACCTGAACTGGTATTACAGTGGCAGATTGTCCAATAATTATTGTCCAAATATAAATTTTGTTAGCCATCTTACCTGTGTCAAAATATTCCTAGAGACACTTACATATTATATTGTAGGTTGACGCCATTGACATATAAAATCAGCTCTGAAGACATCATTAAGATACATTAAGGTACAATATCAAGTTTAATAGAAAATCAACCAAAGTTACAACACTAAAAGCAAAATGTTCACAAAAAAAAACCTACCCAAACACAAACATGAAATGCAATCTAAGTTTATGTTTAATACATTGATATCTTTTTAGCCACACAGTTTTGTTAATAATCCAACACAATATGCAAATCTGAACATTTTTTTTAAGATGAGAAGAGGCTATATGTCATTTACAGAACAAAATCCCTTTATTTTTAACACAGAATTTCAAAGAGATTAAATAATTCAGATGATCATCCTTTTTGAATTTCCATTCAGATCCACCCATAGTCCACAAACTTCAGGCTAAATTAAAATTCTAGCAAGAAGACAATAAAGTACTATAAGCAAGGCACTAGAAAATGCTGTAAGAAAAGCAACAAAAACTCAAGTCAGATGTCAAATAATTGTACAAACAGGAAGGAACACTGATGTAGGACCTGGGAAGATGCAAAGCTGATCAAATCTGTCTCTATCACCACAGTAGTAAACTTCAGGTGAAACAGCTGCTCTCAAACAAGCATCTAAGTTTTCATTTAGGAAATACTATAAAACATTGAAATAACTCTGATGCAAAGATGATTTCACATACCACAGATATGGAAAATCTTAAAATATATTTTGCCAAAATTCTTAGTTTCTAATAAAGTAAAAATTCAGCTTTTCCCATTTCAACTGGCACTCAAAATACATTTTTCACTTTGAGAAGTCTTTGGATTTAACACCTCTATATTAGCTAACTTGCTTGTACAGCAAAACATGCTGTATTAATTGTAATTAATATTAATTGTTCAAAAGTGTCAATGTCAGGAAGAGAACTTAAGTCTACTAATGCCCATCTGTTATTCTGACTGCCATTCTCAGAAAGACAGTGTTTATTTTATTAAATTAATGCAGTAAACAAAACCCAAAAGAGACCAGGAATTCCGGTCCATTCGTCATTTCACCATAAAAGTGAGACAGAAAGAAGCTGAGCATAGAAAGCACTGCCTCACGCTCCTTAGTGTAATTGCTTGCAGGGAACACAGTTACAGACTGGGAGACTGATCTGAAAATAATAAGAAATGTGAGAGTAATTCAGCCCAAATTTCTAGAATTTAGGAAGAGCAAACACTCATTTCTAGTTCTAGTTGCAATAGTACAGTAACAGCAGGAGTAGAAGAGATGGGAATTTCCTCTAACTGTGTTTTAAAATGGGTTTGCAGCCTCAGAGAAAAAAAAGAAATCTAAGACATGTCATCTTACTTTGTGGTGATGAGATGAGTTCCTAGCATCTTGAGACCTCCCAGACTTACTCTTTAGTATTAAATGGAGAGCTCATCCTTGTCAGCTAACAGGAACAGGTGCTTAGTTGTGCTTCTTTAATTTTTCTTTTCTGTGTTTTGAGGAAATGGAGAAAGGCATGGCATTCAAGCCTCTAGAATTATTTTCTTCTGAATTCCAGTGCTGTCTTGGTGCTTGCATTGTTTATTTCACTTAAAACAAAAGCCTCAGCATTCATGTTTTTGAGCTTTTATTTTTAGTTTGGATATTTGTTTTTATTTGTAGCCTTATATACGCTGGCTCTTTCTTTTCCTATTTCGTTTAGTGCACTGAAGTGCTCTCTGGTAAAACTGGCTTTCTGCCTGAGTCAGCACAGTGGGGACAGTGGTGCCCCAAAGGTCTCCTGTGCCAGGCAGTGTGGCCACACATCAGTCACCTTGAACCAGACAGAGCTCCTGGGGAGGGTTGTCCTGGTGTCAGTCTGCAGGGCAAGGGGACAGCCCTGCAGGAAAGGAAGGGCCGCAGGATCTTGGTGACCACCACGTTGAGCTTGAGTCAACCATAGGCACTGTTGGTGACGGAGGGTAACCACACATGGGGCTGCATCGGCTGCAGGTGAAGGGAAGTGACTGTTCTCCTCTGCTTCGCATTCCTGAGGCCACATCTGAAATACCTGTGTCTAAAATACTGTGGCCAGTTTTGGTCTTCCTGTGGGAAAGAGATTTGTATTTTAAACCAGTTAGTGAGGAGGCTGAGCTAGAGGACTTGTGGGATGCCTCACACCCTATTTGATTCTGTGCCAGTATCCTATCAGTGAATTGTTCAGATCTCTAGATGCATTTGTGGAGTCTTGTTAACTGTCTTTTGTAAGTGATCACCATCTTTTATTACAACAAGGTAAAGGGCAACCGGACTTCAGGTGTAATCTGCACTATTGCCAGCACCATGTTTCAAATGATAAAAGATTGGTTAATTTTTGTAATAAAACTTGTTATTTTTTTAATCTTGATTGCCTGTGTTGGTTGCATTAGTTATTAGCTGAGAACTTCCCTTCTGTGATCTTTCATCAGCCACTTTTGTGCCACTAGGATAAGGCATTCACACTGCAAGCCTTTATGCATTTACTGAAGCTGAGTTAGTGTCTAGGCTTCCTGTGGCTTCACTGGAGAGCACGTACTATTTCTTGGCTCTGTTAAAAGCTCCAGATTGTCCTCTCTGTCTGTGTAAGGACTCTAGCATCTTAGCTTTGATATTTGAATTTGATACCTAAGTTAGGCATTGTGAATGGTTTCTCTTCACAGCACCAAATTAAGTCAGTTTCCATGCTCCACTGCAAATCAATGCACTGGGGATGACAGATCTTCACGGTCTCAGTGGGGTGTTGAAGAGATCATACCATAAGTCATTCTATTACAGCACTGTTGGGGTCTTTGTCAGAGCCTTAGGTAAAAGGACCAGTATGCTTGAGAGATGATTATTTCACTCGGTTTACTTGAAAACAATAAAAGGATTTGTTTTGACCTTTTATTTCTTTCTGAAGAGGTGAAACAGATTTACTAAAAGTGACACAGATTTGTACCATTGCCATCAGGTGTTAGTAGTTACCATGATAAGTCAATCATGAAAAGGAATACAAGAGAATCAGCTGATATATATTTAAGTCTTCAGACTAAGAATATTATTTTTGCGAACGCCAAGTATAACACTTCATGACTCTTTTAACAGTAAAACATATCAGTTAATGTATATATAAATATTTATTAGGATACTTTCTCTTGTTAATATGGTCTGTGATGGGTATTTTATATGACCTTTTTTAGCAAGTATATAGAGTTCAATATTCACGTTCACCATCAAACTCCCTAAAAATGACAAATGTTAGGTTAATAACTTTTTCAGTAAGTCATGAATGAATAACTGCCTATTAACCTCTATGTGTCATTTTGAATGCTCATGTTGACATACATCATAAATTAAGTAATAGAGGACTTCACCTACATCAGAGAATCCCAGGAAGACCCAGTAACTTCATAGAGCAGTATACTTGATTCAGTAGTTTGCTTTCGTCAAGGTTAGTACCAAAAATAAAGCAATTTAGCATGTAAGTGTAAATATCTAATTTATAAATGTAAAAGGTAGCAGTAGTATTCTCCAAGTTATATTCAAAACAAACATATGTGCAATCGTTCAGGTAATTGTTTTCCACAATAGCATTTGACTCAAATGTAATTCTCATGACATTCATGGGGACTTGAATAATCTATGTAGCTTTCTGAAGTTCAGTTGCTGAAAATGCTGCATCTCACATTTAAAATTTAGACCAGTGTACTTCCATGCCACTACTTAATGAACTTTTGATGTTCCTATTGAAAAATCTCATAGTTAAAAAGCATATCCCACCAGCATCCAAATGTGGGGGATTTCAGAGGTACATACACAGTGCTTAACTTACCATGCATAGTAAGGAAAGCATAGGCATTTGCAGAATAGACATGTAAAAGATGCATAAAAAATGAATACAATGTGATTGCACATTAGTATGGGTCAATGCTGTTTTGAGAAAAGGCCGTACATTCAAAAATTATTTAAAGAAACTTCTAAGTACATTTTTCAAATTCCTGTGTCATAAAAGAGCTTAAAGGAAACATTGCTTAGAATGCTATGTGGAAAAGTATTAAATTAAAGCTAGGGAAGGCAGTACTTTGCAACTTAATACATTCCTAGTAAATGAAACCAAAATGCAATAAAGAAAATACTCATTTTGGTTTAAAAAAAGTTATGTTTGTTCAAAAAGGTCTGATGCATACTTCCTGAATACACTACTTTAAGTTCAGTAATTACAAACATAATATGTATACTCAAGGGAAGTATTAATAAATGATCAGCACATATATATGCTGGTACAGAGAAAGAACTTATTGTATCTGTTGCTCCTGGTACTGCCCATTATTATCCTTCTTTTTGTTGCCTTTGTTTTGATTTGTAAAGTTAAGACTCAATATTTGGCAAAAGGTGCAAAAATCACTCAAACACTGAGAAATATTGGGCAGTTTCAGAAAACTGACATATCTTCCTTTACGGATATATTTCTTCTTACTGCAGATCTAATGCATTTGAAGTGCTGGCACTCGATGGAGTTAGTACTGGGATACTTCAGTTTTATACAGCCCAAGAGAGTGCTGACTGGCTGAGAGCAATGTCAACTAACATCAGTGATTTGACACTTCAAAATGTATGTTACTTTCTGCATATTTTCTTGTCTATGCTGTTGTAAAATTATTTCTAATTTTCCAAGGGTAGAAAATAATTCACATTTAAGATAAAATATATAAAAATCATGTGTATGGGGAGGAAAAGGAGAAAGAGAAGATCAGGGAGAGGTTGTCTGCTCAATCGAAATCATCAAGAAGTTATCAAGACTTGCAAGGTTATTATAGAACAAAGAGTAATAGAAAATCAGGTTGCATTTATTATTTTAAAGACTTTTAAAGGCAAAAGAATTGTCCTTTCTGGTCATTTCACAGAACTTTAGATATGACCAAATATTTCATGTTTACATTTTTGTGTTTATAAATGCTTGGAATTAGTATTTGTTGATTTTGAAGTAGGCATGTGGAAATTCTGTAGCTAGTGAAGTGTGACTTAACAGAGGCTTATTGGGAGACAGTATTTTTACATCTCTAAGTTGTCTAGGAGTTGATTTATTTAAGGTCATATTGTTCTACCTTTCTCCCTAGAAATATAAAGGTGCTTATGCTGTTTTAAGTTATTCCTTTAAATTTGTAAGTAGCATTTGGTATTACAAGCAGAAGTAGTAAATAATCCCCGGAAAAATAGAAAATTATTATTTGGACAGCACATTATTATTCCAAGAAAGAACAGCTGAAAACTATTGAACATTCTGGAATGAATCATAAAGTTAAATAGGAAATTCGATAATGTACAATATTGAAAATATATTTCAGTCTTTTTGAAATGGTAGAAATCAATGCTGAAAGCATAAGGGCACAGCTGTCCTTGAAGAATTACCTGTGCAGGTTTTTAATCTTTTTTTCTTTAGATGTGTTCAGACTGTAACTTCTTTTATAAATTATGATTTAGTAGCATGTCTTTAATTTATACTTTGTACTCCAGGTTAATTGTTGCTTAGGTGTTCAGATTATGTTGTTTAGAATTTGTATGGGTTTTCAACATAAATCTTTGGTCAAAATAGATTAGTAATGGAATTTATTTTTCTCGTCTTCAGAAGTTACTTGAATCACATGTGATCGCAAGAGTTCGTTTATTACGTTAATTCGTTTTTAAATATTCAATTGCTTAAGCAATGTCTTTAACAAAATTGAATGCATTTGCTTATGATGCTTTCTTTATAAGTATTCCCTATTCTCTATTAGTGATTCACATCATGTACCAGGTATTACTATTTGATAATTCTAAGAAAGAGCAATGTAAATTATTCAAGAAATTTCATAATTCCTTCTGTGTGAACAGTGAAAAGAAGTGTATAGTAATATTTTTAGAGCAATTCCAGTTCGTAGTTACTAAGCCAAATTCTTTTGCTTTCTAAAGAAACCCACTGAGAAAAAGCCACTCCCAGAGTATAGGTGAATAAGAGAGTAAAAAGCGGCTATAAACGCAAGCAGGTTTTATTACTCACAGGGCTCTAGCCTGTTTTTTTCAAATGCACTATGTGCAGTAGCACGTGTCCTGACATAGTGTCTTCAATGTGTTGTGGTCCATCTGCAGGAGTATTTTATTATATACTCAGTACTTGCATTGGTTGTCTCCGTTACCTATCACAATAGCGAATTCTGTAAACAAAGTAGTCCATCTGGTGTTCATAGAAGTGGCCATTCCAGGGAAGGGTCTGAGAAACAACAGCTGTGATAAATTCACATGTTTTGTGTCCTTGGTGAGATACAGAGTGAGCTCTATACAGGTCATATGAGAAGTGAGTAAACTGCTGGACTTAATGCTTTACAGGTTTTGTCAGGTGTGCATCCCGAAAGGTTATTTTAATTGCTGATCATCAGAACAGGAGATGTAATAGAATCTCTTTTACTGCAAATCATTTTTTAAGCCCAGGACAGTGAGGCCGGAGTGCAGCTGAAGCGCACAGCAGGCGCTGGAGAGTCCTCCTGCCGCCGGGCAGCCAGGGACACAGACTCATTGACATCCACAGCCCTCAGGGCAAGGCCTTTGGATTAGGCTTCTTCAAAATCCATTTGGAATGCTTTTTATTACCTTAATACTACCATTTCACAAAGTGATTCTTCTCATAGTTCTGAAATTGACGTTAGGGAATGGATCTGTAATTCCTCAAGAGCTTTTTCCTGTGTCTGCACTTCTCCACTTCTGTAGAGTGTATCCCCCATTCTCCAGAAGTACTTGAAGATAATCACTACTGGTTCAGAGATTATTTCAGATAATCCCTTATCTACTTATGGGTTATTATAATTTCTTGAGTCCTTGCTGACTCTTGAGTTCAATTGATTCTCCAAATATTTAAACTATTCATTTCCTATTCTGTCCCATGCCATCATCTCTGTAGTTAAAATTAATTGCTAGATACATGGTTGCAATGGACCTTTTTGCTGGTACTGTTGGCATAAAGTATGTCAGCTTTCTTACCTGTCCTATTACTAAGTATTTAAACAATACTTTCTATTGTTCACTTTTTACTTTGACACATTTTTAGGTTTTGTTTGTGCTGATACTTGTCTCTTGACTTCAGCAGCCCTGCACCTTAGTCATTCTTACTTCATCTGTGCCTATCCATGTTATTCATATATGCATCCTTTGTTGTATATGTTTGCATACCCTTTTTAATAATTTCTTTTAGAATTTTAGTTCTTAAAGACCTCCATTAGTTGTTTTCTTACAGTGCACCCTGTTTTTCACATATCATTTTACACTAACCTATTTTATTTTGCTATTTTACCCTAGTACAGTCTCCTTCAGCAACTGGCAGTTCTTTGTCAGATCTCCTGCTGATGCCAGAAGACAAGCTTAATGTAGGCAGTACAAAAATAACTCTGCCACAATGTGACACTTCTGCTCATGTCAGAGTACTCTTTTGAAGTACTGAAACATCTAACTTCTATGCAAAGCCAAATTCTCTGGGGATCAAGAGCAAAGGAGGAGTCATCTTTCAATAGTGAAGATGTGAGAAGTCGTCACAGTGTAAGGACGTTAGCCTGTCTAGAAAGTGTTACTTCGTAGATGAGAAATAGTGTTTCTGGTACTAGCCTGGAGAGAGTTCTTGTAAGGCAGAGCAGCACGGCGAATACTGCAACATGGAGAAAGATACAAGGATATCTTTTCAGCCCTCCTTACTGATATATGTCTTGTATGCTTAGGTCAAAAAATCTCTTAGTAACTGTGAGCTTTACAAGCAGTATGGATTACTTTTTCTTCTAAGGACCCTTGCCCCAAATTATTCATCACTCTGTTCATATTCTTGTTTTTCACATACTTTCCTACCAGTGTGAAACTTCCCCATTATCTTCCTTTGTAATTCAATCCCCAATCCTCTCATCATTTTCAAAGCTTTTCACATTTACCTTTGGCAGAAGAAAACAGAGATGAGTCAGCACCTCACATTTATTTCTTCATACACCTCTTTTGTCGCAGAAGGAGGTACAGTTGAAGAAACTGAGGGGAGAGAGGGAACAGAAACTGGCAGTGAAGCTGCCGTGACGAAACAAGGAACACAGGGAACAAGCTGATCTGCATGAACTTCTCCTTGCTCCTGCTCTTAATTTGGTCAGGTAGAGGGTTCTTTGTAGGCTGGAGTGGCAATGCTGTGCTAGAGATGGTTTTCTAGGAGAGTGTTCTTTGGAGTAATTTATATTTCTCTCTGTGTTTTGCACCACTCAGATAGCCAGCTATTAAATACACTCATCCTTTCTTATGGATCTTAATTATTTCCTTTGAAACATAACACTGAACGTTACTGTAGTCATGATCAGTAGAAACACCTAAAAGTAGTGCTAACAGTTCATTTACATTATAGGGGCTTGTTTCTTATCACTTTCTCAAGGTTTTTTTTTTTTTTCCCCCAGTATATTCTAATGATGTTATTAAAAAAAAAAAACCAAACACACAAATAAGAGAGTATTTCATAAGCAGGTAAGAGAACAAGTTAAGATGCAGTTGTTCCACTTTAAACATGATTTATGATTTTTATAAATCATTCCAGCAATTTCATTGGAGAATGGTAAAAACTTAAAATTTGTGTTCAAACAAGATCATGAGTCTGGATCATATTTATGCCTTTGACAGCTTTTTCAATGGTGTATGTCATAGTGTGGAAACCCTATCTTTTATGCCTTCATGTAGACATATATCTAAGTGTTAGCCTGTATAGGAATAGAGTGAAATTTCTGTTTGAATAGGGAGAGATTTATGAAATATGAGGTTTGAATATGCATATAAAAAAGAAAGAGGATTGAGAAGGTCTTGCTTTCTTTACACCACAGAGTGTGTGGTACAAGTGGATGGAAACAAAATCCTTGTTTATAGGAAGCAGTACACAAGTTTGACTGCCTCAATGATTATACAAACAATTCTATTCCCAGGGTGAAAATACAAGATAATATTTCTTTGTTGCTGCTTTTTTTGTTTTGTTTTGCAAATTCAAAAATTTCCATTTGAAAGTACCACAGTTCAAACCATTGAGGTTGTAAAGGGAAGTCAGTGGGTGTAGGAATCACATCACCTACATTTAGCCAAGCAGCAAGCAGTTGCATAGGATCATCTTACCACCAAGAAAAAAGAAAAATAGATGCCTGTCAAGGTCCTTCTCTCTACCTGCTGTGTGGAAAGAGAATATAGGTACATTAGAATATAGGTATATTTCTTTTTTTTTTTGGCTTGCCCAAGTTAAGTGAGGTATATCCCAGCCTGAGAGGTGTTCAGATTTAGATTTTAGATGCCCTGTATGTATTCATTTAGAACAGAGTATAGGAATTACAGTTGCTTAATAGTTCCTTTTCCAAGTTGCCTGCAGACTTTGCAGATCCAGGTTCCCCGCTGTCTCCAGCTCCCATTGCTGTACTGCAGTGCTGAAAGCTCGTGTGCTGCCTGCAAGGTGTTGTGTATCCCATTTGTATTCCTGTCTCTTCACACCAGCTGGGGAGGCATGTAGAGAACACGTGGTGCCAGGTGAAATGGAGGGTGCGTACTATTATCTCCTCAGCCCTGTGACATACGGACGTAATGTGATGGAGAAGGAGATCTTTCCTCTCCTCTCCCCACAGTTACATCAGGGCTGCAGCCATCCCTGCTTTGAATAGGGAATGAGCTAAGGCTGCTCAGTGAAGAGCTGTGGAGTCCAAAGCATTCTTTCCTATTGCCCTTACCAATGAGTAGCTGGACTGGTTATGAGGGTGCTCTTCACAATACTCTACCCTCACTCTGCAGAAAAACTGCATGGCCAATCTCACAGACATTTTTCCAGGCACATCTGAACACAATAAAGTGAAAAGTAGGATAACAAAACTTCTTCCTGTCATATAGGGAGCTCAAATGGTTTGACTGAACCAAAAAGGAGGGTCAAAGGATACAGGATCCCCGGCAGCCCTGTTTATTTGCTGTAGGCAGAGCTGCCTGCAAGAGCTGCGAGGAACCTTGGTGGGGGCCCAACCTCTGCTTGGCAGCTGTATGTGAGCTCCATCCTCGTCACCGGTCCTTGTCTGTGCTGTGGTGCGAGTGCCTGCCCCTGCAGATTGTGACCCACCCCTGTTGTGGTGGTCCCTGTTCCTCCTCTGAGGTGGCAGGGACGTGATGTGGAGCATGGCAGGGCCCCTCCAAGGGGCTGGCAGGCTCTCCCAGTGCTCTACCCAAGGTCACAGCCAGGCCTGGCAGATGTCCCAGGCTCCCAGCAGGTCTGCCTGCCTCATCCCCAGACCCTCAGTCACTGCCAGCTGTCTGACCCACCAGCACACCTGCACTGTTTGGCCACGCAATTTAATTAAAATGGAATGCAAAAGTGAGCATATGGGGGAGAAGGAACCCTGATGGCCCACGATGGGTTAGGACTGAAGAGTGATCTCCAACAGTCCTGACCCTTGCTATTAACGTGTCCACACAGTCAAGGTTCCTGCTGTCATCCTATACTCCTCCACATCACGTGTTGTCCTAAGAACATTTGTTTACGGCTGTAGATAATTCATTCTATGCAGAATAGTGACTTGTTATTGTCATCTGTTAGCTAGAAGTATGTGTAGCTTTTATATATCATTACATCCCACAGTTATACTTTGCTAAAACTAAAAAGGGGATAGTCTCATGGTCATTAGATGTTTATGTTATAGCTAAAGAAGCTGTGATACAGCTCCAGACAGTCCAAGAAAAGTCCAGACAAACCCTGGCACATCCTGAGGCCTGTGTCATTAGCATGACACAAAGCTTGTTGGCCTCTTACAGGTGTACTGACTCTGGCTGGCATGGAAGTGACTTTCTTCATAGCAGCCATATAGTGCTGTGGTTTGGATTTATGGCTACAGCAGCGTTAATAACACAACAGTGTTTGGGCTGCTGCTGAACCATACTTGCACAGCATAAAGGCTTTAACATTTTCTCACTCTGATACACCCCACCCAGGGAGAGATGAACAAGGATTTGGGAAGGAACACAGCTGGGACAGCTGACCCAAACTGACCAAAGAGGTATTCTGTGCCATATAACATTGTGCTCAGCAATAAAAGTGACATAGCAGACACAGAAGGTGGGGGGTTGTCTTCCAGGGTGGCTGTTGCTTGGAGACTGGTTGGGTATCAGTCTCCTTGTGGGAGGCAGTGAGTGATGGCCTTTATATCAGTCATTTTTTTCCTGTTTTCTTCACTTACTAAGCTCTCTATATCTTGACCCATGGGTTTTCTTGCTTTTGCTCTTCCTATTCTCTCACCCTTCCTGCTGGGAGAGGGAAGGGAGTGAGCGGCTGTGTGGGGCTCAGCTGCTGGCCAGTCAGCTCACCACAGCAGGCAATGGCGTCGCCATATTTACTGAGCTGCACAGCTGCAGACATGTTCTGCTTCTGAAGATTATCCACAGATTTGATCTTACAAATCTGTTACGGCCAGGATACAAGGGATAGCCTTGGATTTCTTCTACTCTTTTCCTGTGGCAATTCCAGTTTTTCCTGTGCATAGCTGTAGCTTTTGATCTTCTATCACAAGCTTTTCGTTTGTTACAAAACAGGCTTTTTGACAACAAGATCCTTTGGAAGTACTCATCAACTGTAGGAGAGTTCACAGCTTATATCCTTGCTAATAGGGGAGTCTGTCTTTCCAGTCACGTAATCTTTTTCTGCCTAGATTCCATATCATTACTACATTTACTAATATTGCGCTTTAAGTAAGTGTTTCACTTTAAAGAAGGAAACATATGTCAGGGTTTGTCCACCACTCATCTGTGCAACTATGCCAAAGAAAAACCAAAATCAACAGAAGTCTTCATTATCTGTCCAACTTAGTGTTTCATAAAGAGGTGAGGTTGGATCAGGATAGATTTCTTTCATTATCTGAACAGAGAGGAAAAAGAAAGATACGTAATTTTATCTTGCAGAGTAAACTAAAAAGAAAGCCTAAACAGTATTCCCTTCATCTTTAAACAGATCTTACACTCTGTGGCCTTCATTTCACAGGTGTTTATCACATGCCTGATTCTGCTAAGCAGTTGTTTAACTGAGACCTAAGTAGAGGTGTCTACAGTACAGTATAATATTTTCATTCAGAGTGGCAAAGTTAAATTCATAAATGCAAATCTTTATGAAGGTTTTAATGAAAACTTTGATAAAAGGCTTCCCATCTGTTGAGTCCTTGGTTTTGTATATTTAGTGTAAAAGTAAAAATCTAGTATTTATGGACTGAATGATTTGATTTCTTATAAATATAATTTGGAATATTAATACCGTATTCAATAACTAAGCCAATGCTAATTGCATCATAGAAAGTGATCAGCATGTTAATAACACTGTGTATTCTTCTGTCTCTCTTTCGTAGATGAAAATGGCAAATAAATGCTGTTCTCCATCAGACCAGGTAAGACTTCCATTATATTATCCGATTTTTTAAATTCTTGTCATTGCATTAACTTGCAAAATTTGTAGAGCCTACATACACGTTTAGTCAGTTTTAAAATTCTAAGCCCAGGTCTTCTATGATCTGAAGTTCTGAGATGACCTACCTGAAACAACAGATTCTTACTAATACACAATAATGAGTAGAATCCTCCACCATAGACCTAAAAAGTGGATTAGATGGAGCCATGAAATAAATGAGAGGGGGAGAAAGGAACTCACGAACAGGTCTTGGAAATTGTAGTATATGTTTGCATGCTATATTTCAGCAGTGAGTCTGACAAATTAACTCTGTATTTACATCACATGTGGTGTACAGATAGCCAATGAGTTTATTACAAATCCGATCTGTTTTGCATGCATCATGTTGTGTAGACTACGTTTGCCATGGCTGTTTGTCTGGCAATTTGGAGCTCAGGAGCCTGATGAGATATTTCTTCTGCTCCAGCTAGTCCTGAAGACCCAGATGAATTTACTGCATTGGGAAGTATTCTTACTTCTCGTAGCATTGCAAAAAGTTTTTTAATTTACTTTGTAAAAATATAATAGTAGCATTTTCCGGGCTAATTCCATTATTCTGGAAAGTACTTTGAAGCCTGTATTATAAAACTAATGAGTTTCACTTACATGTCTTTTCACTGCATCAGTCTGGCATTTGAATCATTACTCAGGAACGAAGAACCCAATCCCTGCTGTTTCCAAAAATGCTGTTTGTAGATTATAAAAGGGAAAATTAGGCAAGATGCCTTTTATACTGTTTTATTGCAGAAATGTATTATGGAATTTTATTACAGAAGTCAAAGACTGAGTCAAAAAATTCTTCTTCTCAGGATCAAATATATATTTATTAGTTTAACAGATTATATATTCTTTCATATTTTGTCATTTTATTTGTAAAATGTACTTGGACATTTATAGACTCTTCTAGAAGTTATTAAAAATATTTAACCATTGACATTTTCTTACACAGGAAGCTGTTTTTTTATATTTGGGTCAATACTTTGAAAAAAAAATACCACTCTGGACTTTAATTCTGTGTATAGTAGTTAATCAAGTTACCCGCAAAACCAAAATAAATACCTATTCTGTAGAAGAAAAGAGCATCTAATTACTCTCTCTGCCATGGCTTTTAATTATTAATTAAACTGCTATGAAAAACAGGTGATTATGAATGCCAGGGGAAAAGGTATTGAATTTGGGTATCTTGTTGGATTAACTCTCTACTACAAGTATGTTAGTAGCTATTTAAAGTTTATTCGTGTCAGTTTGGGCACACATGGTGTGTTTAGTTGGTAAAAAGAAGACATATTCTTCTACAGTTAAAAAAAAATATTGGCAGCAGTTATACAACCTATCACTACCTACTAATTCAATTTCTTAAATAAACAGACTTTTCTGCATAAACTGCCTACTTTATGGAGTGTCAAGGCAGAAAATTATTCTGTTGCAGAGAGTTGTTCAAATGTGAAATAATGCTTTAAACCATCCTTTATAGGATCTTCTTTTTCTGTCTTGACTATACTGACATCCAAAGAAGAGTAGCCTCTTAATATATCATCTGAAGTAGGTGCTTTCTCTATTCCAAATCTGAAGAGAAGGGAAAGTAAAATTAGGACCTTAATTTCAGGACTTGAAAATTTAAGGTGGGCCTGACAGCAACAAACATTGAATTGTCCTCTGCCAAAAACGAAAGTGAGAAAAAATAAATTTTATTATTAATTTGGGCTGATCAAGTAAATAAAACTATTAAACACAGAAATATTAAAGGAGCAAATGTGAAAAAGACAGACTTTAAAACGTCCCATGAAAATTTGCTTTAAAAGCAACCAAACTGTGAATGTCTCATATATATATGTATATATATATGTAGTGTATATATATGTAATATATGTATGCATATATTAAAAAGGAATAAAATAAAACTTGGCAGTGATAACTGAAAACAGAAGACGACTTTATCTGCCCTGGATTGATGGAGCCTATTAATGTCAGTTACATCATGTTTGTACAAACCTAAATAACTCTTGTTCATGCAATTGATTTAAAATTTAGAGAAAGGTTAAGCTTAAGAGATTGAAAGTCACTTGGAGAGAGCTGCCTTGAAGTAAAATTGGTGATAGCTGCAAATTTATCTTTGCTTTTGAGTATGGACATTCCTGAAGAATTAAACAGCTCCTTAGAGTTTCATGATTGTGCTGCCTGCAGTGAGTTTCCCTTATTGCCTTTAGAGTCCGACTTAGTGTTTCATAAAGGGAAGATATTGGATCAGGATAGATTTCATGCAAATTCTGTTTTTCATAGGTCATTAACAAACTGGGATTCATGGTCAAGAATATTAAAAAAAAAATACTTTGCTAAACTTGGCTTTCTTCCCTGTCTTTCATATTGCCCCTGGAAACTGAATCTCCAGAACATTATGACTTCCATGGGTGTACATCTAAGCAAATTGGAAAGTGAAAGGACTAAGATATTGATTCCTAGGTCTAAACCAGCTGTATTTCTGGATTTCTTTGCCAAAAGAAGATGTCAAACAAAGTTTCAACTTTGCCCTGTGTCTATGATTTGAAGTTAAAAAGAGGTAGTAGGAAAAGTAGTAGTAGTTGCAGTTATTATATTTGTACTGTTAAAATAAACAGTACCAGGTCATGAAGCTGATTGGCATAGTCTGGCTACTGCCACCCTTTTAAATTCCCTTCTCCCACCAAAGCAAGGTGTCTGCATTTAAACTGCCTATTGGAAATTATTCCCACTAATGCTTAAAATCCCAGACTGTCCTTGAGAATTGTGTGGAGAGTTCTAGTTATCCCAGGGCATGTCATGCCAGTTAGTCCATGTCAAGGACTACAATGTTTTAACACATATGCAGGAAATACATGAATTGGAAACGTATTCAATACATACCACTGCTGAAGCTCTGGCTCTAAGTATATTTATAACCTGTGTAGATGATGAAGCATACAGTATCTACACACTGGGTACTTTTAGAGCACGTTGGTTCTCCACAAGGAGCCAGTTTGTACATTATTTTATTGAGTGTGGAGGATGTTTACAACCACCATTCTCCAAATATAACTTGACTCTACTTGATATAATTTATTACAGTACTCTAGAGACTTCAAAACACTTGATTCTGTTTTATCAGTAGGCAGTTAGATTTGGGACTCAGTTTTAAAAGGCATATGCACTGCTGGAATGCTCTATATTTTTTATGAAACGGTAAATCGAGCAATTCTCTGTGCAGAAGAACTATTTGCTGGGTGGGGTTTTTATGTTTTTAAGACTAATACGGTAATTTCCTGTCCTCCATTATAACAATACAGTTTCTTCTAAATAGAACAGGAAAATATTGACCAGATATTAATTAAGAATATGTCTATTTTTTCTTGTGATGCTATGACACAGATTTTCACTACTTCCTATGATATCTGTTGTCTTGTTTGTTTTGATTTCTTGCAGCATCTTCTTTAACCTCCAGTGGTAATCGTACAGAAAATGAAATCTAGAGACAATGATTGTAAAAGCATAGCATGTGATAGTACCAGGAAGGCCAGGACACACATTAAGATACAACCAGCAAGGGATAGATGGGTGACAAAAAATTATCCTCTTAAGTGCATTAATGGCAAGAACACAAAGGAAAATGTTTGTCTTCCACTCAGCGTATCAGAGTTCAGCGTTCACTAAAAAGGTCAAATGCAAAAAATGTTTGTGTCAAGTAATACCAGCAAAAGCCAATATTTCTCAGATTACAATACAGAGGGAAATTTTAGTGGTATGTATGCTTTTTATGCTTGGAGATATTTGAAAAACTGGTCAAAGTAATCTCAGAGCTATTATCAAGATATTTCAGGGAATTTGTCTCTGCCAGGCGACATATCAAAAGACTAGGAAAGGACAAACATCATGGCTGTTAATGGAAAGAGAAACATAAGTTGGAGAATTAGAGAGTAGTCAATTTAATGTCAATGTCTAGAAAGAAATTTGAAATAAATAAACTAATTTTTTGTATGCAGCTGCAAGATAGCAAGTGAATGACTGCCCTGAAGGATTTGTCAAGAATAAATAGTGACAACCAATCTAATTTCCTCCTGTGATAGTATAACACATCTTGTGGATGGGTGACAGGCAGTTGCTGCAATGTGTCTTGATTCCAGTAAGGTTTATGACATTTCTTGACATTACAGTATTTTAAGCAAGTATTATACAGAAATAGTTGTACAGTCTTTGTTGGATAATCCAATAATAGGTATAAATGGTTCTCTTTCGAAAGTGACATACTGACTAGAGGGCTTGAAAAGGTCTGCCCTGGATCCGGTTCCCTTTAATACATCCCTTATAGTATGTTACCAAAAGTAAGCCTACTAGCTTTGTAGACGTGAAGCTTTAAAATGCAGTCTTGCGTCATTGAGAATGATCTTGACAGATTGAAGAATGAGTATGAAAAAGAGGGTGGAAGCCAATTATGGTACAGCACATAAACAAGAATAATCAAGTGTATGTGAGAGGCTGTGGGAAACAACTGGAGAAGTTGTTACTGGAAAATACTTGTATCTGGGGATGTAAATTATTTAGGGAGGTTTGATCCATCCTTCATCACCTTTCTAGCACTTAGGGAGGCCATCCCAAATGCCCCTGACTGCCCAAGTCAGTTAGATAGAGACAGTCATAGAAACAACAGATTTATTGTTATGATTTATTATTATGAAGTAGTATACATCAGTTTGTGGTAGGCAGGTATGGGGCTGATCAACAGAGACCTCCATTCATATGGTTTACCTTATATTCCTTTTTTCCCCATTTTTCCCCCTTCTAAGTAGGGAATGCACCCACTTTTTACTGTTTCCCCACTGGCCCTTATTTTTTTCTGATTTTTAGATGCTTATTTAGTTATTTCAGCCTTAATATGTGATACCATCACCACCGTCAGTAAGTCAGCACCCCTTTTTCACTATCTTTTGACATTCTTCACATAAAGGGAGTTCCTGATAACTTCCTTTTCATATATTTCACCTGCTAGTTTATCCCATTATCATTTTACTAGTTTAGTCCAGGGCTTGAGTTGGCCAACCAACTTTTCCTTTTGCGCTGTATGCAATGGCCAGCAGTTTCCCACATTGCAACCTTGTCAGTTTAGCATCAGGCCAGGGCTGGCCATTTACCCATGTGCCATAACAATCAGTGTCCTTTATGGCTGTTGAAGGAGGCAAGAATCATGGGCTGTACCTGCGTGAGTTACTGCAAGACATGCTGGATGTTCCTTCTGCTGCAAGGCAGGAGTTCTGCATCTGATTTTGCGTGCCATGTTTCTGAAAGGATATTGACCAGAGGTTTTCCATGGCCTGTGTGGACAGGTTGAAAGAAAGACACAGAGGGAAGCATGAAAGAAATATTCAGGAATTATAACTTTGTGCTCAGAGAATAACACATGAGAAGCAGCAAGGAATAGTGCCACACAGGCTGCACATTCTTGTTTGTGGATTTTTCCTCGATTTATGAACGGAATAATCTTTTTTTACTCTTGCAGTCAAAGGCCAAAATCATTTGAGTTTTTAATGGATAGGGCAAAAAAAGTCTTAAATTGTGGTTACAGGAAGACTGATTCATGTTTGACATGAGGAATAGACTTCCTCATCACTTGTAAAGATAATAACGTGCCGAATAGATTGTTGAGAGAAATTACGAAGTGTCGGTTACTGGAGATCCATAAAATATTAAGGAAACATTTTTTTAGAAAAAAAAATAGGTATCATGGGTACTGAATGTTTGGAGGGGGTAAGGTACTAAATTTCTTAGAAGCCTCTTTTCTGCTCTGTTTTTGGTAATTATATGATCCTAATTCTGAATAAGGAACTTTTCAAACATGGGGGGGGGGTTGCATTGTTCATCTTAACAGAACTGCTGCCCAGATATGCCATGAACATATTTGCTTGGCTTCATGCTGCAGAATAAAAGAAACCCTGCACATTAACTGTTTTTTTTTCTTTTTCTCAAAAACAGTGAAAAACCTTTTAAAAATACATCATATAGCAGAAAAAATACTTTCTCCTAATTGTTATTCTGGAAAAGTTAGATTCTTGCAGACTGTAATTTTACAATTTCCACCTGTAGAAAGGGAGCAGGACTAAATTCCCTTAAGAATAAAGAGACTATGTACAGATAGAATTGAGATCTCCCTTGGTAATTGTTTTATCTTTATTTATATGGGAGGCCAGTTATGCAGTTCCTAATGAAATTGTCTTTGTATGCTTCAGAGGTTTTTTCTGGGACCTCAGGTCTTCCGCTTAAACAAACTTACTCTAATGGAAGAAGTACCACTTTAAAGCACTTAAACTTTTTAACTTAGTCAGTTAGCTAATATGTAGTGCCTCTGCGAGGTAAATAACTATTACTACCGTACTGATTTTAAAGACAAGCAAACTTAAAAACAAAAAATCTGAATATTCACGAAACTCGACAAAACCAATCTATACATAATAGAATTCTGAAAACAGTGGTTGCATTTCTGAACATATTTCATGAAGTCTCACTACTATTTATAAAACAAGTATGTTCGTGGTATTCCTATGTCCCCTTTTTTTTGTTAATGAAGTAGTTTATATTAGATTACTCTTTGAAGTTGTAAGACTTCAAAACATTGCAATCTAGAAAATCTATAGAATGTTTCAGGCAAAGGAAATATATTTCTATTTAAGAAAAAATGTACAAGAGTGTATCTAAGCAGTGTTTCTTACCCTAATATGTTGGCCACATCTTCCAGCATTCAGCTGGGTCTGTGGTGTCTCTGCCAGTGAGTGGCACAAGGCAATTTGGTCTTTGGTGAAGAACCATGGTCTCTGATTAAGCTGCCTTCCTGAGCTCCCCATAGCTGTTAAAATATATATTTATATTTTTTAAAAAAATCAACAACTCTTCTTTATTCTCCCTTTCTTTGTATATTTCTGTCTTGTGGGTTGTGAGAAAGATTTTGAAGTCCAAAATTGTCTCCAAAGGCATCTGCTTTTCACAGCTTTTAGAACCCATTGCTTTTCCATTCAATATTACAGAACTGTGATTTTGCTGGATTACGACTATGAGATTCGTCCTTCTTCAAGATTATTCTCTAATTAAAATTATGTTAACATATTTTTAAGCAGAATTATCATTTTATTGGTTGGGGCGTAACATGTAGAAGGAAGCTGAGACTGAGTTTTCTTCGAGGACTCTTTTGCAACAGCTATAGCAAAAGAGCTACAGTTTGAAAGATTTGTTGTTTGTTTGTTTGTTTTCCCCAGACTGCAGAAGAAACAATTTGAGCCTTTATTTGGTGAGGAGGACAATATCTTGTTAGGTGTATTTTATTATTGTTGTAATATTGCCGGAAAATAAAGTAGACAAATAAGACCAAAAAAAAAAAGTGAAGGACTTGCGTTTTCCACTTTTATTTAGTTTGGTTCATTCCTGCTGCACAAATAGTTCTGCTGATTTAGTATAAGAATGCATAGCCAAAAAGGCAACTTACTGGTACCTGTCTTTAAGAGTGAGTTTTATGTTTTGGATCCTTACTTCAACAAGAAGGCTATTATGAGAAAAGGTGAGTGGCACAGCTGCAATTTTCCCAGCCTCCATGTTAAAACAATCAGATGAAGAGGAGAAACAATTATCACTACCCAAAAGGACTCAGAATCCAAATTTTGCACAGGCAGCCAATTCCTTGGAAGATATATGAATTCAGATACATACCTGTCTTAATAGTTGCCTTTGGGTTAGTATGGACATTTGTGGTGTTCATACTGTGCCCAGCTTGGATTTATAAATTTCATTCTTGAGCTGAAGCACATAAAACAGTTGAGTTTCATTATTTCCAAGTTCCTCTGTAGTTTCATCTCTAAAATCTTATGATTTGAATAGTCACCATTCGGACATAACTGAATCTAATTGATGTACTATGGAAACAATTAATATAACACATCAAAACTTCTAGCATTCAATTTTTTTTTTCTTTTTTTAGTTAATAATTATGTTTGTGAAAGGACTGCCTTTTTTTTCCTTCCCCAATATCTGTACTTTTCAAAATATGCAGTCTACTACTTGCTTTGGAAAAGACCAATAAAAATTACTTAAGCTACCTCAAGATATACTTCTCTTTGCTTACTTAATTTTGTATTGTTCCATTGTGCTTCATGATATGACACCGGTTCTTAACTTGCAGGCCAAGCTGGCATCTGTTGTAGATTCTTCTCCCACTTTAGTTACATAAGTGTACCCATCTGTTCTGACATTTCATACATCAGAGATCTACTTGATTTTCTTTCTTCATTTCCCTCTGGAGTGTTTTGCGTCATTTACTTTTCATAACTATTTAACTAAAAGTGCTATATACAAAATGTACTGATTGCTTTATTAAATGTAACACGTTAAGTTTCCAGTCATTGCAGCATCTGGATGCTTTATTGCTGAAGAAAACCAATAAGTGCAAATAAGAACTTCAATTTATCTGCTATGGTTGGATTAAATTTTGTTAGTGACTTGTTTTATCTCCTCATAATGAGTGCCATTGCTCATTTGGTTCATACAGGAACATTTGGAAAGTGTATTAGTATGTATTAGAAACTTAATAATACATTGATGATGTATGGGTAATTTTCCAGATGTGTGGGTCATTTTCCATGCAGTTTCAAAGAGCAGTTTCAAATTGATCATGCAATACGGGAATAAAATGGTGAAAGCATTGCTGAGAATGGGACAGCTTGTGGTGTTATGCCTTATGAGCACTCCTTAAAATTTGAAATGGCAGATTTCAATCCAAATAACAGAACAGTTTTTATCCCGGGACTAATATTCCCACCCACATACTGAGACCCAATTTGGTTTAACCCCAGCTGGCAATCAAAACCACAATAGCTGCTCGCTCACCCCTCACCACCACCCATCAAGTAGGGGAGAGAATTGAAAGGGAGGGGAGAAACTCATGGGCTGATATAAAAACAGTTTAATAAAATAACAAAATACTACTACTACTGCTACTAGGACTAACACATAAAATGAAGATAAAATATAAAATAAATCATGCTCAATGCAATTCCTCATGAGCTCCATCCATGTCGAGCAGCCAGTCCCAGGAAGAGAACAGCCTGGTCCTGAACCGCTGATCTCGGGGGAGAGCAAAGAGGCCAAAAAGGGAGAAGGGGCCAGAGGCCAGCTGCAAAATGGCAGAACAGCAAAAGATTGATCTAACAAAAACTAGCCAAACTAATGGAACTCCTGAACAGAAACTCAACTGGAACCGAGCTGAAATGGAGCAGGATCTAACCAGCCAGAAACCCCCACTCCCATTAAATATGAAGCATGAGGCTAATGGCATGGAATATTCCCATTGATCAGCCTGGATGTCAGTCAAGGTCTGTCCCGTCTATTCCCCCTTCCCAGCTGCCTCACACCTGCAGATAGAAAGCCCAGAAGGACCTTGGTCTCCTAGGCAGCAGCTAAGATATCATAAAGTTCTTACATTCTCTTCACTCTAACTCAAAAACACTGCAGAGTTACTTGAAGAAAATATTAACTCTATCCCAGGGTGCTATCTTATTATTCTCAAACTAAATCCAAACAATAACCATGCTAGCTGTGAAAAAGAGGAGTTTCTAAATGCATTAAGAGAATTGACTTGATTTCAGTCAAACCAGCACACCCTTCTAGCTGTCATCTATTTTTCTTCCTGAATGTATATATGTGCTGAGACTTCCATCAGTATTCTGCAGAGATACTCTTCTCCAAATTTTAAACTGATCTACAACTGCGCTACTTGTTGAATTTTTCCACTCCTTCATTTAAAAAAGTGGAACAAGTTGATATAGGCATTCATTTTATAGGTGTCTTTTAGAAAGTTCAGGAAATGCTGCAACATTTTGTTTACCAGTACCTTTAATACTTTTGTAAGTGTTTCATGGTGTTAACGCACAAACTGTAATCTTGGGATTTAAAAGACTTTTGGAAGGGTTTGGTTTGGTTTTTTGGTCTGGTTTGGTTTGGTTTTTAATGACATTGAACTATTATATACTAGCTAGTTTTTACAGGGAAGTTTTTTATTTTCTTTTGTAATATATAAATCAGCAGACCATTTTTTTTCTTATTTCTACTGTGAGGTATATAATTGTTTCTTCATTCCACAAATTATGTTGACAATGCAAAGCTAGGTAATGGTTTTAAAGAAAATTGAAAAACACTTTTAATCAGTTTTTGATATCTCTTGGGAATTATAATCAAATTTGGGGGAAAAGGAAGGGTCTTTCTATATTTTTTAAGGGTTCTAAGCCTTTCTCTGTGCTTTGATGATCTATCGTTTGGTTTTTTCTGATCGAAGTTCTTTTTTCCTAGAATTTGAGTTTTTGTTAGTCATTTCAATCAAGCAGAGTAAGATTCAGTGCATTGTATTCAAAATGTAACTGAAGTATTGCTGTTTGGTTTTGTTTAGACTTTGATGAAGGGGAATGAACAGGTGACCTTATCACAGTCCATACAGCTCAAGAGTGGTATTGCAATGTTGTCATTCTTATCATTCTTGTAATTACGTTTTTTGTTGTTGTTGCTGTCTGAGCTTGAAAGATTTCAGCATACAGAACAGGCTAACATAGAGTTTATAGCTGTTAATAATTATAAAAATCGGTTTATTCTGAACTGCCACAGGTAGAGTATGGTGTGACTGCAATCAAAATAATAATAATACTATAATCTACTATAATCTATTTCAGTAAAACACTTAGAACACATGCCAAAAATATGTCTGGAGCTAATTAGAAAATGCTGTCTTGTGTTTGTAGCTAAATATGTGCTCAAGAGACCTATCCAGAAGATTAAGTGCTACACTAAATCAAGGCAGCAATATTTGGCGCTCCTATCGCATCTTGCAGCCATAGACAAGAATACAACAGTGACAGGGCCTTCACAGGAATTCCATAAAATAAGTAAAGGAAATTATTCCTATTCCACAGACGGAAAACTTGGACACAAAGCACATCTTTATTGAAAAGCAAATCTCATTTTACTTCAGTTGAGAAATTCAGTGCCCTTTTTCTAAATTTAGAATTTTATTCAAAGAAAGTACAGTTATCTTTTGCACTACTGTTGGTACTTAGGACCAGTGCTTACGGGCCAACCTGTGGTTTCTGTCAACTAGATAAATCAAGTTTTTCCTGTAAATCACGTGTGTATTCTCAAGTGCAAACACAATCTCAACAAGTGGAGAACCTCAACAATCTCAACAAGTGGAGGTCTTCTAATACCATTCTGCCCTGAGTTTCAACTAAGAACTCAACTTTTTCCTTCTTTTAATAGATTAAATGAACATGTATGGTTTGCAGCAAAATATATAGTTTTCTTTCTCAGAATATGTCATGTTTGCTTTAAAATATGATGTTCAGTGAATGACCTGGGCGCTTTATCTGTGACTTAGTTTTGCCCTTTGACTTTGTGGATAATTCTGAAATTATTTGGTGAGTGCTGCTGTAAGAATAAATGGTGAAGATAATGATGAGGAACAAAGAAAATGTAGAAAGCCACATCCTTTGCTTATTTGTTTATCAATTTAATCAGTAAATTGCATTTTCAGTAAAGATTTTTAATACTGTTAGAGGTTAATAAATTGTGTCCATTTGCAAGACAGCAAAGATGACTTTGTGAATGTAAAGGAGAACATTGTATTGTTTGTGCTCTGCAATTTGGACATTATTCTTTTTGTCTGGATTATTTGATATTATATTACCACACTGATCAACTCAATATATAATATAATTTGCAGTAGATTGTCAACAATACCATAGTATATTTTGTTAAAGCAAGGAAGTATCTGAACATCCTGTTTTTAAACCTTTGCTGACTAGTATAGAAACAATTTTTTGGTGAGAGTTATTAAATTTACACAATACCAAAGTGAGAATCGGAAAAGCTACGGTATTTATTGTGCTGTTCCTTGGATCTCCTTTAAATGTTAATGCTGGAGCTTGGTAAAAGAGTAAAGAGAAGGATTATCCGGCTCAACATATTGATTTACAACTTATTTCTAAATAAGTTGATTGATAAGAGACATAATTGTTACATTAAGTAACAAAATTGGAAAACAACGTGAGATTTTCATGGTATAAGAGCATGAGCATGCATCTATACTATCAGCTAATCATTGTCCATTCTTTCCACCTTTGTGCTCTCTTGCTAATAGCTACAGGTACACACACTGGGCTTTCAGAAGAAAAGCATTCCTGAGATCATCACGTATTTCCCAAATCTACCCACAGAATGAAAATAATGAATGCCTTCTTCAGTCTGTGCCCACTGACTTCCAGCAAAGCTCTGTGGGCTCAGTATATTCACAAGTGCTATGACATTTCTGCCCTTGTGTAACTCAGTGTTGTCCTTAACTGAAAATGAGCAAGCTTATCAATAATAGCTGTACAATCAGATTGGTGGATCACTGCCCTGTTTCATGGGCAGTATGTTTCTCTTAATGTGTGCAATTGATTATGTAGGACCATGTTTTTTATAAGCTGCTGGCTGAATTGTTTCAGTACACTTAGATTTTTTGCTGGCTCAGGTGAGGATCTACTGAGACATACGTAGGTGGCTGTTAGAATGGTGATTATTTCAGACAAGAGTCAACCTGTGCTCTAAGTTTGAGTCTCAAGGATTTCTGACACACTGGCATGACACCGAACATTTCAAGAGTACAGTAGTGGTGGGAAGGCAAATGTGAAGAAGGGGATGATGCATCCTATTCTAATATGATCCCTCTTCCCCATGAAAAGACTCAACCTATTCAGATACATCGTATACTTTACTGAAAAATGAGCTTTAACTTTCAATTATTTTCTTTTACAGGTCATACATATGGGATGGGTAAATGAGAGACTTGAAGGAACTGATTCATCTCAGCTTTACAAATTCAAGTTTCTGGCACTGAAGGGTTCATCCTTCTACATTTTCAGCACTCCACCGGTAAAAAAAAAAAATATTTTTGTGATGTTATGTCTGAGTTTGTTTTTCCTTACTGAGTGAAGTTGTCAGCTGAGATTTCAAAAGCAGTTAAAGCCATAGATGTCACCGAATTTCAATAAGCTTTAAATATTTAACCTCTTGCAAGGTCCTCTGAAAATCTTACCATACCTGGATAGTTCAATGAATTCTTAGCAGGGAAGAAGTGTTTTACTTTTGAAACTTGTTAAGTTCAGATTTTTCTGTGGTTGGTTACACCCAATATTTCTTATCTGACATTTAGTCTAAGGTATTTTGTAGATGTAATGAGTTGGTAGTTACTCTGTTTTCTTATAGACAAGATAAACCATGAAAAACATCATCCATAGGATTAGTAGATACTTGTGGATTTTGCACACAGGCAAGAGATTGAACTGTTACAAAGAATCCAATGCTGTGTACAGTTTGAACAAGTCATATCAACTTGCTTTGATAATTTACATAGCTAGTAATAAGAATTCTGTTTCACAACAGATGACGTATCTGATACTTATCTAAAAAATGCTAATAAAAATTAATTTAAAAGAATGAAAGAGAAATTAGCTGTAGAATTCTGCACTCTTTAAAAGCGACCCATACTTACCACATAGCATTTTTTATTCCTTTTCTTTCTGGAGCCTTTGCTTTAAACAAAGAAAGAAGAATAAAATATGGAGTTGGAATGCAATTTCAGTTATACAGCTTCCTTACAATTTTCCTCAGAAGGTGGTAAATCTCCCAGTTTCTTCAGCTGAACCAAAGCAAATCTGTCCTTTACGTGTGTACCATCTGCAGTACCTTTGGGAAGTACATATTCTTATAACCTTATTTATAGACCTTAATGAGAAGCCATCAGTAACATTTTCTCTCTGTGTAGACTGAAATTGAAATCCAGCGATTCCTGCTAACATCAAGCATTTTTAAATGGCCAAGCAATGCTACTCTTTTTAAAATGAGACAGCACATATGGGAAATGGTTTTCTTCCACTTTAAAAAAATTATTTCCCTGTATGTTAAGTCAAACTAAAATTTTATTCAGTTACTACAGTCCAATTAAAATGCAAAAAAATCCCCCAAAATATTAAAGAAATAACACACTACATGAATGCTTTTCCTTTATAAATTCTTATTGTTTCCAGACCTGTTATTGAAGAAACGGTTTACATATAATTAAAACTATCCGTCTACATGATAATAATTGGGGATAAACTATTTCATTTATCATGTTCAGCACTCTACTAAGAACAGAGAAGTAAGGTACCACGTTACTTGCCAGTATCTATTACACTCTGTTGCGTTTCTGCACTTTTGGGGTTTTTTTGTAGAAACGGTGGCTTTTCAAAAAAATTAGCAAAGGGGACCCCTTTGGTCAATGTGTTACATCACTCCAGTACTCAAATACACCAGTAAGTGTGACAGAGCCTATAAATCATAAAACCTGTTGACCAGTTTTCTTGCTATTTAGTCATTCTGCATATGTTTTATATTGGGGAAAAAAATAAAACAGGAAATTGGCAGTTTCCAGCAGTCACCCACCTGGAGAATTCAAGCCTGGATCTAAAGCCACACTTTGAAGATGACTATCAGTGCCCTGAGGGTACCTCCCACGTTAACTGTCCCTGACCTTCTTCCCTGGGGCTCCCCCCACCCTTCCCACAGCCCAGGACCCCATTGGAGCTTCCCCAGGGCTGTCAAGCCCTGCCCCAGCAGCACAGCCAGCTGGTCTCCAGCTCCCCACAGCCCTGCCCTGCTCAGCCATGGCCCCAGTGAGCCAGGCTTACCTATAGGCCATGGTCCCAGTGAGCCAGGCCTACCCATGGGCCCTCATCCAGGCCTGGCCACAGCCCATTCCTGACCCCAGGGAGGTGGTTGGTGCCCACAGCTGGGGCTGCCTCCAGTCCCTGGGGCTGCCCAGCTCCTGGCTGGGGAAATGCCCTGGCAGGGGTGGAGGCAACTTTCTTCATAGCAGCCCATATGGCAGTGGGTTTTGTATTTGTGGCTGAAACAGCACTAACGCACTGGGCTGTTGCTGAGCTTTGCTTGCACAGCGTTTCTGTTTCTCACACTGCTCACCCTGGAGGTGGGCAAGAGTTTGGGAGGGGACATTACCGGGATAGCTGAT